>NC_041749.1:10748115-11105615 GCF_004115215.2 Ornithorhynchus anatinus
AGAAAGTCAGTTTGCTTTCTAATAGCTTACTCTGGAGAAATCTGATTCTAGATTCATCCTTGTTGAAAAGGTTTAAGTTTCTATTGGATATCTACAATGTATTGGATATCTAAAATGCTCTAAAACAATAACTCTACTATTATTAATAGGCAATATGACTCTTAGTCTGACTACTAGCAAATTTTATATTAGCTGGCAACCAAAAGCTAGGTTTTATTTTGGTAATATCCTTCTGTTCACTATGAGACTGTATCCAATTTTCATATTTTCCAATTTTGGAGGGTTCCATTGCCTTCCATCTTCAGGACAGAAGTGAACAGAGCTGTGGAAATGCAGGAATATGTATAAATAAGTACCCAGTTATTTGGCTTCAAATCCACTCTCAAAATTGTCATTACTGTTTTTTTTTTTTCTCTACTTTTAAATTTCACCCTTTTTTCCTTTGTTTTCCTATAAACAGGTTAGTTTTTAATGGACATAATAACCTCCAGCTGGGAAACTGTCCAAAATACTATCTTCAGCTTTGTCATGGATTCCACAAATGCCCTTGGAAAAAGGTCACGTCAGTCAAGCACCTATAGAAAAAAACGTGGTAATGGAACATTACTCTCCTCTACCCAACACATGGAGGAGAATTGAAGCTCAATTTATTAGTGTTTGGGGAAAATGTGCTAGAAATATGAATAGCATTATTACTATTTTCACGTGAGATGAGACTAATTTTGCCCTGGTGTAGCACTAGATGAATGATGTGTAATGATCATTAGCAGTCTAGAAGGAGGGAGGGCAGAGAAACTGTGATCTGGTAAAGTGATAGCTGCAATAACGATACAACATCCCGGGATATAAACGAAAAAACCATCCAACGAGATGACTATCCAAACTGTAGATATTACCTGAGGATACACAAACTAGGAGGTAGTAATAATTGGAGGGGAAAACATCCCACAGTAAGAAAAATGAATTATATTTCCGATTAGAAAAAAAAAATCTGGAACAACCACAGGAACTCAAAGATACCTCGGCCATTTTAATCTAGCACATTCACCCAATCATCCCTGTTAGACAATGATAGAAGATAAGAACGAAGGGTATAGATGAAGGTTAACTAAAAACATTCAAAACAGACATAAGAAAGCAGTTTTTATCCCTAGACTAAATATGCAGTTGGCAAAGCCCACTGGGTCAGTTTGTTATAACAAGATATTAAGAGTCATATAGGAAGCAATTAAACATTGCCCTGGGAAAACATTGTACACAAAAATGATGTCTTGTTAAGCCAAATTGTCTGCATAGATCCCAGCTTATTCATGCAATGGACATGGAAAAATGCTCTACGTCTGTGGAAAATGTATTCATAAAGGAAAATGCACTTATCTGTTGCAGGAAAAAAATAATCTCATTGCTGATTGTTTACTTAGACTATCCCCTCTTCCTTGGACTGTAAACTCCATGTAGGATAGGGACTGTGAATAACCTGCTTGTCTTTTATTTACCACAACTGTCAGTACAGTATTTGGCTCATACTTTAAGTGCTTAACAAATGCCACAATTATCATTATTGCTTACCTATTCTCAGTTGCCTATATGACTTGAAGATTATGCAGAAGTGAGATTTTTCTCATCGTATGTGAGTGTGACTTACAAAGTCAGCATGTGACTAGCAATCCATTCTGTGCCACATGCATCTAGCAATTGTCTCTGGTTACCGTCTTGTATTTGTTGTTCATAGTGCTCAGAGTCATGTTTGTTTTATATCCTTTGCAGCACAGTCATCTTGGAATCTACTCTAAGCTACTCATTCCAGTTCTTTTGCTGTTTCATTCAATTACTGTTTATCCAAATTATTTCATTCATTAAATCGTATTTATTGAGCGTTAACTGTGTGCAGAGCACTGTACTAAGTGATTGGAAAGTACAATTCAGCAGCGGATTGAGACAATCCCTACCCACCAACGGACTTACAATCTAGAAGGGGGAGACAGACAACAAAACAAGTAGACAGCCATCACTACCATCAAAATAGACAAATAGAACTGTCTTCTACTTTCATTTCCCAATCATCCCTGACTAAACTACACTGTATTATTGTATTGTTTCATTATATTTTTCCAGCAATTTTTGTAGCCCTCCCTTTTTACCGTTACTCCATTTTAGGCCTTCATAGAAAAGCTGGGTATCGTGTTATCATCCATTCACCTCACATGTTTAATTTAGGTAGGTTGTGATTCGCTGAGCTGATTGTGTTCCATGACCTCACTGCGGTCAGAGAATGTGTCTGTTTGTTGTTGTATTGTAGTCTCCCAAGCGTTTAGTACAGTGTTCTGCTCACAGTGAGCGCTCAATAAATATGATTGACTGACTGACTGACTTAGGTTGATCCATATGTCTTCTCCTCCACCCCATGGCCTTATGAAGCAGATCATCTCTTGCCCTGGTTAATTGCTTTTCCAGCTTTTCCACATCACCCACTGAATAATTAACACTTTACTTATGCTAGTAACTGTTAGGACCTATCCTTCCAGTAGTGGCATTTAGGAGATAAGTGATTGTTCACTGCTACTTAACATTCAAACTGTAATGCATTTTCATGCAGCAATAAAAAATGTTAATAATTCTTTAGTCTCCAAAAGATATAAAAGCACCTTTGAAATGAATTTTTCATCACTGTCAAAGTCCAAATCCCAAACATATGTATATCAGTTACATAAATCATTTAAAGATACACCACTTGTAACCACACAGGGCAAAATCACTTAAAAGTGTCCAGTGAGCTACTGAGATCATTTTGATAGATAAAAATAACAATTTTGAAAGAGCTTAGTGGAAAGAGCCCAGGCTTGGGAGTCAGAGGTCATGGGTTCTAATCCCAGCTCCACCACTTGTCTCCTGTGTGACCTTGAGCAAGTCATTTAACTTCTCTGGGCCTCAGTTACCTCATCTGTAAAAATGGGGATGAAGACTGTGAGCCCCACGTGGGACAACCTGATTATCTTGTATCTACCTCAGTGCTTAGAACAGTGCTTGACACAGAGTAAGAGCTTAACAAATACCGACATAATTATTATTATTTATTATCTGTATTCACCTCAGTCAGCTTGGCCAAACTGTGGTTTGTATTCCCCAACATTTCCAGATCTGGCCCTTCCTCTCCACCCGAACAGCTACCATGCTAATGCTACCTCTTGCTACATCCCAGCGTGAAGCAGCATGGCTCAGTGGAAAGAGCCCGGACTGGGGAGTCAGAGGTCATGGGTTCAAATTCCAGCTCTGCCGCTTGTCAGCGGTGTGACTTTGGGCAAGTTATTTAACTTCTCTGTGCCTCAGTTCCTTCATCTGTAAAATGGGGATTAATACTGTGAGCCCCACTTGGGACAACCCTATTACCTTGTATCAACCCCAGTGTTTAGAACAGTGCTCTGTACATAGTAAGCACTTAACAAAGAGTCACAAGAATTGGGGAAAGGTGCTTCAGACACAGTAAGCACTCAAAAAATACAACTGAATGAACAAATGAATGAATCTCTGGTAAAATGTGTGTACCTATCTTAACTTCTTTCCATCTGTATTTTATATTCAAAGCTGGCAGGGAATATGTCTGCTTATTCTCTTGTATTGTACTCTCCCAAGTGCTTAGAACAGTGTTCTGCACATAGTAAGTGTTCGATAAATTGATTGATTGATGGTCTCCCCAGTTGACAGTAAGCCCTTAAAGAGATGAGATGCCTTCCAATTCTGATGTGCTCCCCCAAGCCCTTAATATAATGCTCTGTGCACAGTAGAAGCTCAATAAATAATAATGATTCATTTCCAGTTATGGGGGCCAACTCCATAGGAGTGGATGAGGTAAACAGCTGTGGTGAAAAAGTCACTGTTTCTATTTCTACAGCTTCCTCTCTTTCTCCAATAAGACCTGGTTTCTTCTGAATATCAAAAAGATTTCCAAGAGTTACCAGACAGGCTCAAAATTCATAAAATCAGGTATTTCTGAGTCAGTGGATATATTGAAGCCAGCCTAATCCTCCGAAGAACCTTCCAGGTTGATCTCCAGTTAACATTTCTCTTTTTTTTTCTTTGGCCTCGAGTTTCAGAAAGAAAAGCTGGTCCTCGTGGGTTTTTTTTATGGAATTTTTTAAATGCTTACTATGACTGAACACTGTACTAAGCACTGGGAGAGATACAAGCTAAAGGGGTTGGACACAGTAAATTGTCCCACATGGGGCTCAAAGCTTTAACCTCCATTTTATAGATGAGGTACTGAGGCCCAGAGAAGTGAAGTGACTTGCCCAAGGTCACACAGCAGATGAGTGGATTAAAACTCAAGTCTTCCGCCTCCCAGGCCTGTGTTCCATCCATTAGGCCACACTGCTTCTCCAGTAACTTTCAACTCATTGTACCAACATATAGGTCATTTTGAAGGCAGTGAAAATCCATATTTCCTTTATTTCTTACCAGTCATAGATACAACCAAGATATGTACGTAAGTGTCGTGTGTTTGCAGGTGGGGTGAATATCCTGTGTATAAAGGTCAGAGATCCAAGGGCACAGATGAAGCAGAAGGGAGAGCACTAGGGGAAAGAGGGCTTAATCAGAGAGGTCCTTTTGGAGGGGGTGAGACCTTAATAATGCTTTGAAGGTGGAGGGAGACATGATCTGGTATAGATGGAGAGGGAGGGTGTTTCAGGCTGGGGGAGGATGAGGGAAAGGGGTCAGCAGCGAGATAGACGAGATCGGGGCACAGTGACTAAACTGGTGGTAGAGGAGTGGAGTGTGCAGACTGGGCTGTAGTAGGAGATCAGTGAGGAGAGGTAGAAAGTATGAGAATGAGAAGCAGTGTGGACTAATGGAAAGTGCACGGCCCTGGGACTCGGAAAGACCTGGGTTCTAATCCCAGCTCTGAGGCTTGTCTGCTGTGTGACCTTGGACAAGTGATGTAACTGCTCAGTGCCTCAGTTACCTCAACTGTAAAATGGAGATTACAACTGTAAGCCTTATGAAGGACAAGGGACTATACCCAACCTAATTAGTTTGTATCTATTCCAGCACTTAGTAGAGTGCATGGCACATAGCAAGCAATTAGTAAATACCAAAAAGAAAAAAAAAGAATTCTCTGGTTAACGTGGCAACAATGTTGATGTTTCCATCTTGGGCCTCCATTCTCCAGGGATCCTTTCTTTGCTTTTCCAAATGATGAAAACCTGCCCTAAGGAGACCTAAGGTTCCTCTCATTCCTGACATTAAGGAAAAATCTCCAGCAATGATAGATAAAGCATTCGGAATGTTTCTAACAAATGTATACTGACATTCGGTTTCAGTGAAAATCAAGATGCATCATCCTTTCTGATAAATATTGGCCACAATCACCTCGGTCATCTTTTACTTCTTAGGACAAATGACTCTTTATGTTTATCTAATGATATTTCAATTCTGCTATTCATCTTACTTCAGTAAATTTCTTAGCCTATAAAATTCAATTTCTCCATTAATTTTCCAAGAATTTTAAATCCTAAGTGGTTATGTATTCATATACACTTCTTACTCACAAGATAGCATGGATTAATTCATTCAATAGTATTTATTTAGTGCTTACTATGTGCAGAGCACTAAACTAAGCGCTTGGAGTGTACAAATCGGTAACAGGTAGAGACAGTCCCTGCCCTTTGACGGGCTTACGGTCTGATCGGGGGAGACAGACAGACAAGGACAATAGCAATAAATAGAATCAAGGGGAAGAACATCTCATTAAAACAATAGCAGATAAATAGACTCAAGGTGATGTACATCTCATTAACAAAATAAATAGGGTGATGAAGATATATACAGTTGAGCAGACGAGTACAGTGCTGAGGGGATGGGAAGGGAGGGGGGAGCAGCAGAGGGAAAGGGGGGAGAAGAGGGTTTAGCTGCAGAGAGGTGGGGGGGATAGAGGGAGCAGAGGGAAATGGGGAGCACAGTCTGGGAAGGCCTCTTGGAGGAGGTGAGCATTAAGTAGGGTTTTGAAGATGGGAAGAGAATTAGTTTGGCAGAGGTGAGGAGGGAGGGTGTTCCAGGACCGCGGGAGGACATGGCCCAGGGGTGGATGGCAGGATAGGCGAGAACGGGGGACGGTGAGGAGGTGGGCGGCAGAGGAGCGGAGCGTGTGGGGTGGGCAGTGGAAAGAGATAAGGGAGGAGAGGTAGGAGGGGGCAAGGGGATGGAGAGCCTCAAAGCCTAGAGTGAGATGTGCTGGATGTGCTGGATGGATGTGCTGATGTCAGTGAAAGACTTTCATTCGAATTGATGTTAATATATTTAATAAATTACTTTAATTCATTGGTACCTTTCCAAATGTCTTCCTTACTATTTTAAGGGATTGAGATGTCCATTGCACACCCATGGGAGCTTTTCCAATTACCCTAAAAATAAATTAGTATTTGTTTTGAAAATCAAAATTGGAGTAGGCAGCACTCCTTTGATCTAAAGATAACATTTAAACAAGACAAAGCTTAATATAAAGCCAAACAATATCAAGTTTAATTAATTAATGTTTCTACAACTTCCCTTATCATACATACACTTAACATGCTCTCCCAGAGAACGTCTACCAACTCTGCCGGATCTTGTACTTTCACAAGTGCTTAACACAGGACATTGCATACAGTAAATGATAGATAAGTACCATTAATTGATTTATTACACTTTTAGTGAGGGATTAAATACTTGTTTTCCAGGGTCTCTTTGCCCACTTCAACCTCCATCATTTGAAGATTTGGGGCTCTAAGAAACCCATTTCTCCCCAAGATGTAGAAAAAGTAAGAGAATGATGATTGCACTGAGATCGTAGGTTTACAAAGAAAAAAAATGAGTTCTTCAAGAAAATCATAGCCATGTTGGAGTATCCTGACTAGACTGTAAGCCCGTCAATGGGCAGGGATTGTCTCTATCTGTTGCCGAACTGTACATTCTAAGCACTTAGTACAGTGCTCTGCACATAGTAAGTGCTCAATAAATACTATTGAATGAATATCCCCTTAGGCAGAGCATTGATACCAAAGATTCCCAGGGAGGGTGGTACATTTTCCCCTGCATGATGTTATTCAGGCAAAATCCTTCAAGATTATATGACAAAGGCGTGGTTTATAATGGTTAGTGATCAATCATCTCATAGTTTAAATTATTCTGAGCAGGTGCAATGGGGAGGAAGGAGGCAGAACTGTAAACTCCCTATGGGCAGAAAATATATCTGTTTATCAATCTACTGTACTCTCCCCTAGCACTTAGTACAGTGTTCTGCATGTGGTAAGCGCTCAATAAATACAGCTGACTGGCTGAGTGACTTTCCATGAGGCGCTGTAGGAGAAGGAATCCAAGACACACCTCGAGAGTGGGCAGTTTCCCCTGAAACTGGACTGTGTGTGTCGGTGGACCTGGAATGCAGGGAGGGGGGTGAGGCGGAAGGGGGAATCTGGAATGTGCATGAATTTAGAGGCCAGGAGAAAAAGGTAAAAATAAAAAAAAAAAAAGCCAAATCAGATTTGTTCTGATATCAAAAAAGGAAATCATTGTCATCATCATCATCACATCTATTGAGTGACGACTCTATTCAGTGGTCCGTGCTACAAGCTTAAGAAAGTACAATGAAAGAGGATGACAGCTCGGGCCTTGAGGAATTTCCAATCTAATGGAGGATTCATCTCCGCCTAAACTCTTAGGATAACTGGAAGGCGTTGAACAATCTTTGTGGAACAGAAGCTCCTCTATTCCCTCCTGCCAGTTCTACTAACTAGCTCTGAGCTTTGACTGGTTCCTTGCTTGATCCAATCTCTGAACAAGTTAGAGCCTGATAGAACCCATGATGGAGAATTCAAATTACTGCATGCTCCAAAGCTATTCCATGAGTCAGGAGGGAGGGTAATTCCTTGTTTAGACCCAGTATAAGAGTTGGACATTTCTTTAGATTTGATTTCTTAACTTCCCCAGATGAGAGTTGCAGGTCACAGGCTTCTTTATAAAGTTGGCTATTCTGGGTGATGCCTTCAGACATTGTAATCCTCTGGTCTGCTTGGTAAATGCTGGTATTGTGTCAGTGTTGGGAATGATCAACTAATGGTTGTGATTGCCGCTGTGTGCCGAGATTCAACTATTCTGTCATCCTCACGGCATCCGTTTGGTATCGTGCTGCATTCCAGAAGATTGCGAGACCCCCTGAATCTATCTCTCTGCATTTCCTACTGATTCCCCAGGCCCTCGAGACTCAGTTCACCCTTGGGGACTTCATCCCTGGGGGAAAGCATTTTCAGATTTAGGGCTAATGATAGTGTTCTGCCTTGCTCTGCAGGAAATCTGAAGTCACTGCTTAATCCTGGATGTTCTTTTGCTCGGAATGGGGCTGAGGCTATCACGGAAGCAGTGTGTCCTTCAGGGAAAGCAGGAACACTGACTCACACAGCTCAATGGAGACTGCTAATTAGATAACATCGTGACAAGGCTTGGAGAAGTCCTAGCCAGACTGGCTCCCAGAGAGACTAGCTGTAGGCATGGGATGCTGAGGCAAAAAGGACATTCAGAATGATGGGGGAGGAAAAAAGAGAAATTATCATCCAGAATAACAGTAGGGGCAAGAGATAGGGGCAAGGGGAAAGATCCGCCCTTTCCTCTCCACCCAAACGGCTACCTTACTATTACGGGCTCTCGTTATATCCCGGCTAGACTACTGTGTCAGCCTTCTCTCTGACCTCCCTTCCTCCTCTCTCGCCCCGCTCCGGTCTATTCTTCACTCCGCCGCCCGGCTCATCTTCCCGCAGAAACGATCTGGGCACGTCACTCCCCTTCTTAAACAACTCCAGTGGTTGCCTATCGACCTACGCTCCAAACAAAAACTCCTCACTCTAGGCTTCGAGGCTCTCCATCACCTTGCCCCTTCCTACCTCTCCTCCCTTCTCTCTTTCTACCGCCCACCCCGCACGCTCCGCTCCTCTGCCGCCCACCTCATCGCCGTCCCTCGGTCTCGCCCATCCCGCCGTCGACCCCTGGGTCACGTCCTCCCGCGGTCCTGGAACGCCCTCCCTCCTCACCTCCGCCAAACTGATTCTCTTTCCCTCTTCAAAACCTTACTTAAAAATCACCTCCTCCAAGAGGCCTTCCCAGACTGAGCTCCTCTTCCCCCTCTACTCCCTCTGCCATCCCCCCTTTACCTCTCCGCAGCTAAAGCCTCATTTTCCCCTTTTCCCTCTGCTCCTCCACCTCTCCCTTCCCATCCCCACAGCACTGTACCCGTCCGCTCAACTGTATATATTTTCGTTACCCTATTTATTTTGTTAATGAATTGTACATCGCCTTGATTCTATTTAGTTGCCATCGGTTTTTATGAGATGTTCTTCCCCTTGACGCTGTTTAGTGCCATTGTTCTTGTCTGTCCGTCTCCCCCGATTAGACTGTAAGCCCGTCAAACGGCAGGGACTGTCTCTATCTGTTGCCGACTTGTTCATCCCAAGCGCTTAGTACAGTGCTCTGCACATAGTAAGCGCTCAATAAATACTATTGAATGAATGAAAGATAATAATGATAATAATAACTATGGTATTTGTTAAGCATTTTCTATGTGTCAGGCACTGTACTAAGCATTGGGGTGCTTACGAGCAAATTGGGTTGGAGACAGTCCCGCTCTGGCATGGGGTTCACAGTCGTAATCCCCATTTTACAGATGAGGAGAAGGGATTTGCCCAAGGTCACACAGTAGACAAGTGGAGGGATTAGAACCCTTGACCTTCTGACTCCCAGGCCCGAGCTCTATCCACTAAACCATGCTGCTTCTCTAAAGAGATGTCCCTGGTGTGAAAATGAAGCTCTACAGGGACACATGAGTCTTGTAGATCCGGCTTTGATTCAAGTCATTATTCTCTGTTTTCAATTCAAGGGGAAAGAGCTAGTGCAGAGATAGTTAAGGGCATCATTCAAATGCAGTTTTGAAAACAATGTGATCATTAGAGAAAAGAAAACCTGGTCACATTCATGGGCCTGGGAAACAAATTCAAATTGTTTTACCAAATGCCTCAGGCTCAACAAATGCATAATGGATTCTGCCAAGAACTGTTCTCTTTAATTAAAAAGCAAACCTTCATTTCAAGGTTTACAGGGTTTTAAATCATCGAGCTTCCATTCATGTTTGTTTTTATTATGCCTTAACAGACTATTTGCATGTAAGGATTACCAGGTAAGACTTGTTCTACAAGACTTTTTCATTGAAAATAAAAGCAGCAAATTCCATCTGCAGAAGTCCGGGAGAACCACAATCTGGTTTTGCATTTTTATGGCTGAAGTTGCAATAATTTCCCAATTTAACAAAACCAATTCTTCTATCCCTAGACCAAATGTTGGCAGGGGCTTCCAGTGAAGAGAGTTTCAGGATTAAATCTATCTGTTTTGAGAACCCTTCAAGACTTTGTTAATTAAACTCTTGTAAATGATTATAAAATGAAAGGTGAGAGGACATATTATTGTATTCATTTTGTGTTATGTCTTCTTTGAAAACCTATCTCCCAGAATTGTGACTTGAAAAGAGCTTAAGGGAAATACACTCAAATATAACAATAACAATTATAATTGTTAAGCACTTTTGATGTACCGAGCACTGTTCTAAGTGCTGGGGTAGGTAGACGTTAATCAGGTTAGACACAGACCTCGTCCTACAGGGGACTCGCAATCTAAGTAGGAGGGAATAGGATTTTATCCTATTTTACATTTGAGGAAACTGAGACACAGAGAAGTTAAGTCATAATGACGGCATTTGTTAAGCGCTTACTATGTGTCAAGCACTATTGTAATTGCTGGGGTAGATACAAGTAGGTTGGGCACAGTCTTTATCCCCATTTTACAGATGAGGGAACTGAGTCACAGGGAAGTTTAAATGACATGCCTAAGGTCACACAGCAGACAAATTGGGGGGTTGGGATTAGAAGCCAGCTCATCTGACTCCCAGGCCTGTGCTCTATCCACTAGAATATGCTGCTCCTCGTGCCAGGCACTGTACTAAGCTGTGGAGTATATCCAAGACAGATGTTATTTAGAGGTGGATAAGAAATTTGAATATTCTAGACAAAATATAATCTTGTCATGGGTCTTTCTTTGTAGGAGAAGCCTGTTCTGAGTTTTGACACTTTTGAAAAATCTACATTTATTTTGGCTTCCAAATTTTCGCCAGTGATTCTGTTTATGGAATGCAAGGTAGTGACTGAACAAGGAATAGAACAATTGGACAATTCAGACAACTCGATTTCTAATGAGACAACATTTCTGGTACCTGTAGTTGTGAGGAGTCAAGGGAACGTAACCACGTCTGCCCTTTTTACTATTGTCTGTTTAGAGTGATTTTGGCTATTCTTTCTCCTCTTTCAGTCTCTTTTCTCTCTCTTCATTGTATCTAACTTCTCATCATCCATCAATCATCCAAACAATGTGGTCTATTTACCTAATGGATAGATCACGGGCCTGGGAGGCAAAATGACCTGGGTTCAATTACCAACTCTGTCACTTCTCTGCAGTGTGACCTTGGACAAGTTACTTCACTTCTCTGGGCCTCAGTTACCTCATCTGTAAATTGGAATTAAGACTATGAGCCCCTTGTAGAACATGGACTGTGTCCAACCTGATTTCGCTTGGATCTATCCTGGCACTTAGTACTGTGCCTGGCACATAGTAAGCACTTAAAAATACAATCAAAAAATGGTACTTGTTAAGCACTACACAGGCTGAGCACTTTACTAAGAGCTGGGATAGATACAAGATAATGGGTTTGGACATGGTCCCTGTCCCAAATGCAGTTCTAGTCTAAGAGGGAAGGAGAATGGGCATTGAACCCCCATTTTACTGATAAAGAAAGCGAGGCACAGAGAAGGTAAGGGATTTATCCAAGGTTAAACAGGAGGTAAGAGGCAGAGCTGGGTTTAGAACACGGGTCCCACGGGATTCACAGACACATGCTCTTTCCACTAGGCCATGCTGCTTAAAAAATACGGTTTAATGAATGAATGACTGCTTCTCACATTGCTTCTAGGACATAAACCACAGGCCCAGAAGTCAGAATAAATGGATTCTAATCCTGACTCTATGACTTGCTTGACCTAGGGCAAGTCAAATTCACTCCCAAGTGACTCAGTTTCTTCAACTGGAAAAAGGGGATTCAATACCTTTTCAAAGCTATTGACTGGGAAACTGATAAGGGACAGGGACAGTTTCTGACTTGGACATCTTTTATCTCCACCAGCACTTACTACAGTGTTTGACACATAATATACTCTACCTCCCTTGCTATTGAGGGCTACCATCAGTTGTCCAGTACTTAATACAGTGTTTTCACACAGAATGAATGCTTAATAAATTCAATTAGAGATGGATTAAATATTACATTCCTGCCATAGTTGTGTGTTTAGCTGACAGAGATAGTCTCATGAACCTTAAGAGGAAGATTTACAAATGCCAAGACAAGTGAAGAAATACCCTGCCACCTACCTGGCGAGGCAGCCTGCTTAAAGCATCCTGAAAGAAAAACTAGTTTTCCATTAACCAGGTCTACCAAGAACTTAGAACAGTGCTCTGAGCACTCAAGAGATACCATTGTTTGAGTCTCTTACCATGAAGTTAGGCAAGTAGGAGGAGGAAAATCCTGGATTACTATGAGAGTGAACTGGAAACCTATCATTTCTCTCCATGACCAGCTGCTATAATTTCCTACATTACTACATCCTTCTCACTGTTTCTGGAACTTCTGTTAAAATAGGAAAATCCTTATAACTGAAATGAAATGCATTTTAGGACTTTATCATCTCTGGGTGTCCAGATTGCTTGATTTGTTTTTCATTTTTATACAAACAAAATAAGTTATTTGGCATTCCTTTTAGGAAATGCACACAAGAGAAACTTAAATATAAATATAACAAGAGAAATCTGGTGATAACCATATAGATATGAGTTTTCAACTCACTAGATATGGAGGCAGGAGATTTTGTATGAGAGGTAAGTTTTCTTGATCATTTTTTAATTGCCTTCAAGATTAGTCTGACCAGTTAACTGAGAAAGAAATCAAAC
Source organism: Ornithorhynchus anatinus (assembly GCF_004115215.2). NCBI lineage: Eukaryota > Metazoa > Chordata > Mammalia > Monotremata > Ornithorhynchidae > Ornithorhynchus > Ornithorhynchus anatinus. The sequence continues at coordinate 10,761,178 of NC_041749.1, forward strand.
ACCTCATAAATAATCAAAAAATGAAACTAACATCTAATCCCTACGGACAATATACACATTATATGTATAATGTTCACATTATACACTCTACAAAGAGACGAGCTATTTACAAATGATGATCATCCCATCTGCTTTTTCCATATAATATGTTTACTCTAATGCCTTTTAAGAATACCTGGCCCCTGATTGTGATACTCCTCTTACATAGTACTCTCTTTTAATGAGCTGAAACACCTTCGAACATCTAAAAGTTTTCATTCCTGAGGGAAGACTGAATGTACCATCAAAAATCATCATATATTGTGTGACACTTGAAAAATAACTATATTTTCAGTTTTAATAATAATAATAATAATGTTGGTATTTGTTAAGCGCTTACTATGTGCCGAGCACTGTTCTAAGCGCTGGGGTAGACACAGGGGAATTAGGTTGTCCCACGTGGGGCTCACAGTCTTAATCCCCATTTTACAGATGAGGGAACTGAGGCACAGAGAAGTTAAGTGACTTGCCCACAGTCACAGTTTTAATTCCACTCTTCTCCTTAGGATTTCACTGTTTAGCCACAAATAATGTTAATTTCAAATCTGCAACCCTGTATTCTCAACTAACAAAACAGAATGTGGCTCAGTGGAAAGAGCCTGGGCTTGGGAGTCAGAGGTCATGGGTTCTAATTCCAGCTCCGCCGCTTGTCATCTGTGTGACTTTGGGCAAGTCACTTAACTTCTCTGTGCCTCAGTGACCGCATCTGTAAAATGGGGATTAAGATTGTGAGCCCCATGTGGGACAACCTGATCACCTTGTATCCCCCAGCGCTTAGCACAATGCTTTGCACATAGTAAGTGCTTAACAAATACCATTATTATTATTATTGTTATAGTAAGGTAGCCATCTATACTCATCCCCAACCAGTAACATTAACAATAGGTCAGTACACCACTCTGTCATAACCTACCCCTTCGGAAGGTACTGGTCATTTTTATCAGGGTAAATATCAATTTGGGGAAATCTGTTATGCACACACATCTCCCCATTCCTCAGAAGTCTCTAATGGTCACTCATCCATCTCTGCATCAAGCAGAAACTCTTCTCCAATTGATTTTAGGCAGTCAACCTTCCCCCTACTTCTCCTGTTCCTCTCCCACACAATCCAGCCTGCACAATTTGCTACTCTAAAACCAGCCTACTCACTGTACCTCAATCTGACCTCTTTCACTATTAACCCTTTCCACACACCTTTCCCCCTGTCTCCAGCTTCATCCCTCTTTATATCTGACAAACCACCACTTTCTCTGTCATCAAAGACCTTCTAAATTTACAAATCCCCAAGGAAGTCTTCCCTGAGTACTTTCTCATATTTCCATTTTATTTACTTCTATCTGGATCCCTTAAGTGTTATATCCCCTAGACTGTAATCTTGTTATAGGCAAGAATGTGTCTACCAACTCTGTGTATTGTACTCTCCCAAACACTTAGTGCTCTGAATATAGTAAGTTGTTCAGCTAATATCACTGATTAACTGATTTTCACCCACCCTAGCCCCATTGCAATTTTCCCTTCCGTAATTTGTTTCGGCATCCATCTCTTCCTCTAGGCTGCAAGGGAAAGGATCAGGTCTACAATTCTGTTCTACTCTCCCAAGCATTTACTTTGCACACAGTAAGGATTAAATAAATATCACTGATTGATTGGATTGAGACCAAGCTGACTGTATAGAGAGCAGTTTTCATGGCCTGCATTCTCTGTGACCATAAAATTAAGGTTATACCTAATTTCCAAACTGGTGGCTACCATTAACATCAAGGACTCGGCACAAAGTCTCTTCCTGCATCCCTTATTCAGTTTGACGAATCAAGGTCTGTTTCAAATGATGGCATGAATGGAGCCTGGGCCTCAGCTACTCTATCCTCCCAAGCACTCATTTTCAATTTTGTTGGACCTACTAATGGCAACATTATTAATACTCATCTAATTAAAAATCTAATTCTTACCTAACTCAACTAACCAAGAGATGCTGCTATAGATCTTGATCTTAAACTATTTGTGTTGGCATTTCCTGCCTCAGCAAAATCCTAAAAAGGGTAAAATGAAGAAAAGTGGCTTGACTTTTGACTTACCCTGAATAGATTGTATTTAATTAATTAGAACTACTGCTGAAAAGGAATTCTCCCTATACACCATTAGATATTAATAGATTACTGTAGTCTTCCCCTCCGAGCTTTCAATAGCATCTAAAAATGAATGAAATATACAATTGGCTCAGTGGAATAAATTAACTATATTGATGCATCTTTATATCTTGATGAAAAGATGGTAAAAGTCCATTCATCCTGCATAAAATTTGACAAGACTCTTCAGGTGGGCTAGGGGGACTTGCCCCTATTTGGCTTTACTTAATAAAAAATATATTTCTTTTGAATGTTGACCTCCTGTATACACTTCAGTTTATGAATAAAGAGATGATCAATCTGACTGAATGTGCTTCTGAGAATAATGAGACGACTGAAAGTGGTTGTGATCGAGCACGTTTGTGTCGAATACCACATAACAAGAGGAGTGAAGCTGGGAATGAAGACAAAATACTTTAACTCTGATTCCAAATTGGCAATGCCTATTGATGGATCATCTTTCCTTTACAAACTCTAAAATAAAAGGTTTTTTTCAGCATCTCAGAGCCGCTTGTAACAATAAAGCAATGGGTTTTGTGAGTAACTCTTCTATTACAGTGACAAGCACATCCAAAGTTTTGAACATAAGATTTGGATATTAAGCAACTAACCATGCTTTGGGAATGTGAATTAAGAATCATTTCACAAGCCCCCTCAGCCTGGGAGAATCTCTGGGAAACCCAGGGAGGGATGAAAGGATCAGATTTTAATTGCTTCTCGGTGAAAAGACTACTGGGTGAAATTTGGCTTCTTAAGAACTAATAATGATAATGACAGCAATAATAATAATAACTGTGGTGTTAAAGTGCTTCTGTGTGTCAAAGACTGTACTAAGCTCTGGGTTAGATGATGATGGCATTTGTTAAGCACTTACTATGTGCCAAGCACTCTTCTAAGTGCTGGTGGGGGATACAAGGTAATCAGCTTGTCCCACATGGGGCTCACACTCTTCATCCCCATTTAATAGATGAGGTAACTGAGGCACAGAGAAGTTAAGTGACTTGCCAACAGCCACACAGCTGACAAGTGGCAGAGTCGGGATTAGAACCCATGACCTCTGACTCCCAAGCCCAGGCTCTTTCCGCTGAGCCACACTGCTTCAGTTTCCACATGGGACTCACAGTCTAAGCAGGAGGGAGAACGGATACTAAATCCCCATTTTGCAGATGTGGCAACTGAAGCACAGAGAAGTTAAGTGATTTGTCCAAGGTCACCTACCTAAGTGGCAGATCCGGGATTAGAACCCAGGTCTTCTGGCTCCCAGGCCCCTGCTCTTTTCACTGGGCCGTGACATAACAATTGTGTCCCCAAACCCCAAGGAATTGTAAAATATCCTGGAACATGGTCAGTCTATCCAAGCTGAGGAACCCATTAGCAGGGAGGCACTGCATATTCTTGGCTTTTGCTCCCCAGTAGCACATTCCAACCTTTGTGGACCTCTGGTTCCAACACTTCTCAAGAGGGAATGAAAGGTCAAATGCCCAGCCTGGAGTCAAAGGTCACCTATAGCACATTCATTTTTACCTAATTAAATACTATAATGACTAAAGTATCTACTGTTTCAGAAAGCACACGGGTGCTGGATCGTTTCTGGTAAAGTAACCTGCTCCTCCATCTCTTCAAATCAGGTCTGTGGACAAGAATTCAGACTCTTAGAGGTTAGAGAAGCTGAGTTATGTATGGCAGCCATCTCACAAAAGTCTGATAAAGACTCAAGCCCAGCTCTCTCTTCTGAAGTATTTCCCGACTGTTTTGCCAAAACGAGGGAATCCGGGACTATCTACCTGTAGTAACTGCAATGCGAAACTGCAGGTACACAGAAAAGTCAGATGGGGGTTGTTGTCTTTTTAAATGACTAGGTAGCGGGGACCCTTAATTTTGTTTGGCAGATTTTATGAATTAATGTGATTTAAAGTTAGTTGAAGAAAAATCAACTGTTGATTACTCAACCTATAAAAATAGATGGAAGAGTCAACTGCTTCTGATTCTGTCAATGGTTTTCATTAATACAACACCGAGGAGTTCTGGAACACCAGGTGATACTCTGAAAAAACTGGATGTAGTTATGCATTTCCAGAGGAACAAACAATCCCAAATGTCCCATCTGAATGGAACATTCTATACAAATGACTTTATTTATAGACTGACAAAGGCTGTTTCCTGCATCTGTTTTTACACCAAAAGGGAAATCACGAAGTTACTTGAAAGCACGGAATGTTTGAACTTTCATACAATACGCATTTTCTATCTCATTCATAACAAGGATGGTCAGAATCAAATTAATATGTTTTCATATTCTATCAATCAGAGGTATTTATTAGGCATTTACTGTGTGCAGAACACTGTATTAAGCATTTGGGAAGTTCAGTTTGTTGGTAAACATGATCCCTGTTCAATCAATCAAAGGTATTTATTGAGTTCTTATTGCATACAGAGCTTGTGAGACCACAATACAATAGAGCTGATAGACACCTTTCCTGTTCACAGTAAGAAACAATTTAATTTGGTCAAGGACCGCCCCTTACCCACATGAGGTTTACATTTTAAGGAAGAGGGAGAACAGGGTTAAATCTCCATCTTACAGATGAAGGAATAATAATAATGATAATGATGATATTTGTTAGGTGCTTACTATGTGCCAGACACTGTATTAAGCGCAGGGGTAGATACATTGGACACAGTCCCTGTCCTAAAAAGGGATCCCAGTCTCAATCCCCATTTTACAGATGAGGAAACTGAGGCACAGAGAAGGTAAATGGCTTGCCCAAGGTCACACAGCAAACACGTGTTGGAGTTGGAATTAGAACCCATGACCTTCTGACTCCCAGGCTCATGCTCTCTCCACGACACCACACTGCTTGAAGATATCTGGACAAGATCAGAGTTTTTGAGGAAGTCTACGTAAGTTCTCAGAGATAGAGAGAATGAGGGGAAAAATTAGAGTTAAGGCCTCAGATGAGTGGAGTGAAGCAAGAGGAAAAAGCAAAGTTCTGAGGCCAAAATTTCCAAATCACTTAAAATATTTCCTTCAGAGAAATCCTACTTCCTGGGACACCCTCAAAAAAACTTCAAAATCACTCAAAAAGAATGTCAAAGTGGCACCAAATGAAGCAGGCTTAGGGAATTAGAATGATGATTGCTTTATTGAAGCCTTTGAGGCATTAATGATGTCTTTAAAAAAAAAAACCCTGTAGAGTACTAAATGTTCAGCATCCCTCGGCATTTTAACATGTCAATAGCTTTATCAGCCTGTCAAGTCACATCAGGGGTACTGTGAAAGACCAGCTATTTGACACTTCTGAAAATGGATCAAAACTCTCCCAAATTAATCATCACATACTTCCACCATCCATTTTAAGGTAGTCTCCAGTGTTGCACCTGGAGAGTTTCCAGTCCTCTACCAGTCCCAACTATGGGAGGGAGAGTCAAGCAGAGGCCTACCCATTCCATTCCTAGCTTGGTCAGTGGCTAGCTAGTGGAAGGCCATCTGTTACAAGTCAAAACTCACCTGTGCTGGGCAGCGGCGGAATGGGAGGGAGTCGAGGGTGGAGACTCAGGTTTACTGTGTGGAAGGAGGCAATGCTAAACCCCTTCCATATTTTTACCAAGAAAACTCCATGGAAACACTACCAGACTGATTGTAGATGAAGCTGGCACATTCTGGGAGAGAGCGTCCATGACCTCACTATGGGTCGGACATGACTCAACAGCATAAGACAACAACAACAACAACTCCTTCCCGAAGCCTTTTCCAAAATAAGACTACCACATTGGATTTTGCTTTTAGTTTCAACAGAGCACTGGCTGCCGTTTCTGGGGAAGGGGCAATTCTTTACTTTGCTAATTAAAAAAGAATGAAGTATATAAGAAGTTTTCCTTCAGCCTCTCTTTAGCTTCGCCACTTGTCTGCCATGTGACCTTAGGCAAGCCACTGTGAACTGTGAACCCTATGGGGGATAAGAACTGTGTCCAACCTGATTAAGCTTGTATCTACCTCAGTCCTTACAACAGGGTTTGACACATAGTAAATGCTTAACAAATACAATTATTACAACCATAATTTAGGAGTTGAATCACCTGAGTAAAATGCCAGCTCTCACATGCTGTTCAAAAATCCAAATAAGCAATGGAGGAAAGGGCATGGTGAAAAAGCCTAATAGTTAAAGGTGTAAAAGGTACATCTTTTATTTTAAATAATGGGAGGTATAGCATTATAATTCTTGACTGACTTACAATGAAGGGACAACTTCTGTCCATTTTACCAGTGAACAAACCCAAGTGTTTATAAGGTAATTGACTTGTACAAAATACAGCAGTGTAGGGTCACTGAACCCCAAACTTGTAGGTTTTTATACTTCCTTAGTATTTACTCAATATGAGTAGCACTCTCCATCATTTCAGTTCTCTACGTTTGTCACATAAAAATGTGCCTCATTACAGCATAAAAATGTGGTACTAAATATAAATTCTGAACTAAAGACTTGCCTTGAATAAGAAACAAGGGTGTACTACTGTGACTTGTTGGTGATGTTCTGGGGGGAATTTAAAAAAATTATTTAGTGTTCTCTTTTATGCATCTGAATCTTTACAGGCAAAAGGAATGACTTCAGGGATGCTGAATTGGAATGCAGCTTCAAAACTGAGTTGGAACAATGCACTTTGAGCAGGTGTTTCTGCTGTTGATTTTATTTTTATGGTATTCATAAAGTGTTACTTTGTGTCAAGCAGGGTTCTAAGCACTAAGGTAGATATAAGTTAATCAGGTCAGACACAGTCCCTGTCTCAGATGGAGCTCACTGTGCAAGTAGGAGGGAGAAAAGGAATTGAATACCCATTTTATAGATGAAGAAACTAAGACACAGAGAAGTTGATTGACTTGTCCATCATCACACAGCAAAGTGGCAGAGTTGGGATTTGAAAAATATATTAGAAAATGAATTAGATATATATTTAGAATATATATATTTATATTAGACATATATTAGAAGACATATTAGAAAGATATTTTTGATATGTTGAGAAATATTGCCATTTGTGTGATGTGATAACTTTATCTAGCCCAATTAACTCAATGCCCAAAATTCTTACATGTTGTATAGCTCATAAACAGTTGCTGATGGGACACAGCTAAGTATTTAATTTATCCTTCAGTGAAAAATTAGTGGTTTTAGGTTCCATTCTACCATCCATTGAGCTTCTTCATGAACCACGTACCAGCTACATAAAAAAAAAAAAACGTAAAGAATACCTAACCTTCATTGCCTAGCTAATTGATATTGGAGTGGATCAGACCAATGATTCTGCCTGCAATTCTGCTTTTGACGGTGATCTCAGGGAATATTTGATTTAATGTTAATCTCTCATATTTGAGGATTATCACTACTAAAAGTTTCCTCCAATACTTTATCATATTTTTTCACCCTCTTATCCAAATGCTTCTTTAAATTCAAATCTATTAGTGTTATGTTAGCAGCTCTTATGAAAGACTTGATTGGCCTGGCTTTGCAATCAATGGCTAAAAGGAAACTTTGGTTTGCCTCTGGATTCCATTCATCCGTGCTAACTGATTCCCCAATTAACGAGACATTGGAGTAGCTTAATGTAATTTCTCCAAATGATTTGAATAATGGACTTCACATTGAGTTCAAAAAAGATCCCAGATTTAAGAGGTTTGTGGCAACTTGGAGGTTAGGATTAGAATTCAAAATAGCCTAGAAAAGATAAATACAGAGAAAGGGATGAGTAGAAAAATAATAATCAAGAAAAAAATTCAAGATGGAGTATCTAGGGAGAAAGATAAATTGTACAAATTGAAGCAGCTGTGATTTCATACCAGCACAAGAGAAAATGAGTGATATCTCACTCGTTGGCTGTGTGTGACCTTGGGCACACACAGAGAAGCAAAGAAGTGAAGCAGAATGGCCTAGTGGGTAGAGCCCAGGCCTGGGAGTCAGAAGGACTTGGGTTGTAATCTTGACTCTGTGACATGTCTGCTGTGTGATCTTGGGCAAGTCACTTAACTTCTCTGGACCTCAGTTATCTCATCTGTAAAAGGAGGATAAGAGTGTCAGCCCCACCTGGGACAGGGACCGTAGATGACCCAATTAACTCGTATCTACCTCAGCACTTAGAACGGTATAGTTAAGCACATAGTAAGTGTTTAACAAGTACCATGATTATTATTGTCACTTCACTTCTCTGTTGCCTCAGTTCCCTAATCTGTAAAATGGGGATTGAGACTGTGAGCCCCACATGGGACAGGGATTGTGTCCAACCTGCTTAGCTTGTAACTACCTCAAAACTTAGTACATTTATAATAATATTAACAATTATGGTATTTAAGGGCTTACTATGTGTTGAGCACTGTTCTAAGTGCTGGGGTAGATACAGGGTAATAAGATTGTCCCATGTGGGGCTCACATTTTTTAATCCCCATTTTTACAGATGAGGAAACTGAGGCACAGAGAAGTTAAGTGACTTGCCCAAGGTCACACAGCAGACAAGTGGCAGATCCGGGATTCAAACTTAGGACCTCTGACTCCCAAGCCCGGGCTCTTTCCACTAAGCCATGCTGCCTCTCTAAGTGTCTGGGACACAGTGCCTGACAAGTAGAAAGCACTTAAATAGCATGAAAATAATGATAATAATAAAAAATAATAATAATACTATCTATAATAAGAATCACCAAGCCTGGAGACTAGGGATGAGTTAAAGGGGTCAGGAATCATTCAATTGATCAATTAATCATATTTATTGAGTGCTTACTGTGTGCAGAGCATTGTACTGAGCATTTGGGAGAGTATAATAGAGTTGGCAAGACACATTCTCTTCACACCTCAACGAGCTTGTAGTCTAAAGGAGGAGACAGAGATAAATATATAAAATTATGGATTGAGATGTAAGTGCTATGGTGCCTTGGGAGGGGTAAATAAAGGGTACAAACCTAAGTGGACCCTGGAGCAGATTTAGATTGAAATCCTTCAGGACCAGATTAGAAAGTCAAGATTTGGGGATATTTATGCTTATGTCCTCTATGAGGCTTCCTGTTAAAGCCACACTTCGAGCTCATTTACTTGGATCCAATCAAGGCAGGGCAGCTTTGGCTCAGAGCCAGGACGGATAGCTGAAACATGGCAGGAGGAAGGGGATTTCCATGAGCTACTTGGTCCACCAAGAGTATTTTAATAAATGATGGTATTTATCAAACATTTACAATGTATCCAGCATTGCTCTAGTCTCTAGGGACTTCACCCTGTCTCTCAGGACATGGCTCCACCAATCAATCAGTTGGATTTATTGAGTAGTTACTGTGTGCAGAGCACTGTACTAACCATTTGGGAGCGTATGAGAAGCAGCATGGCTTAGTTAAAAGAGCGCGGACTTGGGAATCAGAGGACAAGGGTTCTAATCCCGCCTCCGCCACTTGTCTGCTGTGTGACCTGGAGCAAGTCACTTCACTTCTCTGGGCCTCAGCTACCACATGTGGAAAATGGAGATTAAAAGTGTGAGACTCTCACGGGAAAACCTGATTAGCCTGTATCTACCCCAGAGCTTAGAACAGTGCTTGGCACATAGAAAGCACTTAACAAATACCATAATAATTATTATTATTACAATATCACAGAATTTTAAGATGCATTCCCTGCCCACAAAGAGCCAACAGATTAGAGGGACTAGATGTTTCAGAGGATGTGCCCTTATGGCTCAGAATCCGGCCCAGTGTCTCAGGTTGTGGCTTTGTCTCTCAGATTGGGGTTTCTCGATGTGTCAGGGGGAGGGCGCCTAACAGTGGAATTAGACCTGTGGAGGAGTATGAATTTTCTTTATAAAACATGAACATATCTAGGCAATGGTCCATTTCCAGCAGGGTCCACACATTCCACCCCTTATCATGTTAAAAACAATTTCCACAATGGATATTCCTTTGATGTTTGGGTAAAGTTGTGGGGCCTAGTGGAAAGAGAAGGGGCCTGGGATTCAGGGAACCTGGATTCTAATTCCAGTTCTGCCCCTTGTCTGCTGTGTGACCTTGGGCAAATCACTTCACTTCTCTGAGACTCAGTTACCTCATCTGTAAAATGGGGATTAAGCCCGTAAGCCCCATGTGAGGCATGGACAGTGTCCAATCTGAATAGTTCACGTCTATCCTAGGGCTTACTACGATACCTAGTGCATAGAGTTAAACAAATATCATTAAAAAAAAAAAATGCTCCTGTGTTCCGATGCAATAAACAAATCGTGTTTCAAGAAACTATTTAACCTTCAAGCACATTAAATACAGAGAAATCAAAAAGCAGTAACTACGCAAAGTATGCATCAATTTTGCATAATGTCAGGAGGCTTAACTTCAGCAGCCCAACATTTATTTGACAACTATGGTTCAAAATGAGTTTGCAGTGTCTATGTAAAGAGATGATATGAATACTATTAGAAGCCATGAACTAGTGGAGATAGGTACATTTTACCTCGCTTTCTTATTTAATTTCTACCAAAGCATCTCTACTTTCAGCACTGACAGTTTCATTTACGCCGGCTCTAGCTGTGAGAGCAGAGTGCTTGAAATTGCAGCAGTTCGACACCTCACAGTCTTTACAAGAAAAACAAGCAGTTCAGCCAGAGACCCTCAGTGGGTGAAGGAAAGGAAAGAAAGATCTCCTAAGAACAACTATTTATAGTTTTTTTTTAAAGGCAGACTCCTTACCTCTCTGGCTTCCTTTGCCTCTTTTCACATTTTGATACTCAGATCCACTCCCTCCCACCCACCCTCTCCTTGTTGGGATGAAGATAGAAATAATTGCTTCTCCCCATTCTGCCCATTCCGGTTAGCTGCTGCAGTCCCTGCTTTATTTTCACATGCTCGAGATAGCGTCCAAACGATTTCAATCTCTCTTTTCTCACAGTTGAAGTTGGTAGGAATGGGTTTTGTCAGTATGATAATGGAGATGCCTACTATACGTTAAAGTGGTTTCTAAAATGGACAAATCCCTGTTGCTTTGCAGAGTGCAATGGATCTCATGGGTTTCTCCTCTTCTGTGATAATTAGAACTGCCAAACGGAGGGAGGATTTGTTTTGTTGAGATACTGCTGTACAAAAGTACATTAACATTTATTGAGCTGTCACCTTATGCAGAGTACTATAAACACATGTGGAGATGTAAAGGAAGTGGTAGATATTATTCTTGTCCCAAAAGAGGCTTCAATTTAATGGCGATTTAGGACAGGCACATGAATTCATGTAAACTGTTGACAACACCACCATCCTCCTCCACATCTCATTTTCCCTTCCTTCTGCATCATTTACACTCAGGTCCATGCCTGCTAAGGATTTTGCACTCATCTTACTCCTTCAGCACTGTTTTTTTTTTTTTTAATGGTATTTGTTAAACACACTGTACTAAGCTCTGGAGAAGAAACAACTGAATCGGGTTGGACAGTATCCCTGCCCTGCATGGGCCTTACACTCTTAATCTCCATTTTACAGATGAGGGAAATTAGGAACAGGGAAGTTAAGTGACATGCTTAGTGTTATGTTATGTAAGTCACTTAACAAGGTCAGACAGCAGGCAAGTGGCTGAGCTGGGATTAGAAACCAGGTCCTTCTGACTCTCAGGACCATGCTCTATCCACTAGGCCATGCTACTTCTCTAGGATAGTATTTATGTAGATATTCGTACACTCTGATGTTTCCGCTCTAAGTGATTTATTTTAATGTCTGTCTCAAGCACTAAATGATAATTTATTATGGCAGGGATTGTCATAACTACCTACCCTATTGGTTGATGAAACTGCTCAATACGTACCATTGATGTAATTGTATGTAATTGTGATTGATGTAAAAGTATGGGTCAGATACATATGAATCCATACTTAAGCTAAATGTAACTGTGTATTCTTTTGACCAGAGGGGTCATTTTAGCATCTACACAAGTGTGTGTTGGGGGCTGTACCAATAACAGAGATACTTATCCTTCCAGAGCTCAGGGTGGGTAGAAAGAGGTTTAGAGAAGCAGGGTGGCTCAGTGGAAAGAGCATGGGCTAGGGAGTCAGAGATCATGGGTTCAAATTTGGGCTCCGCCACTTGTCAGCTGTATGACTTTGGGCAAGTCATTTAACTTTTCTTTTCCTCAGTTATCTCATATGTAAAATGGGCATTTAGACTGTGAGCCCCATGTGGGACAACCTGATCACCTTGTATCCTGCTCAGTGCTTAGAACAGTGCTGGGCACATAGTGCTTAACAAATGCCATCATTATCATTATTAAAAGTCACAAGGGCAAATACTTCCACCAGTGACAGCTCCCACCTGGATCCAGTTAGCAATAGTTGCAAGTCGTTGATCTTGAGAAGCAGCATGGCCTAGTGGATAGAGGCTGGGCCTGGGAGTCAGAAGGATCTGAGAGGGTGTAGAATGGCCTGGATTGACTTTAATAAGATTTTAAGTGGTATAATGACAAACTAGCAAAATATAACCTAGAAAAGAAGAGACCCAAACCAAACATTCAATCTGTAGTTTTGTTTCTCTTCTCCCACGTTCTTCAGATGATCCACTAAACAATGATATTGGAGCATATCTAAAACGTTTCTGAAATATGTGAACATTTATGATCAATTTCCCCTGACCTCAGTTGACTTGTGGCTAGTAAAATGTGATGGGTAGCATGACTATGTTTCCTTTATTGCCTCATTTTCAGGCCGCGCTGTGCTATTGGTCATATTCTTGGCATCCTTAAACAAGACAAGGAAGACAATATATGGGTTTTCTAAGTTAGCCCAGACCTAGTCTTGCTCTAATTTTTCCCCACAATTTGAATAGCTGTGTTTTGTCCAGTACTAGCTGCCAGCAACATTCAGAAGCATGAGCTAAAGATGATGTGAACAACATGCTTAAAATGTGTTTTTCCTCTCCATCCAAACTGCCTTCACGCTGATCTAAGCACTTATCCTGCCCCATTTTGACTATTGCATCTGCCTCCTTACTGATCTCCTGGCCTCCCATCTCTCCACACTCCAGTCCATACTTCACTCTGCTGCATGGATCATTCTTCTAAAAAGAAGACAGTATCCTTGTCTCCCCATTCCGCAAGAACCCCAATGACTGCTCATCCACCTCTGCATCAAACAGAGACTCCTTAACCTTGGCTTTAAAAGACTCAATCAGCTTGTCCCATCCTACCTCACCTCGCTGATCTCCTACCACAGTCTAGCCCACACACTTTGTTCCTCTAGTGCCAGTTTACTCACTGTGCCCCAAAATCATCTATCTTACTGCCAACATCTTTCCCATGTCCTTCCCCTAGCCTGGAGCTCCCTTCCCTTCTAGATACACGAGACCACCACTCTCCCCAACGTCAAAGCATTATTAAGGTAGCTTCTCCTCCAAGAGAACTTCCTCAATTAAGCCCTCTTTTCGCCAGCCCCTCAAGTATTATTTATTTTTCTTTATGTTTATCTCCCATCTAGACTAATTCAATGGGGGGAGGGAACGTATCAGCTTACTCTGCTGTATTTTACTTTCCCAAGCACTTAATATAGTGCTCTGTCCATAGTAACTGCTCAATAAATATCACTGATTCACTGATAATCGAGACAAAGCACAATATATTATTGAAATCAGTGTTTAGATGTATGTTATGTGGTCTCAAATACAGTTCCTATATCAGAAGTATGAGAAGAGCAGCGTGGCTCAGTGGAAAGAGCCCGGGTTTGGGTGTCAGAGGTCATGGGTTTGAATCCCGTTTCTGCCACTTGTCAGCTGTGTGGCTGTGGGCAAGTCATTTAACTTCTCTGTGCCTCAGTTACCTCAAAATGGGGATTAACTGTGAGCCTCACATGGGACAACCTGATGACCCTGTATCTACCCCAGAGCTTAGAACAGTGCTCTGCACATAGTAAGCGCTTACCAAATACCAACATTATTATTATTATTATTATTATGGTTTCAAGATGGTATTCTATTCAATAAGAAAAAACAGTAAAACATTAGGAAAATATCTCACTAAATTGCTCTACAGTACAGTGGCTGAGCAAAAACATATGCTGTTAATTGACTGAGCATTATCAAACATGATTATGAGTTTCAGGATAGGGGAGGCAAATGAGACAAACATGATCATAATGGTTTTTGTGCTAAGTGCTGGGGAAGATACAGGGTAATCAGATAATCAGATACTGTTCCTTGTGGTCTCACAATCTAAGATAAAGGGAGACGAGGTATTTTATTCCCATTTTACAGATGAGGAAATTCAGACACAAATAGGTTCAGAGACTTGCTCAAGGTCACTAGAGCCCAGGTCTCCTAATTCTCAGCCCCATACTCTTTCCACGATGCCTCGTTTTTTTGTCGTCGTTTTACCAAAATTACATTTTAGAGGATTCCATTTGTACTGATGAACAGTTTATTAAGTACTTCTATATATTATAAACAATTCCCAGATACATAGAAAAACTATACCCAGGGGAAATTTATCACAAACACAAGAAAGACAGCTTCCTGGTCACCCACCCCTTAGGGGAGTCTCCCTGAGGATGAATGCAATTTGAATTTAATAACATTTGTTTTTCCCACAACATTAGCTCCATTTCATCCTTATTCCTTCACAAAACTTGCTCCCCCCACACAACATTACCTCAAAACATTAGTTCCACACAAGATTAGCTCCCCCACACATTAGTTCTGCACAAAAGTTGTTCCCCGCACAATTCATCCCCCGCACAAAATTTGTTCAAAAAAACCGTAGTTTCTCACAAGATTACTTTCTGCCCTGGTGTTAGTGGATGGTTTCCCTTTTGAGGGAGAAATACATCCCTTTTCCGCTTCTGCACTTGGAAACTCACTGGTCACCATGTTTTCACCCAATATACCAATCAAAATTCCTCATTTTATATAATATCCTCAGAAGATGAGAGTACAAATTACATTTTGCTATTGAATTGCTCCCCTCTAGGGGTGGCACCTGGAGAGCTTCCAGTACTCTTCTACGGGTCCCGGCAATGGAAGCAGAGGCCTGTCCATTCAATTCCTAACTTGGGCGGTGGCTAGTGAGTGGATGGTAATCTGCTATAAGTCAAAACTCACCTGTTTGGGGCAGTAGCGTCACAGGAGAGAGTCGAGGGTGGGGACTCAAGTCTACTGCACAGAAGAAGGCAAAGGAAAACCACTTCTGTAATTTTACTAAGAAAACATTTTATAGTCACTACCAGAAAGATTGCAGATGGAGGTGAGGCAATCTGGGAGAGAACTGTGCATGGAGACACTATGCGGTGGAGAAAACTCAGCTGCAGAAGACAGTTGAATTGCTGGCCAACTTTGGCATGCCAATGAAATTCATTTAGTTTTCTTCATTTTACCTGCATAAGGAAAAGATTTTCTCATCCTGGACTCTTCAAAATCCAGAGATGACTATTAAGCCATCTTACTACCTGTCTTACTATAACCCATCCAGTACACTTCGATCATCCAACTCCAAGCTATTCAATGTACCTCCATCTCATCTATGTTGCCGCCCACCCCCGCCCCCGCCCCGCAACCTCTTGCCCTCCCCTGCCCTGAAACTCCTTGTGCTTTCATATATGACAGTCACTCTCCCTTCCTCCCTTCAAAGTCTTACTAAAATCATATCTCTTCCAAGAGGCCTTCCCAGATTAAGACCACTTTTCTACTACTCCTTTTCCCTTCCGCTACCCCTATGCATTGAGGTCTCTACCCTTAATGAATGGGATTATCATCCAGCCTTCAGCCCCACAACATTTATGTTCATATTTGCAATTTATTTTAATGTCAGTCTCCCGCTCTAGACTGTAAGCTCCTTTGGGGCAAGTGATGTGTCTATCAACTATATTGAATTGTACTCTCCCAAGGAAGCATTCATTTATTCAATAGTATTTATTGAGCGCTTAATATGTGCAGAGCACTGTACTAAGTGCTTGGAATGAACAAGTCGGCAACAGATAGAGACAGTCCCTGCCGTTTGACGGGCTTACAGTCTAATCGGGGGAGACGGACAGACAAGAACAATGGCAATAAATAGAGTCAAGGGGAAGAACATCTCGTAAAAACAATGGCAACTAAATAGAATCGAGGCGATGTACATTTCATTAAAAAAATAAATAGGGTAATAAATATATACAGTTGAGTAGATGAGTACAGTGCTGAGGGGATGGGAAGGGAGAGGAGGAGGAGCAGAGGGAAATGGGGGGAAAAGAGGGTTAAGCTGCGGAGAGGTGAAGGGGGGGTGGTAGAGGAAGTAGAGGGAGAAGAGGAGCTCAGTCTGGGAAGGCCTCTTGGAGGAGGTGAGTTTTAAGTAGTGTTTTGAAGAGGGGAAGAGAATCAGTTTGGCGGAGGTGAAGAGGGAGGGCATTCCAGGACCGCGGGAGGACGTGGCCCAGGGGTCGACGGCGGGATAGGAAGCAGCGTGGCTCAGTGGAAAAAGCCCAGGCTTGGGAATCAGAGGTTATGGGTTCTAATCCCAGGTCCACCGCTTGGAAGCTGCGTTACTTTGGGTGAGTTGCTTAACTTTTCTGTGCCTCAGTTACCTCATCTGTAAAATGGGACTTAAGATATGGGACAACCTGATCATCTTGTATCCCTCTGCTTAGAACAGTGCTTTCCACAGAGTAAGCGCTTAACAAATGCCATCTTTATTATCATTATTTTTATTTTGCACTGTGCTCTGCACACTGTAAGCGCTCAACAATTACCAAAGATTTATTGATTTGCCCTTCCTTCTGTCTGTGTTTTTCAGAGCTTATATTATGAGAAGACTGTCTATGTGGGTTCTGTTATCACCCTGAACTGATTTTCTGTACACAGAAAATGTTAGTTCCAAAGGAAGGATATGAAAGAACCTCCTGTTTTCTATTCTCAATCCTCACCCTGCACCCTTCTACCCTTCTCTTTATTTAAAACCCACTCCCTCCATTAGTGGTGATGGCTTTGGGTTTAACTTTCCTTCTCTAAGGAAAGGAGGCAACTAGAGAAGTAATGTCATTCATCCTTTAATTAGTAGAATTTCATCTCTAGCTACCTCACCGGGCTGTTGTGAAGATTACTGCCTCTGATGATTCACCTCAGCGAAGTGCCTTCTGTTCTTTACAGTAAAGGTTCTGTATAATGGTAAATAAAAATAGAGTCGGATAATATGTATCCAAGTCCCTTGCGTTCAGAGTGTGATTTTGAGTGCTGTACAGATAATAATCTTTCTCACCCCACTCACAAATCATTCCAAAGATAATAGCGAAACACAAAACAAACTGCCGACCCAGTTCCTTAATGGGCATTCCAAAAGAGTGGTCTTTCTTTTCTACTGTGACAAATGACTCATGTGGCCCTGATTGTATTTATCTGCCTTTATCAGACAACATCCAAAAGTAAAACAGGAAAGATCAGAGTCTATCAAGAATGAACTCTTAGGAGAACACTGTAGGAGAGCACCAAGTTCCAGGCTAAGGATCACCAATGTGTATAGAAGCAACACCCAGAAGATGCTGAAAATGCCCCATTTGGTACCCGAGGTGTGTTCCCAAACCATTTTTACAGCTGGGATTGTTAAATACAAAGCATGAGATTGCCTGGTGTGCAGAGTTGTGAAGTGGACATCAAAAGTGTGGGGAAATTAAGGCAATGCTACAGCCCTATCATGCTCTAAACTCTTAAGAGTTCTTGGTACTCACTTTTATCTACCCCCTGGGCATCCACACACAAACTTCAAAATGCCTGTCTTCTTTTGGTTCAATAGTGCACAACCTTAATCAACCTTGAAAAATCTCAAGAATGTCTTATTTTGTAGCCTGACTACTTCTGAGAGATATTAGAGGCCAGCAGCAAGGATTGGGAGAACCTGTGATTTGCTTTTCTAAAGTAATCTTCAACGTCTCCCCTGACCCTGAAGAGAGTTGCCTTTATTCACTGCCATTTCTTCACTTGAAAGGGATGGATCTGGCAGAGAGATTCAGCTCTCGAATTATGCTTCTTCCCTTGCCAGCTTCACCACCTCAAAGTATCAGAGATTATGCATTCTAGGGGAAATAGGTCTTTGTTTAGTTAAGGCGAAATAACCGATTGGTTGATTGCTGTTCATAAGAATGGTGTTGTTACAAGCTGCCCTGAGAGTTGTAAACAAAACGAATGGGAATACTGTAGTGATTGCTCTAACCAGGAGAAAGAGCACAAGGAGTTATCTACCCTCTGTGTTGAATTTCTAAGAGATTTCCACACAGATTGTGATATTGGTCATTTGATAGTCTGAATCTTCATACAATACAGTTTTCCCCCCAACTCATTAGCTCTTCTAAGTGCTAAACCATTTTGCTGTCCTCCCAAATATATTAGGAGGATTCTCTATGTTTTGAGCTATTAGGACTTGTTGACCGCACTTTTAAATTGTACGGTCTGTCTGAGGCCTTTCATCATATTTATTTATTCTCAGTTAGCTGGAAAGTATGCTAAGACTGTACTCTTTCTGTATGCCCTATGCAGACATATAGGGCTTCAATTCACTTTTCTGATCTTTGCCTATAACTCCACATAGCATCAAGAAATGAGAATTCCAATGAGTGTAATATATTAAAAAACATTCAGCAGAATACTAAATACATAGCTGTTATACAATCATGTTTCTCTGTTAGGTAGCAAACAAAATATTGGTCCCCAAGACTGGCTTGAAGCAAATAATGAAAAAATTGATTTGTATTAAAAAAAGTGTTCTGCATCAACAGCAGCTTTCAGGACTTCATGTCTTTGACAAAAAGAAAGATTGTAGAAAACAACATGCTGTTGCCAAATTGTACATTCCAAGCACTTAGTACCTTGCTCTGCACACAATAAGTACTCAATGAATAAACAACTTAAGGAACATGTGGGACACAAAGTTGAGATGACAAAGGAGAGAAGGCCTGATAAACCAAAAATGTCTGCAAACTGTTCAAAGTGTAGGACCTGCCCTACCAGCCATAGTAGCAGCCCTGAAAAGTGGAAAAGGCTCCAGCCTCATCAGAGGCAAGAAAGAAATCTTGAAAATACACACCAACTCTGTTTCAGTATTTTTTGGTAGAGGACTACCAAGCACTCCTCTAATCACTGGGGTAGATACAAGTTACTAGGTCAGTTACAATCTAAGTAGGAAGGAGAATGAGTATTTCATCTCCATTTTTTAGCTGAGGAAACTGAAGCACAGAAACATTTAGAGACCCGACAGAGGTCGAAAGGCAGAAAAGTGGCAGAATTCAGGCAGAACTGAGAATCTCTGAGTTCCAAGCCGGTGCTCTTTCCATTTGGCCAGGCTGCCTCCAGTCTCTTCAACACCTTCTACTTTTGAATGTGATGTCATTCAGAGAGAAAGGATCTTCCACCATTTAAAGACATGGCACTTCTCCCAACTATTGAGAATGTCTCCTCAGCCAACGCATGAACAATAATAATAATAATAATAATGTTGGTATTCGTTAAGTGCTCACTATGTGCAGAGCACTGTTCTAAGCACTGGGGTAGATACAGGGTAATCAGGTTATCCCATGTGAGACTCACAGTTAATCCCCATTTTACAGATGAGGTAACTGAGGCACAGAGAAGTTAAGTGACTTGCCCACAGTCACACAGCTGACAAGTGGCAGAGCCGGGAGTCGAACCCATGTCCCCTGACTCTGAAGCCCAGGCTCTTTCCACTGAGCCACGCTATGACAAAGCAACTGGATCTGATGGTACACCAGCTCAAAATCTACCAGCCTGAAAGGGAAGTCCTAATTGAATATTTCCAAAAGATTTTCCTCAACAAAATGGAATACTGAGAAGCTCCATGGGATCTCAAAGATCTTCAAGAAGGAAGACTCAAGATAAGAATAATAATAATGTTGATATTTGTTAAACACTTACCATGTGCAGAGCACTGTTCTAATCCAACTGCCATAATTTGAGGCATCTCATTAATCTCCAGTGCTGGTAAAATTCTTTTGCATTGGTATCTGTTAAGCAGTTACTATGTGTCAAAGACTGTTTTAAGCACTGGGGAAAGATTCAAGTTAATTACGTTGGACACGGTCTCCCGTACACAACGGTCTCCCGCACACATGGGGTTCACAGTCTAAGCCACAGTCAGTCTTAGCCAGGAAGTCAGTCAGTCTAGAGGGGTTGTCACTACCGTAGTAACTTTCCCCTGGCTTTGTTTTTATCTTGTATCTTTGACTTTTACTGGGAACTTCTACCAGGAGTGAACCGGAACAGAAAGAAAAACACCCAAATGGACTGTTTAAATGATGAGGCACGTGCTAATATTTGATGATCTCATTGTAAAATGCATATGGAAGATGGCTCACCCTAGTTTCCTCTGAACTGTAGATCAAAGATTGAACTGAACAGAATTTGGTGCTGAGATGATGAGAGAAAACTTTAAAGAAAACAAATCATCTCAAATGAGATAAATCGAAGAATGGGATATGATAATGACCAATTTTTTTTTTTGGCCAATTTTATATCAATAATAGAAAGAAAAATCCCTCAGTGAAATAGAAAGCAATATATATGTATACATACATATATATGAATATATGTATATACATATATGTATGCATGAATACATAGGCATATACATATATAAATATATGTGTATACATTCATATATATGTATGCATGAATACATATGTATATACATTTATATGCATATATGAAGCAGCATGGCATAGTGGATAGAGCACGGGCCTGGGAGTCAGAGAGTCATGGGTTCTAATCCCTGCTCCACCACGTATCTGCTGTGTGACCTTGGGTAATAATAATGTTGGTATTTGTTAAGCGCTTACTATGTGCAGAGCACTGTTCTAAGTGCTGGGTAGATACAGGGTCATCAGGTTGTCCCACGTGAGGCTCACAGTCTTAATCCCCATTTTACAGATGAGGTAACGGAGGCACAGAGAAGTTAAGTGACTTGCCCACAGTCACACAGCTGAGAAGTGGCAGAGCCGGGATTCAAACCCATGACCTCTGACTCCCAAGCCCGGGCTCTTTCCACTGAGCCATGCTGCTTCTCTGCGTCTCTAAGCCTTGATTCCCCAAGTTACTACCACAACTTTTTGTTTTCCAACATTACCCTAAAATGGTTCAGAGAATTAGTTTATTTGGGCAACCCTAAGACCCCAGTCACCTTTCAGACTATGGATTTCACTACTCAAGGCAATTGTACATTAGGACACATTTAGTGCCTGTCCTCTTTCAGACTCTGAGCTCCTTGGGGGCAGGGGATGTGTCTACCATCTCTGTTAGATTATACTTTCCCAAGTGGTTAGTACACTGCTCTGAACACAGTAAGCACTCAATTAAAATTATTGATTTATTGATTGATATCTCTTCTGGACTGTAAACTTGTTGTAATAATAAAAATGATTGTGGTATTTGTTAAGCGTTTATTATGTGCCGGGCACTACCAAGCACCGGGGTGAATACAAGCAAATAGGGTTGGACACGGTCCCCGTCCCATGTGGGGCCCACAGTTTCAACACCCATTTGACAGATGGGGTAACTGAGGCCAGAAAAATGAAGTGACTTGACCAAGATCTGACAGCAGACAAGTGCCAGATCCGGATTTAGAACCCATGAGCTTGTGACTCTCAGGCCCATTCTCTATCCACAAAGTCATGCCGCTTCTCATGTAGGCAAGGAACATGTCTAACACTTCTGTTCCATCTCACTCTCCCAAGCGCTTACTACAGTGCTCTGCACACAATAAGCACGCAATGCCTGTTTACTTCTTTTGAGGTCCGTCACCCCCTTCTAGTTTTGTAAGCCCCTTGTGGGCAGGAATTGTCTCTATTGCTGAATTGTTTCCAAGCACTTGTACAGTGCTCTGCACACAGTAAGCACTCAATAAATATGATTGAATGAATGAATAGATGAATAAACATGATTGATTGATCTTCTCTGCTTCATGGTATGCAACCTGAGGTCAGAGATTAGGTCGACTAATTTTATTCTCACTATCCCAAATGCTTAGTATACTGCTCATTTCTCGGTCAAGCACTCGATAAATACTGCTGATTAAATGACTGAAAAGCCGAATGAATGTAAAAGCTGATAATGGTGTGACAGTGGTGTGGCAGAACAACAACAAGTGATTGGGTGGGATTTTTTTTTTTTGCCATTTAGAGATGGTGCTTTTTAATTTACAGAAAGGAAATCCATACCAAGCCAGCTGGAGCAAATCCCATGCTGATCTCCTAGGCCTATAGAGTGAGAGACTGATATCTCACCTGCCGTTTAGTAATTGTGAGAAGAGATTTCAATTCAATCCTCCACGGGAGCAGAGGAACTTTGTTTGGAAGTTTCCATCTCGGTGGTCCATACGCAAAAGAAAGCCCTTTCGAAGGGCTTACATTTTGATTTCTCATTGCAGAGGAGGTAGCTTTAGATCATTTTACATCGAAGAAAAAATTAAGACCTCATATAGACTAAATTCAGGAGGAAAACAAGTAGTTTTCTTTTCTGAAAAGAAAACACCTTTTAAATTTACAACTGTATCTTTCTTCATCCTCTTGTCTTTCTCCTTTAATCGATCACATGTCCTATTTCTGTTGCTATGTGACAAAATGCTTTTCATTTTAAGAGGCATCTTGAGAGGACAATGTAGATTGGATCATGATTCAGTAATAAGAATAAGAATAATTGTGGTCTATACTAAGCACATATTATGTGCTAAGCACTGAAAATAGATTCAGGATAATCAGATCAAACAGTCTCTGTCCCACAAGGGGTTCACAGTCTAAAGGGGAGGAGAATGGGTATTTCATCCCTATTCTACAGGTGAGAAAATGTAGGCACAGAAAAGTCAAGTGACTTGCCCAAGGTCAAAGCAGGCAGGAGGTAGAGCCGGGAGCATTGAGGTCAAGGATCATGCCTAGTAATTCTCTTGTACTCTCCCACCCACTTAATACACTACTCTCCACAGAGTAAACCCTCATTAAATACTATTGATTGATAATAGCTCTTCGAAATCCTCTAGATAGTGAGCTCACTTTGGGCAGGGATTGTCCCTCTTTATTGTTGTAGTATACTTTCCCACTCCTCTGTACGCAGTAAGTGCTTAATAAATACGACTGAATAAATGATTCAATGAATGAAGGACAGTTTCTGGACACATACTGGTAGACTATCCCCATTGAAAAGCCCCTTCAAAGGACACACTGAATCTCTTGAAATGCTTTTAGAGGAGCAGCATGGCTTAGGGGAAAGAGCCCGGGCTTGGGAGTCAGAGGTCGTGGGTTCTAATCCCGACTCCACCACTTGTCTGCTGTGTGACCTGGGGCAAGTCACTTCACTTCTCTAGGCCTCAGTTCCCTCATCTGAAAAATGGGGATTAAAAAATGTGAGCCCCACGTGGGACATTTCATTACCCTGTATCTACCCCAGCACTTAGAACAGGCCATGGCACATAGTAAGCGCTTAACAAATACCATAATTATTATTATCCTTCCCGGACTGAGCTTCCCCTTTTCGCTCTGCTCCCTCTCTGTCCCCCCTTCACCTCCCCACAGCTAAGCCCTCTTCCCCCCCCCCCGCCCCATTCCCCTCTGCCTCTCCCCCTCTCCTCCCCTCCCCTCAGAACTGTGCTCATTTGTATATATTTTTATTACCCTATTCATTTTGTTAATGAGGTATACATCCCCTTGATTCTCTTTATTGTGATTAAGTTGTCTTGTTTTTGTTCGTCTGTCTCCCCCGATTAGACTGTAAGCCCGTCGATGGGCAGGGATTATCTCTATCTGTTGCCGAATTGTACATTCCAAGCACTTAGTGCAGTGCCCCACACATAGTAAGCGCTCAATAAATACTACTGAATGAATCTTCTACGGGATTGCCATTTCACCAGGGAATAATAATAATAATAGTATTTGTTAAATGCTTACTATATGCAGAGCCCCATATTAAGTGCTGGAGTAGATGCCAGACAGTCGAGGTTGGACACAGCCCTTGTCCCACATGAGGCTCACCATCTTAATCTCCATTTTACAGAAGAGAAAACTGAGGCACAGAGAAGTAAGGGGACTTGTCCAAGGTTACACAACAGACCAGTGGCAGAGCCAACATTAGAACCCAGGTCTTCTGACTCCTGGGCCCGTTCTCTTTCCACTAGGCTACACGTAAAGGCTTTTCTCGTGAAGGACAAATCAACTGCAAGGGAAATGGAAATCGGATTGACTTTGTTTCCCTCGTCCTCTTTTATATGATCAAGATCCCCGGGATATATGAGGAAATGATATTCAAAACTGGACAATTTCCAGAAATAGACGGACCTGTTTGGAGGACATTGTTACATTTACATCCAAACTATGATCCAATCCTCTGTCGATCTAGAAAAGCAGACCACGTCATGAGGCAGCCTTTGAGTATGTATAAACTAGTCAAGTGAAGACTTCCCTATTCAGTGTAGAAAATTGCTCAGCCAAAGCAAGGAGAACTGGATTGAATTCTGCATCTATTTCTAATAGATAAAGGCTAACTTCTGTCAGTTCCTTGATAAGCATGATTAATATTATCACCCAGAATATCTGCATTTTTCCAAATTAGTATTTCTTTATTCTAGAGCTAAGACTCTAAACCACTAGGCCAGACCCTAACCACATGCTGATCTGCCACCTGCTGAGAATCCTGAATATTGTCCTTAACCTCTTAGTTATAAGGAACAATGAGTATTTATATTTTAGATGGGGTCAACATCCCTTAGAAGACAATAAAAGAGATGTTAAAACTTTATAAATGTTACCGCACTTTTAATAATAATTGTGATATTTGTTAAGCGCTTACTATTGACGAGCTTTCTACTGAGCACCGGGGAAGATACTAGGCTGTTTTACATGGGACAAGGACCCTGCCCAACCTGATTACCTTACAACTACCCCAAAGCTTAGAAGAGTGCTTGGCACATAGTAAGCACTTAACAAGTACCACAGTTATTAAGATACCCAGGTCCCACATGAGCCTTAGAGTCCAAGTAAAAGAGAGAATAGGGATTAACACAGGTCATGCAGGAGGTTAGTGGTGGAGCCAAAAGCAGAAACCATACAAACGGCTTCACTTAGTGGATAGAGTGCAGGCCTGGGAGTCCGAAGGACCTGGATTCTAATCCCGGCTCTGCCACATGTCTGCCGTGTAACCTTGGGTAAGTCACTTAACCTCTCGGAGCCTCAATCACCTAATCTGTAAAATGGGTATTAATTAATTGATTCAATCATATTTATTGAGCAATTACTGTGTGTGGGACACTGGGACACTGTGGGCACTTGGAAGACTGCCATACGATACAATATACAGACACGTTCCCTGCCCACAATTAAGACCATGAGCCCAGTGTGGGAAAGGACCTGTGTCCAACTTGATTACCTTGCATCTACCTCAGAGCTTAGAACAGCCCTTGGCACAGAGTAAGTGCTTAGCAAGTACCATAATTAATTAATTAAGTAGTCCCTCGGGTTCCCAGGCCTATGTTCTTTCCGCTAGGCCACGCTGCTTAGGTTACCTTAACCTTTGGTTATTTTAGACTCAAAATAATTTATTAGGAAAAGATGATGTTCCACTGTGCACAATTAAGAAGCACACACAAATAAAGCAACTTGAGAAATCATCTGAATAGTTGGTGAGTCACTGCAACTAGGGGCTCTATAAATAACGCCGATAGTTGGATGTTTACAATGCAAGGCACTTCAGGGTCTGAATGTAGCAGTAATTACTCAATGAGTGAATTGTTATTGGAATTTTTTACTGGCCACAAAAGGGTACTTTTGAGAAGGTTCCGGGACAATACCCTTCCAAAAATTCTACTTGGCAGCTTATAACGGTGTTTGTGAATATGAAAAAGTACGATGTCTTTCTCAGGGAGCTCATCATATTGCATGAGTGGACTTTTCGTTGCAGCAAATTTCCACCCAGTAATACGGGCAATTATTGTCTCTAATTTACAAGTACGGCTCCTGAATAAAATCTGGCATCCCAAGGCCGCCACTTAGTATTATCACAGTTCTCCATTTGCTGGCAGATTCTACCCAGAGTCCTCTCGGAATGACGACTGAAGAAAAGCATTAAGCACGTGCTCTCAGAATCCCAGCGCAAACCCACACCACAGAGGACGTGATCTGAGCAGCAAGTTAGATTCAGAAGGCGTGAAGGGAACGTGCCTCTCTGCCTTCAAAACACCCTCATGAAAATGTCTTCTCTGAATCAGACAGCCACCTTCAGATTCACCACCATGCCCACACTCATTCAAACTCCTGGGTGGATTTAATATACTGACTGCTTTCATTTCCTCCCTGGCAACTCTCTTCTTGACCGTCTGCTGTCTGGTTTTCATCTCCCCTTCACTCCATTGATCTCGGATTCAACAAATTCCACAGAGGCTGCCTCACCGTCAAGTTCATCCTGTCCTTCCTTCTGTCCTTCCCTTTTTGATTCTCTGCCACTTTTGACACTGTCGACTACCCTCATTCACCTTAGAAACCTAACAGATATTGGCTTTTCCAACACACTATTCATCTGGTTCCTCTCCTATTTCTCTGTTTCCTTTTCCATCTATCAGCCCCTAACTTCAGCATGGGAAGCAGCATTACCTAGTGGTGAGAGCCTGGCCTGGGATTCAGAGGATCTGCTTTGAATTCCAATTCTGCCACTTATCTGCTGTGTGACCTTGAGCTAGTCAAGTTCTCTGTGGCTCAGTTCCCTCATCTGCAAAATGGGGATTGAATACCTGTGCTCCCTATTATTTAGGATGAGAGCTCCAAGTGACACCTGATTCTCTGTGTCCACCCCAATGTTTGGGACATAATAAGTGCTTAACAAATAGCACAATTATGAGCTGCAAGTGTCCCGCAAAACTGTGTTTGAGGTCTCCACACTCAGCTTCTTGGAGAGCTTATCCAGTCACAGGGTTTTAGCCACCATCTCTATCATCATCAGCAGTGGCATTTGCTGAGCACTTATCCTGAGAAGAAACATGGCCTCATGGATAGAACATAGGCTTGGGAGTCTGAAGGACCTGGTTTCTAATCTCCACTCTCTCACTTGGGCAAGTCACTTTACTTCTCTGTGCCTCAGTTACCTCATTTGTAAAATGAGGTTTAAGACGGTGAGCTTCATGTGGGACATGGACTGTGTCCAACCTGATTTCCTTTTATCTACACCAGCACTTAATACTGACACATAGGAAATGCTTAAGAAAGACCACATTTATTACAATTATTAGTATGTGCAGCACAAGGTACTAACAGCATGGGAGAGTACAGTACTGCTGAGTTGGTAGACATATTTCCTGCTCACAATGAACCCACACCTCAACTTCCCTCCTAGTAGCGTAACCTAGTGGATAGAGCACGGGCCTGGGAGTCAGAAGGACCTGACTTCCAATCGTGGCTCTGACACTTGCCTGCTGTGTGAACTTGAACAAGACACTTTGCTGCTCTGGGCCTCAGTTACCTCATCTGAAAATGGGGATGAAGAGTGTAAGCCCCATGTGGGACAGGGACTGTGTCCAACCTAATTACTTTGTCTCTATTCCCACACTTAGAACAGTGCTTGACACACAGAAAAGTGCTTAACAAGTACTATTATTATTATTGTTGTTGTTCAACTGACATTTCCTCTTGTCTCCAGGACAACTCCACCCAGATGACAGATTGACATAGAGTGCAGTTCCAATGTTTTCTCGTGATTCAGCTCGAACTGATCATACAAGGGGCGAGTGAGGGAAGAACATAATTTATGACTGCAAGAGCCGGATTCACCACAAATGCCACATTCATCTCAATGAAATCCTGACAAAAAGAGATGAAAGCAATGGTCATCACCTCAAACCTGTACTGGGGATGGTAGAAAGAGAAGAGACAAATGTGGTGACTAGATGACAAGTGAATACCTAAATAACTTGCTCTATGGTAAACTGAAATGGGATAACCATAAGCAGGTTGGACATTTGGACAGAGGAATATTGTACTGTCCCCTTCCAATCTCTTAATACAGTACTCTGCACAAAGTAAAGTCCACAGGAAATGTCATGATTGATTGAGTATCTGTTACACCACAAAAGCTTCAGGAAAGATGACGACCCCCAAGAAAAAAACTAAGAAGGAAATCAGGTTCACCATACTGCCAATGCAAGGGACCCGATCCTTACTTGCAGTGATGTGGAAGAGACTGTGTTCTATGTTGGCCTTAGCCACATGCCAGTAAAAATCTTACCAACCATATATTAATAATGGTATTTGTTAAGTGCTTACTATGTCAAGCACTGTTCTAAGCGCTGGGTATATATTAGTAGTATATGTAGTACTAATTTTATTAATACTTATGCTAATAAATGAATCATCTGAAGAGTGGTCACTTAATAAGATGGTCAACCAAAAGCATTTTAACATCAGAATGAGAGCTCCACATTCCTTCTCACTTAAATGATTCTGTGTACGGGATTCATAAATCCCATTCCTTGCGAGTCCACTCCAAATCTTGCTACTGCCTCTGATGTCGAGTTTAAATTTGCATGTCAATGAAGTGTTTCTTTGACCTTTCTGGAATTGGAGTGGGGACATTCCTGATGCATTATAAAATTTTCAAAGTTGCCCAAAACTCTATAGCAACTTAGAGAGAAAGTGGAAAAGCGATTAAAAGTGAAAACTGGGCC
The DNA here is from genome assembly GCF_004115215.2 of Ornithorhynchus anatinus. NCBI lineage: Eukaryota > Metazoa > Chordata > Mammalia > Monotremata > Ornithorhynchidae > Ornithorhynchus > Ornithorhynchus anatinus. The sequence goes on from NC_041749.1 coordinate 10,789,982, forward strand.
AGATCACTCAAGAGAAGCATGAAGAAAGCACACGATTCGCAGGGTCAGAATTAGAAAAGATGTAAAGACGGTCTAATTAGCACAAGCCATAAAGGGTAACAAAAACATCTATCTTCATTATTCAGAGGAGGGCGACCATGGAAAATGTCAACCACTCTGAAGACAGAAAGACATACTGGTTAATAGATGATGAAAAGGTTGGATACAATTAGGATTTTTTCCACTTCTGTTTTCTACAGAAATGGTGCACATCAGTAGGGAGAAATTGCATCTGGTCAAATTCATATTCAAATGGATGAATTTGCCTGGGAAATAGCTATGCATTATTAGGCTGGATTTTCAGGATCTTCAGGATTATCTCCTCCTCCTCCAACTCCCATCTGCACGCTAGGTTCCTTTCCCTCTGTCTTCTTCTCCAAAAGGTCTCCTCTTCTCCACTACAATTGTTGTGACTTTTTGTTCTTGCAGCTCGTGGACCTCACATCTACTGGCACTGCCTCAATTTCTCCTTAGCCCACAGTTTCCTCACTTCCTAGAGCCGGGGATAAGCTGGACCACTATGGGACTATGGGCCCGGGGTGGGTAGGAGCTAAATAGGGAGAGGAAAATGTAATAATAATAATAAATAATCATGGTATTTGTGAAGAGCTTACTATTTGCAAAGCACTAGTAGAGTAGAGGAAGGGATGGGTGCATTAGAGGAGGTATTTGTCTGGGGAGAAATGGGATAAATGGAAACAAACACAGTTCCTCCTTCCACCTTGCTCCTCCACTGGAGAAACCAGAGGGGTGATAAGACCTAAGAGATGCAGGGAGGTGGTTGGGAATGTGGAAATAGGACTTATTTGGTTTGAGGGCACTTCAAAAGTTCTTCTAGAAAGAGGTTAAAGGTACAACTTACGAGAAGCAGTGAAAATTGATTCCTGCTGGCTAACTCACAGAAGCTCATTTAACTAGAGTAAGCATCATTTTAAATGGGAGTTTAGTAAGCCTGATTAGTTTATAACAATTAATAGGGAAACACTGTGGCCTAGTGCCTAGGTGTAGTACTGGGAGTCAAAGAACCTGGGTTCCAATGGTGATTCTGCTACTTGGCTGCCGTGAGACCTTGGACAAATCACTTAACTTCTCAGTATCTGTAAAATGGGGATTCAATACTTGTTCTCTCTCCTACTTCTACTTTGAGTTCCATGTGGGACAGATACTGTGTCTTATCTGATTGTATTGTATCTACCCCAGTGCTTGGCAAGTAGTGCGCACTCAACAGAAACCACTATTATTATTAATCAAATCCATTTTTAAAAAGCATTTTTCAGGTGACTATAATCTGACTGCATGACTGAAGAACTCTGGGTTATGGAAGATGCCATTTCAGTGCTTGCCTTGTCTTGCCTTATTCCACCGAGTCGTTTCCGACCCATTGTGACACCACGGACATATCACTACTAGACTTTATTTCTGAGAAGTCAATAAGTACCATTGATTGATTGACATGAGAGACCCTCTGGCAATTGGAAAGAAACTAGTTTTGTGCCCATCCCTTAAACAAAAAAAGTCCCTTGTTACTCCAGACCAGTCAGTTTAACATCAATAGCTACAAAACAAACAAATTATCACAGCCAATTACTATCCACTGAGATACTAGGAAGAACCAATGTGAATTTGTGAAAAGTCTTCGGAAAACAATTCCATTTCCCCTAATGGATCAAAAATCAATCTGAGATGATTGGGATGAGTTGGATTTACCGTAAACCCATTATGGGCAGGGAACGTGCCTGCTAATTCTGTTGTATTGTACTCTTTCAAGCGCTTAATACAGTGTTCTGCACATAGTAAGCTCTCAATAAATATGATTGATCAGTCCAAGGGAAGGCTCTAGTCATGACTTTCCTCACCCAAATTTGGGAATTAAGTGGAGAGTCTGTAGTATTATAGCTATGGCGATCACATTAGAAATTTGTTGTAGGCAAGGAATGTGCCTGTTTATTGTTATATTATACTCTCCCAAGTGCTAAGTACAGTGCTCTGCACACATTGAACGCTCACTAAATATGACTGAATGAATGAATGAAAGATAGGAGTAAAGGACTTTGATGAACTGGGAAAATTGTTCCACAGCAACTGGGAGGAATTCAACAGGGATATGTGCCAGGTAGCATAGAGGAATAAATGCCAAGTACCAGAAATTCAGGATGAATTCATGTCTGGGTATACACTAGAGAAAACCATCAAAAGAAGCAAATGTTGCATCCCTGGGGTCCTCAGAAATTACATCCAGCTGTCAAACTCCATGGAACTAACCCCACATCCCGAAAGGGATGAAACTTCATCTCTGCAGCATAACTTTTGGATTTTTCTGCCCCCCAAACTGCAACTCTTACTCTATCTCCTATACTCCCATGGATCTCCATCTCCATTCCTGTCATTTGGAGGATGGGCCTGGAAGTCAGAAGCTCATGTGTTCTAATCCTGGGTCTGCCACTTGTCTGCTGTGTGACCTTGGCCAAGTCAATTCACTTCTCTGGGACTCAATTACCTCACCTCCAAAATGGGGATTGAGATTGTGAGCCCCTTGAGGGACAGGGTCTATGTCCAAACCAATTGGCTTGTACCCACCCCAGTGCTGATTATAGTTCCTTGCTCCTAATTAGTGCTTAACAAATGTCCTGATTATTATTATCATAATTTCTTTAATTTTTCTAGAGCTTCAAAGAAATGGATTTCTTTGCTGTAGCTACAACCAAGGTTCCAGCCACAACCACAGCTCCAGCCATCTCGGCCCCTCCCAGACTGGTGAACTCTGCCTTCCAGGGCTGAAAAAATAGGGGACTGGGGCCAGGTGTGAATGCAACAGAGGTGGAGGAGGACAAGGAGAAGGGGAGGGACTTGAGCTTCAGACCTTCTCTCCTGAACCATTGTCCTCCTCCTTTCCCTCTGCTCCAACCGCTCTTCTCCATCCCTCCCCGATCTGACCGTAGCCTCCCACATTTGCAACCCTGGAAGATGGGTACAGAAGGGTGATCTAGAAATTATCCATCCTTCTTGATCTCAGGAAGGAGCTGACCTCTTGAGGTCCCCTCAAATACTGTGGTAGCTAATTCTGTGATTCTATATTTCGCTCCCATCTCCACAGAAGCCTAAGTCAACTCCCTGGGAATAACGTAGACTCTTAGGCACATTCATAAAGCCTTTCTGTCCAACTGGGCATTTTCCCACTCACAAGAATAATAAAATATAAACTCTCAGTGGCCTGGAAGGCTTAATGTAACTTCTGAAGGGAACAGTTTAGATGGCTGGACCATCTGGCTCAATATTTAGGAAAGAATATTGATTCTCGAACAGAAGGAATATCTCTTTGCAGAGTTTCTTTTCCTGGGTGACAGAGTTAAATATATTGAGACAAGCTGTATCTGTAATCATATAACTTAGCTGCATATTGTTCTTAAATGGTGGTTTGTGTGTTACTGATCTATCATTTCCATAAGCATTTAAATTTTTCAGATGTGTGGGATTTCTAAAGTGTTGCTTAGTGGGCACGCATTTCTAAGGAGAGTCTATATAATGTACTCTGCATGGGTAGAAGCACCACAGACATATGCTGCCAGTGCCTGGCATTATGAATAGTTAACATCAGTGTTAAATTTTACAGTAACTTGGAATATGCTGAATTAATTTTACTCTTACAGTAGCATAATTTTCTACTTAAATGAAACCACTTTAACACACTTGACTCATTTGAACAAATCAAAAAAAAAATCTATCCTTTAGCAGTAACCACAAAATCTCTGTCTTTTATCACATACCCAAGAACTGTTTCCAAATACAAATGCATCCAGACATTTCAAAGAGAAGCCTATTTGGGAAAAAATAAACACCACCAAAATATATATTTCTTCTAGCTACTTGTTTCTGCCTACATTGGTTGTTGAATTCAACATGTAGGTATTTGGTTGATCGGTGTCCGATTCGGGGAAGAAGTTTAACCAGATAAAAAAAAACAAACCCTGAGCAAGTGAGTGTAGATCTGCAGTTTCAACCTTCTCTGACTTCCTGGAAGGAGCTTCCTTAATTGATGAGCTAACCGAGGACTTCACTTATCTGAGAGAGACAACTGAGCTCTCTCAGAGTCAGAAGGACAAGTGCAGTGACCAGGCAGTTTTCAATTCTATGGGAATTCGGCAGTCTCTATGAATCATAAATTTAGTGGTCTAAATTTAGCTCTTAGCAACTGGGTGACACCTCATCAGGGAAAGAGCCCTGTTAGTTCAGGGCCGAGGTAAGGACTAAAGGTTCAGAGGATCAGCATAGGTTCTTTCTTATCAAATGGAAGCTCCTTGGGACCCCTATACGGAAGTGCTGCAAAACCACACACTGAGAGTCATTAAGATTCAGCCCATGAGAGCGCAAGTCTTGTTCGACACAATTACCAATAGCTAATAGCCCCAATTCCCAGCTCTGTCCTCTAACATTCAAACTCGATATGTCTTCCAGGTTCCAATCTTTATCTTCTCAGCCTGGAATGGGACCAGTCAAAATAAGGAGCCAAGTCACATAAAATGGAGAAGATGGAAGACCTTCTTCTGGGTCCTGGTCATTTCTCAATCACATATTATGCAATTCCAAATTTCTACTTCCCCAGTAAATACCAGTGCTTATTTTATTCATTTCTAAGAGTTATTTTCCTGTTTAGCTAACAGTTCCTAGATCTAAATGCATTATATAGTCTTTAGAAGTTAAAAAGCTCCACCTTTTTATCTCCCAGTCTATTACTCTACAGAAGTGGGCACACAGGAGGTCCTCTACAAATGCTACTGATGATGAGACTGTTCATGATTCCTCAGTTCATTCTCAAGCATGAACGGGTAGCAGAGTAAAGCATAGACTGAAGAAGGCTGAGACAGGTGGCAAGAGGTCAGCAAGGAGACTGATGTCAATATGAGTAATAACAATATGGACAATGATCAATGCTTGGATGCTGATAGTTTGAATGTAGAGGAAGGAGTGGATTCTGGAGATGTTGTGAAGAAAGAACTAAGAGGATTGGTGATTTACTGGATGGGGGCATTGGAAGATGGAGGGTAGTCAAAGATAATGCCAAAGGTGTAGGCATGAGAGGCGGGGAGTTTAGTGGTGCTGTCAACAGTGTTAGGAGGAAGAGAGAGTTTGGGAGGGAAGAGGAATTCAGTTTGGGACACGACGGACAAGAAGTGCCGATGGGTCAGCCATCTGGACATGTTCCCCTCCCAAGGATGAGCAGGGGTCAAGGCAAAGGGAAACGGGGTGTTTAAAATACAAATACCAGATATAAAGGCATCCAGTCCCATTTCAACCCCAAGCAGCAAATAGGTCAACTGAAAACTGGACTGTTCTGACATAAAATGAGTTAAATGATCACCCTCCCCCAGCCAGATGTTTATCCTTAAGGAACGAGTGCTCTTTTCAAACAGGGAGAATGTGATACTGAAAAGCGGAATTGAAAATACCTCATAGCAATCAATTAATCAACCAATATTTATTGAGCACTATGTGCAGAGAAATGTACTATGAACTTGGAAGAGCACAGTACTACAGAATTAGAGGACACGTTCCCCACCCATAATGAGCTTAAAGTCTAGAGGGGGAGATAGAGATAATTTAAAGATATGTTAAGCTATGTACATAAGTACTGTGGGGTTAGGGGTAGGCAAAAATGGTAAAAGATTATCGTTCATGTGCACAATATAGAAAGCAATCAGTCATACACTGGTTGACTCCAGGCATACCACTGTAGATGTCACCTTAAAAGTGTTTTTTTCTTTTCCTGATCATTTTCAAATTGAAAATGCTCCAGTAGGTGTAATCTATGACTCCATTTCACTTGCGGGTTTTAATTTATTTTCAAATATGGTCCAAGTCACACATTAGATCTTACACAGTAGACTTCCATTTGTGTTCACTATACTGGCATTTGGTATTGTACGGTGAATGAAAAACAGGAGTATGGAGACCTGATCTCTCCCTTCAGCTTTTTCTCCGAGCAGTGACTTGACATTAGACCAAGCATTTTCATTGGGTCTCAGCCTTTCCATATTAGTTTGGGGTTAAACCTTGCCTTCCTTCTCCACCACAGACCTTGTGACAATCTGTGAAATGTTACTACTAATGAGCTTTGTGGTCTTCAAAAGAAAGCTGCAATAAAAATACGAAGAATCATTATTCTGAACTGGTAAAACCACTAGATCAATTAATGGTGGCTTTTCAGGCTATTAATAGATGGGGGCACAGCAATTGAACATTCTGGCAGAAAACCAACATTTAATTGTTTAGTCACAGTGCATTATCACATTATCACAGAGGGCACCCAAATGACAAAAGGCTGACTTGTTGCTGGGAATTTGAAATGATGTAGACCAGTTAAGCTCTTAATTTACAATGTAATGCTTCCAGATGCAGAGAGAGCTGGCACTATCTCACCTGGGATACGTGTCCACTTAGCTTTGCAGCAGAGTGAATGGGAGACAGGTCCTAATATCTGAATTCCAGGAAAACTCCCTGGTTTATCTCCTGAAAAAGTTTGTCTGTAAAGTACTGCACCTAATCTGAAGCCTCCTAAATCAATCTATCAATTATATTTATTCAGCTCTGAATAAACTCTGAGAAGCAGTGAGGCTCATTGTTAAAGGATAGGCCATGGAGTCAATAGGACCTGGGTTCTAATCCTGGCTCTGCCACTTTGCTGTGTGACCTTGGACAATTTACTTAACTGCTCTGTGCTTCAGTTACCTCATTAAGACTGTAAGCTCCATGTGGGAAATGGACTGTGTCCAATATAATTTGCTTATATCTTTCCCAGCATTTAGTACAGTTGCTGGAACATAGTAAGATCTTAACAAATACCATAAAAAACAAGTCAGAGCAGAACATCAAGCTAAACATTTAGGAGAGTGTAATAGGAGAGTAGACAAGGTCCCTACCCTCAAGGAGCTTATGATTTTTGGACTTGAAACCAAAAGATATGCATATCATCTGCCTGGACATGGATATATATGTAGGTATGAGGTAAAAAGTATTTGGTTATCCTGAGTTTGGCTCACTTCTGATTCTCTTTATCACTCTTCAGAGAACTTCAACTACTTTGCGTCGGGTCTGTCAGGGGCCAGGTCCAATTCCTGTACCTGGTTCAGAAAGTAGATACTTTTTTAGAAGCTCTGACCATCTATCTTCACATACTGGATCCTGCTGTTGGGCTGGGGTCGAACGATTGGCTTTTAGAATGTAAGCTGCTAGGGTTCATCAAGTCAATAAACTCTTGGAGTTTGCTAATCCCAACCGAGCATACTGAAAGAAGAGTTAGTCAGCCTTCCCAGCTCCCAGTGTTCTCTTGATCTCTGTTTCTGTCTTCTTTCTCTCTCTCTCCCTCGCTCTTTCCCTCAACCCTCTCACTAGCAGGATAAATAAGATTTAAGGTCTGGTAAAGTATATGTCCAAATGAGAATATTGACTACAGTGAATAGCTAAGGATCATTGGGTTTTTATCAAGGATAGGTAAAATTTGTAGTCAGTGTTATTATTACCCATTATACAAACGACATGACAAGGCTCTTCAGAGAAGTTCAGAAGGATAACTGTACCCTGTAGCATTAATGTTTGCAATGTCTAATATTCTCATCTCAGCTTTGCAACCTGTCCGCTGTGTGACCTTGGACAAGGCCCTTTATTCATTCATTCATTCATTCAATAGTATTTATTGAGCGCTTACTATGTGCAGAGCACTGTACTAAGCGCTTGGAATGAACAAGTCGGCAACAGAAAGAGACAGTCCCTGCCACTTGATGGGCTTACGGGCTAATCGGAGGAGACAGACAGACAAGAACAATGGCGATAAATAGAGTCGAGGGGAAGAACATCTCGTAAAAACAATGGCAACTAAATAGAATCGAGGCAATGTACATTTCATTAACAAAATAAATAGGGTAATGAAAATATATACAGTTGAGCGGACGAGTACAGTGCTGAGGGGATGGGAAGGGAGAGGGGGAGGAGCAGAGGGAAATGGGGGGAAAAGAGGGTTAAGTTGCGGAGAGGTGAAGGGGGGGCAGTAGAGGGAGTAGAGGGAAATGGGGAGCTCAGTCTGGGAAGGTCTCTTGGAGGAGGTGAGTTTTAAGTAGGGTTTTGAAGAGGAGAAGAGAATCAGTCTGGCGGAGGTGAGGAGGGAGGGCGTTCCAGGCCCGCGGGAGGACGTGGCCCAGGGGTCGACGGTGGGATAGGCGAGACCGAGGGACGGTGAGGAGCTGGGCGGCAGAGGAGCGGAGCATGCGGGACGGGCAGTAGAAAGAGAGAAGGGAGGAGAGGTAGGAAGGGGCAAGGTGATGTAGAACCTTGAAGCCTAGAGTGAGGAGTTTTTGTTTGGCGCGGAGGTTGATAGGCAACCACTGGAGTTGTTTAAGAAGGGGAGTGACATGCCCAGATCGTTTCTTACTTCTCTGTGTCTCAGTTACTTCATCTGTAAAATGAGGATTCAACACTGTAAGCCCATCGTTGGGCAGGGATTGTCTCTATCTGTTGCCGAATTGTACATTCCAAGGGCTTAATACATTGCTCTGCACATAGTAAGCGCTCAATAAATACTATTGAATGAATACCCATTCCCCCTCCTGCTTAGACTATGAGCCTCATGGGGGATACAACCTAATAAAGTTATATTTACCCCAGTGCTTAGTCCAGTGCATGGCATATAGTAAGGCCTTAACAAATACTGTCATAATTATCTATCCCAGTGCTTGGCACATAGTAAGTGCTTAATAAAATCCACACTGTTTTTTCAAATAGGATTATGGTGACCAATAATCCCTGTTTCCTAGACTCCCATGTCCCAGCCGGCTCTGAAAGAGATAGCTAAGGCAGGATGCGTTTACCAACACCACCTCATCAACCAAGGCAGCTACCACTTATAGATGGAAGAGGGACCGACTTTTTAAAAATGAAATCCTTCACCTTAACAATATTTCACAGAAGACTTCAATGGGGATTACCTGGGTTCAGTAAGCATGTTATTTTTATACTCGCAATGGTGACATTTTCAAACACCACCTTCTACCCAACTTCCTGAAATCAAAGCATTGGAACTGCATCCAAAAAAAAAAGATTTCCTATTCCATTCAGCCCTTCCCTACTTTATTTAAAATCCTCATCTTCTCATTTTTTTCCATTTATTCCTTCAAGAATAGATAGCAAACTCAAGAAAACAGTCTACAGAAGGCAATCTGCTACAAGTCAAAACTCACCTGTGCCGGGCAGCAGCGGCCCGAGAGAGAATCGAGGGTGGAGACTAAAGTTCACTGTGCGGAAGGAGGTGATGGTAAATCTCTTCCGGATTTTTAACAAGAAAACTCCTTGGATCCACTACCAGAACGATTGCAGAAGGAGTTGGGGTATTCTGGGAGAGATGTGCCCATGGTGTCGCTATGTGTCAGAGACAACTTGAAAGCATGAGACAATAAACTTTTGACAGACATTCAGTTGAAGTAAGGGTGTAGACATCCCCCTGGATTCCTGGGGTTCTGCTCTGTTCCAAGCCTCTGACTGCTGAGAAGTAAGCACAGATATTTTCTAGCTGCCTGGGGACAGTGCTTCTAAAATCCATCAAAAAAAACCACGGAGTGTCAGATAATAATAATGATGGTATTTATTAAGCGCTTACTATGTGTCAAACACTGTTCAAAGAGTGACTGACACGGCCCATCCACTGAGTCACCGTATAAAAAAGCTGCATAGGTATGTGTCTGTTGTTATCACTAATGCCACAATCTTGGGCTCCAACCTTCTCCGTAAGTCAGTCAGTCAATGGTATTTATTCATCCAGTCGTATTTATTGAGCGCTAACTGTGTGCAGAGCACCATACTAAGCGCTTGGAAAGTACAAAACAGCAACAAATAGAGACAATCCCTACCCAATGGGCTCATGGTCTAGACTTTTATCTAGTCTAGTCTAGATTTTCTAGATTTAGTCTAGTATTTACTGAATGTTCACTGGGTGCAGAGCACTGTACTAAGCACTAGGGAGCATACAAGTCACATACATATGTCAGACATATTCCCTGCCCACAACAGATACATTTCCTGCCCTCAGTGAGCTTACAGTATACAGGGGTGTTCTCTGGCCATCCAAAGCCTCACAGGCCTAGCTAAAGTCATCGCAGGTGTCAGGCTGTCTCTTCATTCTGACTATTATATATGGTGGTATTTAAGTGCTTACTATGTGCAAAGCACTGTTTTAAACGCTGGGGGATACAAGGTGATCAGTTTGTCCCATGTGGGGCTCATAGTTTTAATCCCCATTTTACAGATGAGGTAACTGAAGCACATAGAAGTGAAGTGACTTGCCCACAGTCACACAGCTGACAAGATGAGGTAACTGAAGCACAGAGAAGTGAAGTGACTTGCCCCCAGTCACAAAGCTGACAAGTGGCAGAGCCGGGATTCAAACCCATGACCTCGGACTCCCAAGCCAGGGCTCTTTCCACTGAGCCGTGCTGCTTCTCTCACTATTAAGGGACGGGGTTTTCGAGGTCACCATCCCCTCCCCCTATTACCTTCATTTTAATGACATAATACCTCATTAAACCTCAGGGAGATGGAATCCAAGAAATGAAGCTCCCTCCATTAATTTAATCCAAGAACAGTAGTCTGCACAAAATAAACACTCGATAAATACCACTGATTGATAGAGGGAAAGTCGTTAGGACAAGGAAGAGGTTAGAACGATAAGTAAAATATCTTTTTTTACAAAAAACTCTTTTACCACCAATAATCAAGATTCCTGTAGCTGCTAGACTGTTTCCTGAGAGCAAGTAAATGTTTGAAGCTTGGTTCTTTCCACATTTTGGATAATGTTTCGACTGTCCTACTGAGAAGAATGCTCTGCCACATGAATAGGTTTTATTAACTATCCTTTGTAGTTGCGAGGAATAATAATGTCATCTACAGAGCTAAGCCACAAGGAAAAGGCAGTGTCTGAAAAAGGAACAAAAAGAAAATACAAAATCCTTCCAGACTGCTGATATACATGGATTTGGGTGGGAGTCGAAGACCTGGGGTCTTATGTCGGCTCCACCACTTACCTGCTGTGTAAACAGGGGCAAATCATTATTTGTGCTTCAGTTTCCCCCATCTGTAAAATGGAGAGTCAATGGCTGTTCTCCCTCTGACCTATCTTGTATCAAACCTAGTGCTTGGCACTTAGGAGGACATGCTCAACATTTACTATTATTATTATTATCCTTATGATTATCAGTGTAACCTAGTGGTTGAGGAAGCAGCGTGGCGCAGTGGAAAGAGCGCAGGTTTGGTAGTCAGAGGTCATGGGTTCTAATCCCAGCTCTGCCGCTTGTCAGCTATCTGACTGTGGGCAAGTCACTTAACTTATCTGTGCCTCAGTTAGCTCATCTGTAAAATGGGAATTAAGACTGTGAGTCCCACGAGGGACAACCTGATTATCCTGTATCTACCCCACCGCTTAGAACAGTGCTCTGCACATAGTAAGCACTTAACACATACCAACATTATTATTATTGAAAGTCAGAGGACTTGGGTTCTAATCCTAAATCCTTCAATCACTACAAAGCCACTCTAGGACCCTCTCCCCACCTTTCCCACTGTCTCTGTGGGCTAGAAATCATTTTAGAAATCATCCTCACCAGAGAGAGGAGGATAGTCCAAGAGGCAAAAGTGCCTTTGTATCTTGGAGAAAAAAAGAAGAGTTGAAATTTGGGCTGTAGGTGTCCCCGCAAAGCACAGATCTATTATAGCAGGCCCACAGAAACCTGAACTGGCTTTACTAATTCAGTTTGTTGAATCAGGAATCTAGCTAGACTTCTAGGTCTCTACAGACCAACTTTCCCAGATTGCCTAAATAAAATACCTAAATGAGAGGTCTCAGCCCCCATTTTTGTTTTCTAGTTAAAAATTGAAGATCGATTCAACTTGAAGGCAAAATTCAGCTGTATTATTAGGGTTCACTTAATAAAATACAATATTAACAATCAAAGAGTGCTTTGTTCCCACAACCCAGTTACAAATGATCCAAGAAGAGGGTTAAAATGAACATGTTTGACCACTCTATTTGTAAGTCTGAACGATGCTATGGAGCTAAAAACATCCAGATTACTATTATTTGGCACCTTATATGCTTTCGCTACTTGGCATTTTACCTTTTTTTTCTGATTAATCACACTGTCTTTCTCCTTTCTTAGCTTTAAAGACTTTTTTTATGTTAAAATCAGTTTATCACAATTTATAAGAATAAGAGACAGAAACAGAAGTGTTAGTGGTCCATGATTAATTAAGTATATCACAAAGTGAAGTTTTAAGAGTCATTCATTCATTCATTCAATCATATTTATTGAGTGTTTACTGTGTGCAGAGCACTGTACTAGGAGCTTAGAAGACTACAATACAACAAACGGATGACACAGAAGGGAGTAGGAGAAGAGGAAAGACACGGGCTTAGCCTTGGAAGGCCTCTTGGAGGAGATGTGCCTTCAAAAAGGCTTTGAAGAAGAGGAGAGTAATTACCGGCTTTGAGGAGGGAGGGCATTCCAGGCCAGAGGCAGGATGTGGGCTAAGGGTCGGGGCAGGATAGGGGAGATCGAGGCACAATGAGATGGTTAGCATTGGAGAAGTGAAGCACAATCCCTGCCCTATAGGAATTTACAATCTAGCAGATTGTAACACCTGTTCAGGAAAGTTATGGAGGCTGCTGCTTAAAGGAAAACTACAGCTACATCTGTGATGGGGACTCTGAGTTGCGAGCAGCCTGTAATTCTGTTACTGTGTACACAATGCCCTACAGATTGTGTTTTTTGTCTTTGTTGTCTCATCACTTTGTTTCACTTCCTTGTGTGCCTGTCACCAATCTCCTCTTCCCCTTTTTTAATTTCTGGTTGTAAGTCCTCCCACCCTTCCACTGCCAAAAGACATGGACAGAATCTAATTCTCACCTGTGTATTCTTTCCTACTTATTCTTTAATGGTACTTACTAAGAGCTCACTCCGTACCAGGTACTGTGCTAAGAGCTGGGATAGATATCAGGTAATCAGATTGGGCACAAACCATATCGCACAGGGGGCTCACAATCTTAATGCCCATTTTACAGATGAGGTCACCGAGGAACAGAGAAGTTAAGTGACTTGCCCAAGAACACACAGCTGATAAGTGATGGAGGTGGAATTAGAACCCAGGTCCTTCTGACTCCCACGCCCATGATCTGGCAACACTGTTCCCCAGTGTACTGCACACAGTAGGTTCTCAATAACTGTACTGATTGATTGATTGACTGTCAAATGGTCATAATTCATAAAGACAGTAATCCTTTTGGGGAACAATCACAGGGTATATCTTTCCATAGATTTACTTATCATAAATAAGGATTTACTCCACAATGTGTGGACAAATGCTATATATCGTAATGACAAGCATTACTGTAATATTTTTCGGTCCTTGTTAAAGTAATTTAGACCATAACACAATATTAAATGTAATATGTTGCTGAAATATGCTTAATATGTTATAATGTTGCAATATATGCTTAAGCTATGATTCCTGCTTAAGGGATTCCTTTGATTCTTTGAAAATCTGGCCGAGAATCTGGGCAGAGCTTCTGCAAAGATTCATTGATTAATCTCCTCCCAAGTGGAGAAGGAGCAGAAAGATTTACCCATTTCTAGTTCTCAGTCAAAACATCATGGCATAGTGGATAGAACATGGGCTTGGGAGTCAGATGGTCATGAGTTCTAATCCCAGCTCCACCACTTGTGGGCTGTGTGACCTTGGGAAAGTCACTTCCCTTCTCTGTTCCTCAGTTACCTCATCTGTAACTGAGACTCAGTGAGACTGTGAGCCCCATGTGGTACAGAAACTGTGTCCAACTTGATTTGCCTGTATCCATCCCAGTGCTTAGTACAGTACCTGAAACAGAGCAAGCACACAACAAATTATCACTAAGATCAGTCAATCAGTGTAAGACATCACCCAACACAGATTCAATTCCCAAACTGGCTTAATTGTGGCAACATTATAACCTTGGTTATGTCTATACTAATGGCTGGGGAAAGTACAAGAATGATCATTTTAAACCTTGTCCTTCATTCACAGGGGGCTCTGAGTCTAAGAATAAAGGGGAAAAGGGAATAATGTCTACTTCTCCCATCTTGTGTCTTTGGAAGTCTTTCCAAGTACTGATTCCCACAATAACCTAAATTACTCTTCTAAATGCTCCTCCATCATCTCAGTAATCCATGTACTGCCATCCCTCGCAGAAACATATTCATTAATTTTCTGTCTTTAGTTTTGTGTCTGAAATACTTGGCACTTTCATTTTGCTTTGGAGGATCGCTCAAATTGTTCCCAAGGCTAAATTCTAAGCCACAGAAAATCATCTAAGAGGAAGCAAGGAGCATGTCTTAGGTGATGGTGATTTTGAGAGGAAAAGCTCTGAAGTAGATGGGAGAGAGAGAAAAGGACTCTCCCCCTCTAGATTGTAAGCTCAATGGGGGCAGGGAATGTATCTGCTAATTCTGTAGTATTGTACTCTCCCAAGAACTTAATATAGTGTTCTGCACATAGTAAGCACTCAATAAATATGATTGATTGAGGGGAGAAGGAGAGATCAGGAAGAGGAGGGAAAATATGTTTCCGAATTGAAAAGGAATTGGTTACTCTGTTCCTCACAGAAACACTGTTTTTCAGGAATTTTTCCTGTAGGGTGCCAGCTTTGGGGGAGAAAACGGCAGATCATTAGCTTTAAATTTAGAACCACGACTAAAAACTCTGGGCTCCTATTTCCCTTGTAGGCTTTCTGCCAGACCGAGCCATAGCCTGGACAAGGCTTTGTAAATAATCCCTTTAAAGTGAAGAGGTTGCAGGATTTCAAATCAGACCCTTTTTTAGAGATTCAGTCCCTACCAGAACAGTGTGAGGTGAGGCAGATTTAGGGAGAGAATGAATTTAGGGAGAGAATGACCTCATCCTTTTTTTTTAAAATACTAAAAGCCCTGGTCACTCTTCAGTTCGCCACTTCTTTCCAGCACTTCAAATTTGTAGTCCTGGCAATTCACTCGGAGTTCTGGGTGGAAAGAGGTGTTCTGTGATGTTTCTACTGCAGTAAAGCTAGAATTACCATTTTCAAGGGCAGGGTTGTCTGATTTTTGATTGTCACATTAACTCAATTTGTAACTTGGCCAGTCATTTAACCCCAGCCTGCCTATTTGTAATAAAAGCACATACTCATTTTGGAAATGTTTTGAGTAACTTAATTTATTCATGTAAGTGAAAGATCCTGGGAAAAAAGATACTTGAGTATCTCAAAGGGACCAAGAGGGAAAAAGTGTATGCCATTAAGACAAGAACAGCCTCAAACCAAAGGAAAATACTGTATATCAATTTACCACAATACCCAATTGTCCTATTAAAATCCAGAAAATATTAAAGGTCACAGGAGAGCAACTTTAAGTTCTTTGTCTCACTTCTTAAATGTGGACTTTGCCATGGAAACTGAATAGCAAAATAAAGTAGGCTTTATGGCACACAAAATTTCAGTTGCCTTGAGATGGAAGTAATTTTCTAACCATCCTTGAAAAACACCCACTATTCTTGCAACAGTACATGTGGTTTTAGCTAGAGGGAAAAATAATACTCCTGCTTATACTGACGGTCCTTTTTTGGAGATTGTTCAGTTCCGTAAGTACCTGACAAATACCTGCATGTATTCATACTGAAGACTTTTGTTCATTACTAATGTCACCTCAGTAAAAATGACTTTAACCTGGCCTACACATGGACACCGTAACCTTTACCAACTCTATTACTATATACTGACATATTCTCTGTTGGAATTTTTTTTTTTAACGCTAGAATTGTTATGTGCATCGATTTATGGACTTCACACCACATGAAAGTTTTCAGTTTTGCAGCACTCTATAAATGAAAAACAGATTTCTCCATGGAAACCTAAAGCTAATCAGCAAAGATACTTTGCATTACAGCATGGATCGCCCAGCCCCAAGTGAGTCATCCAGGAAGATAAACAACGCCAGATTAATTCTGGATTACAAAGTATCAAGTTAACACTCTTGAGACCCACTAAATCAACCACAAAATCCTACTGCATTAATATAGGGTGTCTTAAAAGTTGAAACACAGCAGATCATATACGACACTTTCTGTGAAGTAGGCACACAGGTAAAGAAGCTGAGGAAAATCAAAATGAGAAAGGGAGAATTCTGGTGTGTGGAGAAGAGCCAGACCAAAAAAAAAAAATTAGTAATGGCCTTTTTCAATTTCTGAAAGGAAGAGCACTTACTCAAAACAGGTCACAAATTAGTTTTCAACTGAGGATAAATCTACTTTATTATATTCATTTTTGATAAGCAGGGTGGTGTAACGGAAAGAGCTTAGGCCCAGTCAGAAGACCCAGGTTTTATTCCCAGCTTTACCGCTTGCCCGCAATGTGACTTTGGGCAAGTCACTGGATTTATCTGTGCTCCTCATCTGTTAAATAAGGATTATTCCTCTTAACCAATCAGTGGCATTTATTGAATGCCTACCATTTGCAGAACAGTATATTAAGTGTTTGAGAGAGTACAATAGAGTTGTACTCCGCTTGCGAGCTCCATATGGGACAGGGACTGTATTTAACAAATAATACAATTACAATCATTTAGCTCATTAATCCTCCTAACTTCCCTGCACTAGGAAGTGGCCAACAAGTAGCACTTTGACCATTTTCATTTGCACAAACAGACATCTAGAGGCCAACATTATACATATACCATAAGACTAAAACTGGAAAGAACTGGAAGCTGTGGTTTCTGATTCTCAGATTATAGGTGATGGAAAATGAATCTGAGAGGATTATGGCAAAGTCCCACACATGCGAATGGGAGTCAGAGGGCCCGGGCTCAAACCTTGGTTCCACACATACCTGCTGTGTGACATAGGGAGAGTCATTTAACTTCACTGCGCCTCAGTTCCCTCATCTGCAAGTGGATATTCAATACCTGTTCTCCCTCCTACTTAGACTGTGAGCCCCTTGGGAGACCGGATTTTCTATTATTATCTTCCCCAGTGCTTAGTGCAGTGTTTGGCATATAGTAAGCACTTTACAAATACTATCATTATTATTATCATTATGATTATTATATGTTACCTTAAATGTACCAAACCCTAAAGGCAATATTTTGGCACAAACTATTTTATACTTGAAAGATGATTGATTTTCCCCTAATTTTTCCCCAGAATATGTGATTGGAGAATATACCCTTTTCCTAATTCACGTTTGAAGATGCCCATTTTATTCACCGTCGACCACCATGTTATGATTTAATGACGAAGAATTTCTTCAATCCCCTCTCTCCATTTTTGGTGCATTCCCTTTCCTTCTGGCTGGTACTGTATATGTTTCTTCAACGGAACTTCCCATCAAGGCAATTGAGGAATGATATCCAAAACTTTCAAAGGTGAAACCTCGCTTCGACTAAGAAAAAAATCAAAATAAACTGCCAAAAGAAAAGATAAAGCAGTACCAAAGTAAACTTTGCTGTTCCCTTTGTATACTGGAAATACCTCAGGCTAAGTGCTTATTGAACAAACCATGTAAATTGCTATCTTCCTATCCAGGGACTGACTACCACAGGCATTTGTGCTCATTATCAGTTATGCTGACAGGTGCTCCTCAGAGCTCATAACCCAGGCATTTGATAAACATGATTTACATGATTTCTGCTTAGAAATTTGCAGCCTCTGCTTTAATAGCATTCCAAGCCACTTAAAAAATATTTCTTAAAACAATAATATGCTAAACTGCCACCTGTCTGAGAATTCAAAAACTTTCAGAGAATCCTGCTCTTTGGAGAGCGTTGCTTCACTTTTTTTTTTTTAATAAGTCCAACTGCACTTGATGTTCTGTCTTCTCTACAAATTTAGAACCCAGGGTAATAAAGTGTGAATGAATGAGTCACTTGCACTTTTTTCCAACTTCCACAAGACTGAATTTTGATAACATCATCACACTTAGGCATTATTGTTTCTATTGAATGCTGCTGTTTTTAGGGAATCCAATTTCCAGTGGGGGAAAAAAACACGAGCACTTTGTTCTGGAATCTAACACAAAGCAACAGTCATTTTTCTCTTCTTTAAAAATACATCCCTTGGGTAAAGGCTGCAGTGAGTATGCATGCGAATTAGCTCCATCAGCTAAAATCCAATAAAATCTTGATGGAAAAACCTGATCCCCATCCAAAAAATGTTGATAATAAGAACAACAATAATAATGATAATAATGGAGTTTCTTAAGCTCTATGAGACAACACAGTACTGTGTACTAAGCACAAGGATACATAAAGGATAATCGGATCAAATGCAGTTCCTGTCCTTCATGGGGAGCAAGTCTAAGTAGTAGGGTGAACAGACACCAAATCCCCATTTGATAGATGCAGAAACTGAGCTACAGAGAAGTTTCTCTGGGGAAGCAGCATGGCTTAGTGGAAAGAGCATGGGCTTGGGAGTCAGAGGTTGTGGGTTCTAATCCAGGTTATGTCACTTTTCAGCTGTGTGATTTGGGGCAAGTCACTTAAATTCTCTGTGCCTCAGTTACCTCATCTATAAAATGGGGATTGAGACTGTGAGTCCCAAGTGGGACAACCTGAATACCTTGTATCTACCCACGCATGTAGAACAGTGCTTGGCACACAGTAAGCACTTAACAAATACCATAAAAAAAAAGTTAGGTCACACAGCAGATACAGAAACCAAGGGTGACACCAGACACCCCCAATTTAACTTAAAGGGACACATGGAGAATGAAAAGGAAAAAAAAAGAATTCTGATCTCTCAGATTATTTCAGAAATTTGGCACTTTCAAAAGTGACCTGTACATAGTCAGTAGTTATAAATTGTACTACTTAAGTTGGAGTTGCTAATTCTGAGGTGTTATAACATTTTGAAACTGCCATTTTATGGGATCCTGATTTCAAGTTTGGAGAACAGATTTTCTTCTGAACACAGACTTTCAACAAATTTTCGAGGATCTCTTCCTAATCTGAAATTTCTTCAATGGCATGAAGATTCCAGATGAACAGAAAAGGAATGAGAGGCCTGTCAGTCAGCCAGTCAATCATACATATCGAGTGCTTACCGTGTGCACAGCATTCTACTAGACACCTGAGCGAGTACAGTATAAAAATAAACAGACATATTCCCTGCCCATATTGAGCTTAGTCTACAGGGGGAGAGAAACATTAATATAAATAAATGTTACAGCTATAATAAATTACAGATACAGACCAGAAACCTTGGCACACTGGGGTGGCGGATCAAATTTCTGCAGTGCTAATCGATCAATCAGTGTTATTTACTGAGTGCTTGGTGTATTCAGAGCACCACACTGACTGCTTGGGAATGTTCAAAAAGAGTTAGAAAGCCAAATCCCTGTCCTCAACAATCTAGTTCAATGTGTGTCTACAAGAGGCATCATACTCAATATGTCTAAACGAGCCAGATCTGTTTATGAAGACCTTCACAGAACCAGTTAGGCAATGATAAAGTGAAAAGATAAACCCTCCTGGAAGGGACACACCCCCAGACTAAGTGGCTAATTTACATTTGTCCTTCTTGTGGGGGTAAATAAAATAGTTCTCGAAAGGGCTATAATTAAAAGGAAGAAAGTTGATCACTTGACCCAGTACCTCTTGTTGAGGATGGAGGGGAGGTTACACAAGGATAATATGTAAATATTCAACACTAAAAACATTTAGGGGATACAGATGTTTCCTTAACTAAGAAAAACACAGGTGAAGCATTATAAATATCTGAGGATTGACAAAATCAAGGGGAATAGGTAAGAAAATCTTCATAAATAACTGGAAAGTGTTTCAAACATCTAGAAAAGTATGCAAGAGACTCTATCACCATTTGTTTGGAGAATCAATCAATTTATTAAGGACTCTCCTACTACTATAACCCAGGCCACACGCTCCGTTCTTCTAATGCCAAACCTACTCACTCTACCTCGATCATTATCGTCTGTCCGCTTGCCCGCTGTGGTGAGCCCACAACAAGCTGCCTTAGTGATTGTGATCCTGGAACAACAAGAAAGAAGAGACTGGTGAAGGCAGTGTTGGGCCCTACCTGAGACAGGAGCTTGTGGGCCTGTGGGGGTGGAGCACGGAGGGAGGCGTGGCCTTTTCTTCCTGTTTTACCTGGTAGCAGATCTGGACCGATCAATGATTGCCTTGTAGAGCCACAACTTTGATGCCTAAGCCAGGTAAAATGTGGTCGCTTTGAATCACAGGGGCAGCACTGAAGCTGAGACGCACAGAGAAGCAGAAGGCAACACCACTGGGAAGCAGCAAGAAGAAGGATTGGCAGAACAGGTTCCTTTGACTGCAGACTGGTACTGAACCCTTGGTGGAGTGGAGTGAGTGAATGTGCGTATGCATCACTCCTTTGTGCATTAGTAAATCTAAGGAAAAATCTTTCCACAGTAACCTTGGTGATCAGAGGTGTGGTTTGACTCTAGTACGTGTCACCGAGGCTTCTCCAGGGTGGTCTTGGTTTGTCCGAGCCGGGGAAGCTTGTGACACCATGTCCCGCCTCTGGCTCGGAATGCCTTTCCTCTTCATTTCTGACAATTACTTTACCCTTCTTCAGAGCTTTATTTGAAGCCACATCTCCTCCAAGAGGCCTTTTCTCACTTAGCCCTCATTTCCTTTTCTTCCATTTCCTTCTGCATCGCCCTGATTTGCTCCCTTTCACCGTGCCCTCTGTCTAACTATCTAGACTGTAAGCTTGTTGTAGGGAGGGAATGTGTCCATTATATTGTTAAATTGTACTCTCCCAAGCATTTAGTTCAGTGCTCTGCACACAGTAAACACTCAATAGATATACGATTGATTGATCGAGGACTTACTCTGTGCAGTGCACTGTATTATGCTCTTGAGAGAGGACAATGTAACAGAGTTGGTGGACAGGTTCCCTGCCCACAGTGAGCTTACAGCCTAGAAGGGAAGACAGACATTACTGTAAGTAAATTAGTTGTGAATCTGTACCTAAGTACCACGGCTGAGGGAGGGGTAAATAAAGGAAGCAAATTAAAACGCAAGGGTGAGGTAGAGGGGAGTAAGAAGAGGAAATGAGAATCGATACATTATTCTTTGTCTAGAGATTTGGGCTTTCAATTCACTTCACACCAGATTTCCATACTACAGAGAATCATGATAAAAATGATTTATGCTTCTTTGTTCCTATTAAGATTACCAACATCTCCTATGGACTATTTCAAATACTCAACTCTTCAAATTGCTGAAGCTTTGGCTATTTTTATAAGAAGGAAAAATCTAACTAACCGGTAAGAACTTTTCTACTTTTTTGTAAATTGGAAAGTTTGAGTTGCCTCTTGGCCTTATTAACTCAGATAAAATTTTTCTTCTCTCTTTTCAAAGGAAATTGGATTCTAATTTAAGTTATAGAACATTGCAGATGCCATTTTTTCCCTTTTTATGACAATTTCTGAGCTGTCCTCATTCATTCCGGACCAATTTCTCATGAAATGTAATCACTTGGGAGAATCCAATTGGAGAGCTGCATCATTCCATACAGTTGTCTGCATTGATAAACCCTTTATAAAAGGAATTTTTTTTCTTCCTATCTGTATTACTGAGTTGAGGGCTGAAAATATGTACATTTATGGTATTTAAGTGCTTATTATGTGCTAAGCACTGTGTAGATATAAGCTAGTCAGGTTGGACACAGTCCCCATCCCACATGGGGCTCACATCTTAATTCCCATTTTCCAGCCGAGGTAACTGAGGCCCAGAGAAGTTGAGTGACTTGCCCATTGTCACACAGCACACAAGTGGCCAAACTGGGATTAGAACATTCAATTTCCCCATAATGTTGAGGGCATATTCTTGACAGATACTGCATGAAGGAAAATTCACACTAGAGTGTACATGCCTTGACAGACACCTCACACAAGCAAACAATCATTTCTTCTGACTTGATACTGTGATCTATATGGTTACAGGCATCTGACTACAGGTGTAGTCAGAAGCTTTGTTGTATTGTCTCCCCCGTTTAGACTGTGAGCCCATTATTGGGCAGGGATTGTCTCTATCTGTTGCCAAATTGTACATTCCAAGTGCTTAGTACAGTGCTCTGCACATAGTAAGTGTTCAATAAATACTACTGAATGAATGAATGAATAATACCCCAACATCATCTAATTCAAAATGTGTACTGTACTATGTACTGGAGAAGGTACAAGATAATCAGGTCAGACATTGTTCCTGTCCCAATTGGGCTCACAGTCTAAAATGGAAGGAGAACAGGAATTTAATTCCCATTTTTACAGTTGAGAAAGTTGAGGCCCCGAGAAGTTGAGTGACTTGCCTAATCCCATGACAGGCCAGTGGTGAAAATGGGATTAGAACCCAAGCACTCTGACTCACTCCATGCTCTTTCCACTGGTGAGAAGCCGCTTGTCCTACTGTTAAGACTACAGGCCTTTCTCAAACTGGCTCCACCACTTGTCTGCTGTGTGACCTTGGGCAAGTCACTTACTTCCCTTCCCTATGCCTCGGTTACCTAGCCTGTAGAAAATGGGAACTAAATCCTCTTCTTTCCAATTTAGACTGTGAGCCCATGTGGGACAAGGACTGTGTCCAACTTGACAAGCACATGCATAGAATTGTGCTTGAAACATAGTAAGCAATTAACAAATACTATAAAAAAGGCAATGTGCCAATCCCACTACGGAAGAACTGAGAGGAGGAGAAGGAGGAGGAAGAGAGAGAGAGAGAGAGACTGTATGTGTGTGCATGTAAATTTAGATAATTGGATATTTGCCTTAGAACTAGCTTATCCTCTGGGGGTAAGGGTCAAAGGCAATCTGACTAACTGTGTGTGCAGGAGCAGTATGCGCATTCACTGGGTGACACATCAACCAGGAGTTCCCCAGCATGATGTAGAAGGTCCTAAAACATTATAGAACCATAACCGACAGTGGTCTGCATTTTAGTCCCTTTTAAACATTTTAGCCTCCGTAGTTTAAAAGAGCTGATTGGAAGACTGCTACTTTCTACTGTTTATCGGTCAGCAAATATTTACTAGACGGCCAGAAAGGGTCCACAGAAACAGCAAGCATGGTACCAGCTCCCAAGGAGCCTTTAGCTATTGAGAGAGCTTGTTGCCGAGAACGCCTTTACCCTGCCCTCCCTACCAATTCCCCAGGTCCCTGCGAGGCATTTAGTGGGCAACCCTTCTGCCCGTCATAAGTCACCTTCAGTCATGCAAGCAGGAAGTACGCAGTGGAGAGAAGAAAGGGACTCATAGATCACACAGTAAGGGGACAGCTGCAAGAGTAACAGTAATAATAATTATGGATTTTGTTAAGTGATTACTATGTGCCAGGAACTGACCGAAGCACTCGAATGGATATAAGCAAATCAGGTTGGACAGAATCCCTGTCCCACATAATAATAATAATATCATTTGTTAAGCGCTTACTATGTGCAAAGCACTGTTCTAAGCACTGGGGAGGGATACAAGGTGATCAGGTTGTCCCACATGGGGCTCACAGTCTCAATCCCCATTTTACAGATGAGGTAACTGAGGCACAGAGAAGTTAAATGACTTCCCCGGGGTCACACAGCAGATAAGCGGAAGAGCCAGAATTAGAACCCAGGTCCTTATGACTCCCAGGGCCATGTTCCATCCACCAAGCCATGCTGCTTGATGGAATAGCACCAAAGTTCACATTATCCCCTTTTCAATAATAATAATGATAATGGTATTTGGTAAACACTTGCTTTGTGTCAGGTACTGTAATAAGCTCTGGGGTTATTATAAAATAGCCAGGTCAGAATCTCTTACTCATATAAGGGTCACAGTCAACGAGTGGTATTCACTGAATGCTTACCCTCTGCAGTGCACTTTATTAATCACTTGCATGAGTGCAGTTCCGTAGAATTGGGAGACACAATCCCTGCTCTCAAGAAGCTCTAAAAGGGAAGGGAGAACAGGTATTCCCTCCCTATTTTACAGATAAAGAAACTGAGGTTCAGAGAAGTCATTGGTCAAAAGACACACAACAGGCAAGTGGTGAATCTGGGTTTAGAATAGGTCCATTAACTTCTAAGCCATGCTCTTCCGGCCACTATTCTGGAATGTTCTCATCTCTTCTCTTCACCACACTCCAACTTTTCCATCTTCAAAGTCTTCTTTAAGGGCTACTTGAGGGCAGAAGTCTTGTGGACTTCCATAACTTTTCCTGTAAGGGCACACAATGCACCACATGCTGCAAAAGAATCATGCCAAAGAAATCTTCTTTTATTACGAAGCCACCCTCGCTACCCACAAAAGTCAACTCTCTCACCCCTCCTGGGTAATGCAAATGCCCAGGAAAAAAATGGGCAAAACTCAAAATGTCAGTCGCTTTTGACACCCAGATTTGAGCTCACAGCCTCAGGGAAAATCAGTCCAAAACCAGTGCAGAAATGACGAAGGCTTTAGAGGGGAAAACACGAGAAGAGAGAAGCCCACGAAAACTCTTGTTAACCTTGACCAGACTCCAGCAGCAGGCTTCATTTCCTGTTTCAAATGGGGAAAGCAGAGTATCCGTGAGGTTAGGTGACTTCTACCAAGTTACAATCAAGTCAGAGAGGTAGCCAAGATGTTCTATTCTAGATCTTTTGACTGAGTCCTGAGCTAGACGAGTGAGAGCTCCCGGACGGATGATTAACTGTGTCAGATGCAGATTTTCACAACAGAATCTGGTTCACTGAAAGAAAATAGAAATTAAACTCACGCTAGAAGTCTGTGACCCTAGCATTTGCAGAAGTTATAATCCTCATGCTATTTCCTAGCTTTCAGGTTTAAATATCCCCTCAACATTTACATAGGCCCATCATGCAATCATTTCTAATATCTGACCATTCGAAGGACTGGTGTTTCTTTATTTTGCACCATGAGTGAGCAGCAACAGCCTTGGGACATTAAGTCTTATTAACAATAAATGGTAAAAAAAGCTACTTTTGGAGGGTTATTAGATTAGCCCCGAGAAGAGGTATTTGTACTAAATATAATAATCGAGATAACTGATGATAGTGGTATTTGTTAAACACTTTTTATGTCTCCAACTGGAGTACATTTCAGGGTAGGAAGCGCCATGGCGTGGTGGATAGAGCGGGGGCTTGGGAGTCAGAAGTTCATGAGTTCTAATCCCAGCTCTGCTACTTTGCTGTGTGGCCTTAGGTAAGTCACTTCACTTTTCTGGACCTCAGTTACCCCATCCGTAAAATGGGGATTAAGAATGTGAGCCTTAAGAGGGACTAGGCTTGTGTCCAACCCGATTTCCTTGTATCCACCCCAGCACTTAGTACAGTGCTCGGCCTTAGCACAGTTTTAAACTCCCTTTGTTTTTTGATAATTTCCTCCCCATAGATTAAAGCCTAAAGATCCTGAATTCTTCTACACTGACCAAATAAAAAGTTCAGTCTCTCAAAATGTATTCTGGCTTTAATTACCTAGATATTCAGGGGGAGCAGAGTTTGGGGACCAAATTAACCCAATAATTCAAATGAATGTGTATTTTTATGAGCCAATTATCCAATACTTTTGGATAAGTAAGCGCTAAACGAATACCACAATTCATTCATTCATTCAATAGTATTTATTGAGCGCTATTTGCAGAGCACTGTGCTGAGTCTACAATTATTATTATTATTATTATTATTATTATTATACAAGATAATCAATCATAGTATTTACTGAGAACTTTCCCCTTGTAGCTCATTCTCATCTATCTCGCCACCAACCCCTCACCCAATTCCTGCCTCTGGCTTGGAAAGCTCTCCCTCCTCAAGTGTGACAATTACTCTCCCTCCCTTCAAAGCTTTATTGAAGGTACATCTCCTCCAAGAGGCCTTCTCTGACTAAGCTCACCCTTTTCTCTTCTCCCTTGCCCTTCTTCATCACCCTTATTTCCTCCCTTTGTTTTTCCCTCCTCCCAGCCCCACAGCACTTATATACATATCTGTAATTTATGTGTTAGACTGTAAGCCCATCAGTGGGCAGGGATTGTCTCTATCTGTTACCGAATTGTACATTTTAAGTGCTTAGTATGGTGCTCTGCACATAGTAAGCGCTCAATAAATACTACTGAATGAATTTATATTTATGCTTGTCTCTGGCCCCCTAGCCTATAACTTCCTTGTGGGCAGGGACTGTATCTGCTTATTGTTGTATTTTATCAAGCATTTAGTAATAATAATAATAATGGCATTTATTAATGCCATTATTATGTGCAAAACACTGTTCTGAGCATTGGGGAGGTTACAAGGTGATCAGGTTGTCCCAGGTGGGGCTCACAGTCTTAATCCCCATTGTACAGATGAGGTAACTGAGGCACAGAGAAGTTAAGTGACATGCCCAAAGTTATACAGCTGACAAGCAGCTGAACTGGGATTTAGTACAGTGCTCTGCACACAGTCAGTGCTCATTAAATACAACTAAATGAATGAATAACAGAGAACTGTGCTAATTGCTTGGAAGAGTGCAATCAAACAGAGTTATTAGAGTCATGTTTCCTGCCCACAAAGTTGGACAAGTTCCCTGTCTCAAAGAGGGCTCACAGTTTATAACACATGCCTGATCCCCACTTTACAGGTGAGGAAACTGAGGCCCTGAGAAGTTAAGCTGTGGCTTGGCTTCTGGTGCACTCTGGGTTCTTTGCCAGGGTAATTGTCAAAGAGCAGGCCAGCGGCAGAGTCAAGATTAGAACCCAAGTCCCACGACTCCAAGGCCCATGCTCCTTCTACTAGGCCATACTGTAAATGTTCCGCACGTGGGCCAACCCTACCTGACTCCCCTCCTTTCAGTCGAGGCAATGAAATCCACAAATTTCTCCTCCAGAACGGCCTTACCTCATCTAAATTCAATACTAAAACCTACTCAAACTCTTTTTCAGTATCACCTAGATACTTCTCAGTTAGGACTCTTAATTGGCTCCCTGAAAATAACCCAGGAAGCAAAAGTCTTAAATTAAATATAGTTTCCCAATACCCAAACAATTGAGCAAATCAGCACAAACATATTGATCCACAGTTATGGAAAACACAATACCCGTAGTTTAGATAATCAAAGAGCAGTGCAAACATATCCCAATAATTAAAGATTATTAATTCAGTTATATGTACATGAAAACATGCATTTTTCAGTTTTAACTTTCACAACCTTACCATTTCTAACCCAAGGTTTTCAACGGCATCATTGAACTTAAAACTATCACCCCATTCTGCCACGCAGCATACAATCTGACGATGCACAGAGAGTGAAAAAATAATATGAAAACCATAAGGGAGAAGATATGATTTAAAGAAAAAGAGAAGCACAGTCCAAACATCATGCTAACAGTGGAGGTCAGAATTTCTTTGAGAACTCTGAAAAAGACAGTGTTGGGTAAATGAGAGGCCTTGTATTCTTATCTTGCGCATAAAAGTTTGCCCCCCACTTCTATTCACGAGAAATTATTTTCCATCATGCTTCCATTGCTAATATTTTATTCTTAGGACTGATCTTTCAATTATTTAGTATGTGATCTCTGGCACACTGACATCAACACCACAGTGTCAACACCCATTCTGGGGTGTGAAAAGTAAACCTTCGAAAGGCTCTTCAGGGCTGTCAGTCTTCGGAACAAGGGCTAACCTGACAACTGAAATCGTGGACTGCTGTATACTCATTTGACAGTGTTCACGAGAGACTCAAGCTACAGCATTAATATGTTATCTAAGCCAAATGCCTGTCAAGAAGATTAGCAACCAGACTCCTCTCTTTTGCCGCCCCCTTCATTCCCCTTGGTAATACAGGTCTCAAAGTCAAAAGGGCAGGAACTTTTAGTTTTTAATCAGTCTACATTCTACCATCAGCTATGCCCCGATATGATTCCAATTATTCGGAAAATCATTCTGTGAGAAGCGGTGTGGTCCGGTGCACAGAGTAGAGAAAGGGGACTCAGAAGACTTGGGTTCGAATCCCAGTTCCTTTCCTGTTATATGGCCTTGGTCAGTCACTTAAATGAGATACAGACACCAGTTTCCACAATTTCACATTTGTAAAGTGGGGGCTAAATAATAATAATAATAATAATAACAATGTTGGTATTTGTTAAGCACTTACTATGTGCCGAGCACTGTTCTAAGTGCTGGGGTAGATTCAAGGGAATCAGGCTGTCCCACGGGAGGCTCACAGTCTTAATCCCCATTTTACAGATGAGGGAACTGAGGTACCGAGAAGTGAAGTGACTTGCCTAAAGTCACGCAGCTGACAGGTGGCAGGGCCGGGATTAGAACCCATGACCTCCGACTCCTAAACCTGTGCTCTTTCCACTGAGCCATGCTGCTATTCTCCCTTCATTCCATCATATTCATTGAGTGCTTACTATGGGCAAACAATATACTAAGTGCTGTGACCCTGTTTGGGAGAGGAACTGTGTTGATATGATTATTCTCTATTGACCCCAGTGCTGGGCACATAGTAACTGCTTAACAAGCACCATTATTGTTTATAGAGTTCAAGTCTCCTACAGGCACTAAAGGCACTGGAAATCAGTGAAGCGAACCAGTGGCAGAGTTCCAGAGACTCCGAGGAGAAAATATGCTCTGGGATTCTGTCATGGGTCAGTTACTTGCTCCTGCAGCGAGATCAGTGACTATGACATGGTTATTTCAAGGATAGAGAGAGATGGGCCTAGAGGTCAGGAGTTCAGGCCCGTGGTGGGCCAATACAAAATGTTAAAACTCCAGGATAGTTTCCGGGAGTTTCAGTATCATGCCCTAGATTAAATGGAAACTCCTGGCTCCACTTGGAGCAGAATGTACAGACAAGAGTGCTAGAAAGCACTGCTGACCAAAAAGGACAAAGTTATTATATTTCAATATATTCTACTTCAACTTATATTACCATCATTATTAGACATACATGGTTCCTGGCCACCAA
This sequence comes from Ornithorhynchus anatinus, assembly GCF_004115215.2. Classification (NCBI taxonomy): domain Eukaryota; kingdom Metazoa; phylum Chordata; class Mammalia; order Monotremata; family Ornithorhynchidae; genus Ornithorhynchus; species Ornithorhynchus anatinus. The sequence continues at coordinate 10,819,010 of NC_041749.1, forward strand.
GAACATTGAAAATGAGATAGAAAAGCAGAAGAGAAAAATACGATTCAAAGATTGATGCTACTTCGAGTGGGAATGAACAGACAACACAGAGTATGCATTTTCATAAAGGATGAGGCAGAATTCACTTCATAGCAATTCCATTTTCACATCAAACATCTTTTGACAATTTTAGTCTCTGATCTGTTAGAAGGCCTGCTATCGATTGTCCTCTGGTGGCCCCCAGAATTTTTCAAATTCAACATTTAAGGAAACAATGGGCACTAAGATGTGTAGTTTCCTACTGATCAGTAATTACTAGCAACTCTTAATGAAATCACTTTTTCAGTGTAGTCTTCCATTAGCAGATAGCCCATTTACTTGACTGCAACTTGTTTCATTTATTATATAGCAGTAGATCTATCTGTTTTTTCATAACCAATTTCCTTTTCTGCTCCTCACCTTATCAGTGGGAAAGACAATGATAAGACTGGACAAAAAGCAAGAAAGAATACACTGTAGGAAATATTACTGAGCTAGACCATTGTGGTTGGACTAGGTGACTAAATACAAAGGTGTCACTAATTCTCACTTTCTAATCCACAATCTCTAAATTTATATTTTAAAAAGTCAACATATATCCAGCACTGACACTCTGGTAACAGGAATGAATATCAGAAATGGCAAGAGAATGAGCTGGCTCAAAATGAATACTTCATTTCATTACCAGTGCATGCTCAAAATGCCAGCATTCTTAACATTACATTTTTTCTTAGCAGTAAATGAGCAAAACATACTTAGGGACATAAGCCATGTCATTTGCTTAGTCACCTATACTGGGGTTCAAGACATTACATTCCGCATTTCATTTTAATTATACCCAGTTTACTGGATTCACAATTTGGCCACAAATAGTACAATTTCCTTGTTACCTTCCCCCTTACTCCGTTTAAAATCTTCACATCTATCCTGCCTAGTTGCCGTATGAGTTCCATAACAAACCCCAAGACAGAGCTGTAAGGTAACCAAACAACTTTGGAGCCATCCTCTGACAAAATATTTTGATATAGAAACTCACAGTTTACAGTGAGAAAAGCGGAGTTTATTATTCAAACCTGACCCATTTCCAAAGTTGTTTAGAAATCTTTCAATGGTATCTATTGAGCATTCCCAATATGTAGAGCACTGCAACTCAATATTTGGGAGAGTACAGGTTAGTGGAGTTGGTAGACATGATTCCTGCCAGTCTTGGATTACATCTCGTTAAGCAAATTAGTTACACACCCAGAGAAAGTAGTAAGTCATCTTTACTGAGTACCTACTGTACACAGAGAGCAATATACTGTTTGGGAGAGTATAATAGAGCTAAAAAATACACCCTGTCTTCAAGAAGTTTACAGTCTAACGGGACAGGCACAGTATATTCATTCATACTTTTTTTAGCACTTGCAAATAAATATATAAAGGTGTGTATTCAATTATGTATTCTGATTATTCTATTTGTAAATGTATTTTTACCTGCATCCCCCTTTAGAGGGGAAGTTCCTTCTGGACAGAAAATGTGCCTTAGGCTTCTATTGCATTTTCTGAAACGATTAGTACAGTGTCTTGCACCCAGTGGGCCTTCAATAAATCCTGTAACTACTACTACTACTACTACTACTACTACTACTATTTACCATTTAGAAAAAAAGAGAATGGAAGAATAGACTGGTACATTCTTAATTAGTAAAATAAATCAATAATCTTTAAAATACTACAAGAGATAGGAAAGCAGCATGGTTTAGTAGAAAGAGCATGGGTTCAAGAGTTAGAGGTTGTGGATTCTAATTCTGGCTCCTCAATTTATCAGATGGGTGACTTTGGGCAAGTCACTGAACATCTTTGTGCCTCAGTAAACTCATCTGTAAAATGGGGATTAAGACTGGGAGCCTCACGTGGGACAACCTGATTACCCTGTATCCTCCCCAGTGCTAGAACAGTGCTTGGCACATAATAATAATGTTGGTAATTTTTAAGCCCTTACTATGTGCCAAGCACTCTTCTAAGCACTGGGGGAGCTAGAAGGTCATCAGAATGTCCCACGTGGGACTCACAGTTTTAATCCTCATTTTACAGATGAGGTACCTGAAGCCCAGAGAAGTGAAGTGACTTGCCCAAAGTCACACAGCTGACAAGTGGTGGAGCTGGGATTAGAACCCATGACCTCTGACTCCCAAGCCCGGGCTCTTTCCACTAAGCCATGCTGTTTCTCAAGTAAGCGCTTAACAAATACCAACGATATTATTTCCTCCCCCCCGCCCCAACACCTTCTAGACTGTGAGTGCATCGTGGGCAGGAATTGTCTCTGTTGCTGAATTGTACTTCTCAAGTGCTTAGTACAGTGCTCTGCACAAAGAAAGTGCTCAATAAACACTATTGAATGAATGAATGACCGTGAAAGTTCTGAGGCCACTGATCATGTCAGAGACCACTGTCATCTGACCTCCTCCCCACAACCTCCACAGATGCACACGCACAGATCTTCTCTGCGGGTACCAATGAAAGGATGAAGCTACGATTGGCAAATGTGCCCATCAGTAAGATCTGGTCTGTAGGAACCAAACAGAGGACGTGGCCATAAGCACTTCATAAAATAACACTTTCAAGGGTGGAATGTAATCACAGAAGGTCACTTAGGGTGAAATATTTCTCTGTCATTCATATTTTAGCAGGAGAAGATTTCTTGTGTATCCTTTGGGGACAGCCATGGAAAATGGACTGGGGGAAGTCAGCCCAAATATCTACTTGTATCTTTCCTTCATTTTGTCTGATTTGTCTTGTCCTGTTTTGCCTACTGAGTTTCCTATATCAATACGTGCAGCATGTAGGACAAATTGTTGTTCAATTTGAGCCCATTTGTCAGTCAAGCCGGAAAATTCAAATATGGATTTTTATTTGGCCTGTCTTTTCTGCATGAGTGCCAAATTCACTTGATAATTACCCGGCCCTCCAATTTGCCTGCTGTTGACCCGAGTCTAATAACCAAATAGAGAAGACAAGCATAACCAACCAATCGCTTTCATTCAGTACAATTTATTCCTTGCTAATAGGAACTGTTTACGTCTCGTTTAGATCATTAGATTTTGAATCTCCTTCTAGGTTTATTTCTTTAAGCTATCTTTTTCCCAAAGAGAAAAACAGTAAGTAAAAGTCAAAATATCACTGAGCATAGAACAAGTAAGGCAAGCTACTAAGTAAACCTTGCTATGGGGCTGAAGCTACTAATAGTTCATCTCTGTGTTTTTGCTAATCTTGTTTCTTGCTCAGCTCTTCATCTGGCATTACACTCTTCTTTTCCCTGCAGTGAAACCTTTTTTTTTTCATCCTGTATTTTCATTAGTGTCATGTGATAGGGATAAAATCATCGGGGGAGACACCTAAATTCCCTGGGCTCTGGCTTCCTTTCATCTGCTATACTTTTCACTATGCTTGCTATGGTCCTTTTGCTTTGCTTTTCTAGGCAGCCACTTCACAAGACGTAATAATGTGTGCTCTGAGCTTTCCGATCTTCTCACTCAAGTAAATCCTTCCTTATTTCAACAAAAATCTTTTCGATGGCCTTTTCGGTGTTTATCGGTGCCAGTAAGTTCATTTTTGATGTCTTTGCCACATTTCCACAGGTTCTTCTGGCCTCTCTCTGCATTTTCATTTCATTGCCTACATCCCATCCATTATGTTTTACTGAACAGCTTTCTCCCAGGGATTCCTTTGATGTCCGTACTGCTGGGTGTTAAGGAGCTACATGGGCTATGCAAAAAGAATATAAATTTAGCTGAGAGGGAAGAAAAAGTGTGCTGTTTTCTAGGAGTTCAAAGGACTTTTCAGCTACTGGGTCTCATCTTTCCTGCGAGAAAGGAATAAAGTTATCACACTTTTGAGGTGGTTAACTCCTATAAACAATAGCTACACTGAAATTAGCTAAAAGCTCATGCATTCCAGAGATAGAAGCACCTTCTAATTCTGCACTGCCTTATCTTCACCTGTTCAAAAGGAGGAGGCAGGGAGAATGAGGGATCCACTTTTTCAACTACAGGAACTGGCCAGATAATTTTCTAAAATATATAGTCATGGAGCTAGAAATAGACTCTTGGTTCTTTGTCTTCTCCAGCTGTTCCCTGTGCAGATTATTGTTCAAAGTTGAAAAATGGCAGGATTTTACTGCAATGAGGTAACAAGTCCCTTCACCCTCTCTTCTGTTTTGCAAAGCACAGTTTAAATCCCAACTTCTCTATGCCAGTTCCTTGATGGTAGGGATTGTATTCTGTCGAGCATTAAGTACAGTGGTCCTCACTCAATAAATATCACTGATTGATCGACTGAAGATGTTTCCCTCATCAATACTTGTAAAGAAAGCAATTTTGAGCATATATCTCAGGGCATTTGTTTATAGCACCCCATAACTTTATTGATTTGGATTTTGACTAGTTGCTAACATGTCTTTTGGAACTAAAAACTCTCCAGGTGTTATACCCTTTTCCTCAGAACCCTAATCAATGAATTATAATTTAATTGGCCCCTCCACCTCTACTCTGAAAATATTATTCTGAGCACTTAGGAGGGTAAAATAGAAGTACCAGATATCATCCCGGGCCTCAAGACACGTACAATTTAATCCAGAGACAGATCCAAAATGGATCTATAGTGAGAAAAAAAAGACAGTAGAAAGATAGATACATGAATAAATAAGTGCTTAAATATTCTAATCCTGGCCATGCCACTTGGGTGAAGCATGCGACCATGCCAAGTATTTTACTTTTTCTGTGCCTCTGTTTCCTTATCTGTAAAATGGGGATGTGATACCTGTCTGTCTCCTACATGGATTGTGAGCCCCATTTGGGACAGGAACAGTGTCTGATCTGATTACAAATGGAAGGGGTTTCCAGGTGGGTGGAGAGGTTGAGAAGTGGTCAGCTGTAAAACAGATGAGAGAGCAGCAGACAGGTAACTTTTTCCTAGGAAGAGCATGGAACATGGGCTAAAGAGTAGTGGGCAAAGAGGACAGAGAGGGGAGAGAGCACTCACAATCACAAGGTGTCGACTGGCTACAGGAAACCCAGAAATAATTTTCTGGGAATCGAGGCTCGTGGCTTTCTTTATTTCTTTCCATTTCTGCTGGGGGGTTTTCCCCCAACTTCTCAGATGTTTTCCCCCTAACATTTTTCTTTCTACTCCCTACTTCTCAGATTTTTACCTGCTACTTTTCATGAATGTTCTGTATGTCACCCACCTCTCCTGTCATCTCAACTCTGCAGGAAGCAGTAAACCTCACTCACCGTTTCAGAAGCACTGGGATTAAAGCCAAACTTTCTGGGTTTTTCTCCTGACCCTTGTCTCAAGGGGGATACAGACATTAAAATAAATTACCGATAGAGAAATAATAACAGAGTATAAAAATTAGGTGTCTAAGTTCTGTGGTACTGGGGTGCTTAAGGGCACAGTCGATGCAGAAGGGAAGATGGGTAGGAAATATAAGGGCTTAATCAGGGAAGGCCTCTTGGAGGAGATGTGATTTTAGGAGAGTTTGAAGGTGGGAAGAGTGGTGGACAACATTTACCTCAATATAAGACAGAAACTGGGAAGCCTCAATGCCAGCCTATAGGACTCAAAAAGTGTAACTTTAGAAGTTGCATATTATTATTATTATTATTATTTTGTGAGATCGAGTCATTTTTGATTCATAGCAACTTCATGGATATACTTTCTCCAGAACGTCCTGTCCTCTGCCATAATCCGCAATCTTGTTATGGTCTCGATCCATCTTGTCTGCCTCTTCTATGTTTTCCCTGGACTTCTCCTGGCATTAGTGTCTTCTCCAGAGAAATAGTCCTCCTGATTACATGTCCAAAATATGGTAATCTAAGAGGAGTCATTTGGCTTTCCGAAGACCACTTTGGTTTAATTTGCTCCAAAATTCATTTGTTTGTTTTTTGGGCAGTCTGTGGTACTGGCAAAAGCCTTCTCCAACACCACATTTCCAAAGAATCAATGTTCTTTCTATCCTGTTTTTTCATTGTCCAATTTTTGGATCCATACATTGTCTCTGGAAATACCACAGAGTTGGCAATTTGTATTTTTGAGGCAATTGTTACATCAGGATACAGATGCATATGGAGTATTTTTGCAGAGAAAAGGCTCATCAGGGTTTTCATTGAAACCAACTGTCCAAGGGTATTAGCCATTCAGTGTGCCTTATTTCCCTAAGCACACTATGTTAAGACCCCAGAGACTGCCCCAAGGCCTCTAATCACCCCCCCTCCATTTTTCTGCTGAGATAGTAAGGCAGACTAGGGTTGAGTTTTAAGTCCCAAGAATTCCCAAATTCAGTGTTAGAGCATGCACAAAGTAGCATAGCTTAGTGGAAGGAACATGGGCCTGGGAGTCAGAGGACGTGGGTTCTAATCCTGGCTCTACCACTTGCCTGCTGTGTGACCATGGGCAAATCCCTTAACTACGGGGTGCCTCAGTTTCCGCATCTGTAAAATGGAGATTCAATACCTCTTGCCTCTCCTACTTAGACTGTGAATCCCAGGTGGGGCAGGGACCTACTTCCAGTGAATAGCTACTACAGAATTTACTTGCCACTAACAAGACTAGAATGTTTACTCTGCTTGGATTGTACTCCCCCGAGCACTTACCCCAGTGCTCTGCACACAGTAAGCGCTAAATAACCTTTGATGATGAGATACTGCTTGGCGGAAGAATCAGGACTGAACCTCACAAGTCCTAAATCCCCAAGTCGGTACTCTTCTTTCTAGATCATGCTGTCTCTCAAAAGCCAGAGAGGGATTATTGTTTTCACTGTTGTTTTTATTTGAATGCAGTTTTCTATTTTTAATATACTTCCTGTTCAAAAGTCAAGGTTCTGATCCCTGGGTACCTTATTAAATTCATGAGCAAGGTCTGCCCATAATCATCTACCACGCTAAATATGCAATCATTGGGTAGTTTGATGTTATGGAAAAGGGAGAAATTGAGTTCCCAGATGATTAATAGTGAACTTCCTGCTTTTTATGGCTTTCTGCACTTTCTCCAGCTCTACCTGAGGCTTTAAATAGGTTACCCGAGAACTGGATTAGTCATGTAAAAGATGAGGTGGAGAATGCTGATTCAAGAGAAAGCCAGAATAGCCTGGATAGAGATTCTGCTTTATTTGAGGACAGCAAAGAAAAGATTACTGCACGAGAAAGGGAGTCAGAGTTCTACTGGCATCTGCTGGTAACCACCACTGGATAATTTACGATCTGTCCTCTTGGGTAAAACTGGAATTTAATTCCATACTGAATTAAGCCCATAACTTGCTATTCCAAGAAGGTATGTGATAGGGGATGTGTTTGCCAACTGGACTGTGTAATAATAATTCACATAGCACCCTTCTTCCCTCTGAACTCAAAGCACCTCACAAATGATATCGCTTTAATAAATTGTGCTGGAGTAGTAGTCAAACTTGGTTGCCTGTTACCTCCAATTTAAATGGTTTGAAAAGAAGAAAGAAAAGAAACACCACCGGAAGATTTTTTAGAATAATAAAAGTCTGTTTTCATCTAATGAGGTCCTCTTTGGTAACGTGTACACACTAGTAAATATGTAAGCTTGCAAAAAACACTTCACGCCATTGCAGAGGCTGTGAAAGCTTTGGGCACATGAGGTAAAGGAGCTGATGTAGTAACATCCAAAAACTTGATTAAGTGAGTTCTTGATTTAAGCTGTTTATTTATACCACCTATGGATAACCACATATATCTTGGAGTTAACACTTCCACCTTAGGCAATCTTACTGAAGCAAATCTTAAGGAACTGAGAAAGCACAGTTAAGCATCCCTTTAACCTTGAATAGTTAATAATAACGTTGGTATTTGTTAAGCTCTTAACTATGTGCAGAGCACTGTTCTAAGAGGTGGGGTAGATACAGGGTAATCAGGGTGTCCCATGCGAGGCTCACAGTCTTAATCCCCATTTTACAGATGAGGGAACTGAGGCACAGAGAAGTTAAGTCACTTGCCCACAGTCACACAGCTAAGTGGCAGAGGCGGAATTTGAACCCATGACCTCTGACTCCCGAGCCCGGGTTCTTTCCACTGAACCACGCTGCTTCTCACCCACGCTGCTTCTCTAGTTCTAGTTCTCTAGTTCTAATTTGGATTCAAGGCACAAAGGAAATATTTTTTGAAATTAGATGGTTATGTGTATTTCTCAAACAGGGTGTAGCCATTTCTTCTTTCAGAGTAGAAAAGAAGGCTTCTTTTCTACACAAACTACAAATCTCTTTTTGAGGAATAAGGAAAAAAACACCTAGTATAGACTCAATAAATGGAGACTCAGTATGGACTAATGGATAGTGCATGGGCCTGGGTTGTAATCCCCCCTCCACCACTTGTCTGCTGTGTGACCTTGGGCAAGCCACTTCACTTTTCTGTGACTCAGTTACCTCATCTGTAATGTGGGGTTCAAGATTGTGAGGCCCCCTGGGGGATAAGGTCTTTGTCCAACCTGATTAGCTTGTATCTACCCCTGCACTTCAGTACCTAGAACATAATAAGCACTTAACATACACAGTTATTATTATCAATAATCAATAGGAGGAGAATAAATACCGGGCTAGAAAAAATAAGTGGAAGGAGACATTAGTTCAAAGAAGCTCCTCATCTCTGTCAAAATCATTCACCTGTTCAGAACCTCTTATGTTTCTTGACATTACTGAAGCAGCTCACCCACTGGGATATCTTGAAGACATAGATCTGACAATTTGGGGATGTTTTTCAGGAAACAACAAAAAAAGCACAGTTGAAAATCACCAGTATTTAAGGACCTGTTGTGTATAGTTCACTTGGGGAACAAGCAGAAAGAAGCAGCTGGATCCTTGTCCTCAAAGAGGTTACAGTAGAATAATATTTTAAGTTTTAAGTGCTACTCCACTATTTCCCCTCTCCCTAATGCCTGTCTCCCCATGTAAACTTTAAGTTCTTTGTGGGCAGTGATCACATCTACCAGCTCCTTGCACTGTATTTTCCCAAGTCCTAAGTACAGTGTTCCGCACCCAGTAAGCACTTAATAAATATCATTATCTGATGGATCAAAAAAAAAAAAGTACATAGCTGCAGCTTCTCTGCCACACTCCTGATTCTGGTTAAAGTCTAGCTTTTGCATATCATCTTCTGATTCATAAATCCCAATACCATTATAGGATAATCAACTACATTTTGTTACCTCCTCATCAATTTACTGGTGAACATCCTCAGTCCAACTTTGGAAATCAGGGATGAGTTGTGGTATCTCCCATCTACAAACAAATCTATTTTCCTTAGTTTTTAAAAAATGGTAAGTCCTTGTAAGCGGCAATTGTACAGAGAGTCAACTGCTCTAAATGGTCGTAGCAATGAACATTGTTTTCACACTGATTATGCATTGCCATAAGCCATCTAACCAAAAGCATTTATCAATATCACTGTTATTTATCACATGTTGTCAGAAACGGCAGCATCATCCACTACAGGGAGAATTTATTCTGGATGAATAATTCAAAACAGATCACTGGGATGCTAGAGAGTTTATGACTAACTATAGCTTTATTTGCCCTCATAAGTACAAAGGTGACAAGGGAACTGGAGAGGGAAGGAGATAGGAGACTTCGTATTCCATCGTCAAGTTTCGTTACATAACGGTTTTTTCCTCTCACCCGTGAACCAACGGCTCTCATTTAATGTCCTGGCTCCTCACTTTCTACAAATATTTGAAATGTAAGGTTAACATTACAGTCAGTGGGAATCACAATCTAATTTGCACACCCTCCTAGGGATCAACATGATTAAACATATTTATTGAGCATCTTCTAGATTGGGAGCCTATTGTGGGCAGGGATTGTCTCTATTTGTTGCTGAATTGTACATTCCAAAAGCTTAGAACCATGTTGTGCCTACAGTGAGCGCTCAATAAATACTATTGAATGAATTGAATGACTCTGTCATATGCAAAGTATGATCTTTCCAAAACAGAAGCCATATGATCGCTGACTTCCAGGAGCTTGTGATCTAATGGGGGAGATAAATTGACATAAATGGACATATACACAATATTTAATAAATGTGATATTTGTTAAGCACTTACTATGTGACAGGCACAGTATTAATCACTGGGGTCGGTACAAGCAAATCAGGTTGGACGTAGTTCTACATAGGGCTCACAGTCGTAGTCCCCATTTTACAGATGAGGTAACTGAGACCCAGAGAAGTTAAGTGATTTGTCCAAGGTCACACAGCAGACAAGTGACATTGCTGGGATTAGATTCAAGATCCTTCAGACTCCCAGCCCCATGCTCTATCTACTAGGCCATGGTGCTTTTTTAAGGTGGAGGAATTGATTAGATTATCAATATTTTAACCTACTCAACAAAACCACTCTTCTTTGACCAAAAAAAAGTGACTACATTTAAACTTTAAGCCTTGCACAAGATCTTTTAAAAAAGTGAGCAAAGGGGACATATCTATCATTACTCTCCCTTCAACCTTGTTTTTCAGGTAAGAAAGGTGCCTCCTTTATGTATCTTTCTTCTGCAGACCTTCTCCTACTTACTTGTCTCTTGAATTCTAACACCTCCCTTAGTAATAACCTCACTCAATGACGGTCTCTCACCTAAACCTGGCCTGACTTCATTAAGAGAGTTCTAAATGAGAAGTAGGAGAAGTGTAACCAAGCTTTTTCTTTCTCACAGCAGATATTCATTTTCCCCACTTAATAAAAGGAAGAGTTTCTTGACCAAAAAGGATGATTTTCCTTGAAGATCCTTAAATGGAGTCCTGACAGCCAAAATCTCAGAGGAGCAGCAAGGTTTAGTGGAAAGAGCACAGGCCTGGGAATCTGAAGATCCAAGTTCTAATTCCAGTTCTGTCACTTGTCTGCTGTGAGCCCTTGGACAGATCACTTAACTTCTCTATGCCTCAGTTACCTCATATGTAAAATGGCCATTAAATGCCTATTTTGTCTCCCTTTTAGACTGTCAGCCCCTTGTGGTACAGGAACTCTTTCCTACTTCATTATATCTAACCCAGCACTCAATAGCATTAGGCAAATAGTAAGCACTTAAATCCCCTCTCAGGGTCGCACCTGGAGAGTTTCCAGTCCTCTACCAGTCTCGACTATGGGAGGGAGAGTCAAGCAGAGGCCTGTCCGTTCCATTCCTTGCTTGGGCAGTGGTTAGTGAGTGGAAGACAATCTGCTACAGATAAAACTCACCAGTGTTGGGCAGCAGCGGCACGGGAGAGAGTCGAGGGCGGAGACTCGACTTTACTGCGTGGAAGGAGGCAGTGGTAAACCACTTCCAAATTTTTTTACCAAGCAAACTGTATGGATACACTACCGCAATGATTGCAGATGGCCAAGGGTCTACAAATCAGGATTTATTCCTGGTGTGTTTTTTCTGAGGAGAAAAAAAAAAAAACCTCACCCGAAGGTGATTCTAATATTGTTAATGGCGGAGGTGAAAAACACACATGCAACATTATTATTTTCATTGTAAATACCCCAGGGCCTAGCATGTTGTTTTGCATCCAGCTAGAGTTTAATAAATATAATAATAATAATAATAATAATAATAATATTGGTATTTGTTAAGCGCTTACTATGTGCCAAGCACTGTTCTAAGTGCTGGGGTAGACATAGGGGAATCAGGTTGTCCCACATGGGGCTCACAGTCTTAATCCCCATTTTACAGATGAGGAAAGTGAGGCACAGAGAAGTTAAGTGACTTGCCCACAGTCAAACAGCCGACAAGTGGCAGAGCTGGGATTCGAACTCATGAGCCCTGACTCCAAAGCCCATGCTCTTTCCACTGAGCCACGCTGCTTCTCTTTTCTACTATATAAAGGAATCTGGAAGTAAATGGTCCAGTAATCACAAACAGTTCATGCAACATCTCTGTCAAACCATAAGAAGATCTCAGTTATGACACTCCAGACTCATGCTTCCCATACAAGCTGTATGCAAGAAAAATGCAACTTGGAATATTAGTTGCCATATCTGACACTGTAGTGTACAAAATAAAAGGTTCATTCAAATTTTAAAGTATTTGTTAAGCGCTTACTATATGTCAAAAATTCTTCTAAACAATGGGATAGATACATGTTTATCCGGTTGGACACAATTGAGTTCCCACATGGGACTCACGTTCTCTGCTGGTGGGAGAAGGATTTAATCTTCATTTTGCAGATGAGGTAATTGATGCATAGAGTGGTTAAGTGACTTGCCCAAGGTCACACATCAGGCAAACTGAGGAACCGGGTTTATAACCCGGATCCTTCCGACTCCTAGTTCCGTGTTCCCTCCACTAGGCCGTGCCGCATCTCCCTGTGGGCAAAGAGCAAGGATGGGGCAGGTTTGGTTTGATTTTCATTTCAGGAATCAGCTATCAGAAACTGACTCTCAGGTAAAGAATTGTGTCAACCAATGGTTGTTTCTGGATGTAAACCTCGGCAAGGAGAAGTGACAACATTTTCTGGTAACCCAACGCAGTGGAGTAGCACCAGATTAATGGTCTGCACACTCTGCAGGAAGAAAGTAAGGCAGGAGCTGGCATAAGGGGTCTCGTATTTCTGAGAAGTGATAAAGAGGGGTGATAATTCAGCGAGTTAACTGCTTTCTGCTAACAAATAATAAAGATGGCAACAGCAGAATGCAGGCTCAGGGAGGGAAACAGCAGCAAAGAAAGGATACTAAGATGAAGAGGACAAAGCTGGAGATTTATCCTAATTGCAGCATTTGGCTCTGGGCATATTCAGTCGTTTGAATTTTGTGTTGAGATTAATTTTCTACTGTCGAGAGCTACTCCCAGGAACCCTACCTAAACATGTCGAAAGAAACCTGAAGCATATTCACGGTCACGGTTTTAAAACAGCTCTGGGAGCAAAGATTCCATTGCTGAATAAGAGGCCAATTTAAAGTAGTCAACATGATGAATTTTCCTGGACCAGAGCCTGAACACCTGTTTCTTTTCCCTGATTTCTGTCAGACTTCTCCCCCCAGTAGAACTGTCTCACAGCAGGCAGCTGAAACAGGTTTCAAACTGAGTGAAAGAACACAGATCTGTCAGCAGCTCAGGTATATGGCACTGCTGTTCACAGAGTGAGGACACCGTTCTCGGTGAGTGATCCTTAAATTTACTGTTGGGGCTACACAGCCACCGGGTGTCTACCAGACAAAACCGTTCACGACAGATGTCACCTTAAATCTGACACCCCTCTCCTCTGTAGTTGATAGAATGACCAAAAAAGAAAGGAAAATGGACTAAATCTGCCCTTTAAAGACTATTGGAAAGGCAACGACTCTCACACACAAAATATTAGGGAAACTTTTGGACACCACTCAAAGCTACTTATTAAAGGGAGCAGCAGAGTTAATTAAAAGTAGTGCTGCCCAAATCCAAAAGGTCACTGAATAAAGTGCACAGGTGAATCAAGCACAGCAAAAAAAACTCACAAAAAATTGAGTTCATCTTCATGCTGAATCACAACCACACCTAACTCTTTGAAGTCTTATAAAGAGCCATGTAAAAGATGACTGAAAAGTCTAGCCTTTTGGGTCAATCAGAGCAACTCACCGAGCACTTATTGTGTGTACTAAGTGCTTGGGAGATTATCGTATAACAGAGATGGCTGGATACATTCTCTGTCCATCGGGAGTTTATCTTCAGATTGAAGCCAGGCTCTGACAGAAGGGGGGAGTCAGGACTACCACTCTTCTCTTTCTCTTTTGTCAGCCTGCACTCAACTATCATTTCTCCTCTCAGACACACACAGTGTTATTGATTGAGGGTTTTAAGTTTGCCCCTCTAGATTGTAAAATCATTATGGGCAGGGAATGTGTCTACCAACTCTGTTGTATTCTACCGACAGTGACTGCTCAATAATGATAATAATAATGATTTAATTTGCTAAGTACTTACTATATGCCAGGCACTGTTCTAAGCACTGGGGTAGATACAGGGTAATAGGTTATCCCACATGGGGCTCACACTTTTAATCCCCATTTTACAGATGAGGTAACCGAGGCACCAAATTGCCCAAGTGCAGACAAGTGGAGGATCCCATTGATTGACTAGCAGATTATCAATCAATCAATCAGACAATCAATCAATTGATTGATTGATTGATTGAAGAGCACTGTGCTAAGCTTTGAGAAGGCACATGGCCTAGTGGATGGAGCAATGGCCTAGGAATCAGAAAGGGCTGGGTTCTACTCCTGGTTCTCCCACTCAGCTACACTGGGACCTTGGACAAATCACTTCACATCTATGTGCCTCAGCTACCTTATCTGTAAAGTGGAGATTAAGACTACGAGCCCCTTGTGGGTGAAGGTCTGTGTCCAACCTGATTACACTGTATCTCCATCAGTTCCTGGCACACAGTAAGCACTAACAAATACCACACACACACACAAAAAAAAACCCAACCCGAAAACACTTGGGAAAGCAAATACCGTGGAGTTAGGAGCTCCAGGACAGGGACTCTGCCCACCTCAGACTTTATTTTTTCCCTCTTACCAAGCCTTAAACCTAGGTCAGCGTAGGGAATTAAGAGGGTCACCCAGGGTCCATTACAAAACCAAGGTATTTCAAAACTAGACAAGTGGAGAAGAAAAGGACTGAGAAAAAGGAAAATGGAGAGAATTAGGGATAAAGACAACATAAACCTCCCATGTCAAAAAAAGTGATTATTTCTAACCTGTTTCTTTTCCTCTGTTCTCTCTTCCTCCTTGTCTCACTCTCTTTCACCTTCAATCACATAGTTCCTGTCTTCAATCTCACTTTCCTTCCTTCAGGAAATGAGAGCAGGAAGTATCCATTGGATTGAAATTTGAAATTTCCACTCAGGTATGAACTCTTTCAGCAACTTCTTCCCACTTAGCCACTGCCTCAGCTGGAACAGTTCTCACTGTAACCTCACTGCCAAGAGGCTGGGGAAAATGAAAAATACATCCTGTCCCATGGCATCTCGCTGAGACCCAACTGTGAATTTTGCTATCTAAACTCTAATTTTGTAAGAGATGGTTATAACCCTGTCCTACTGTAAACGATTGTGCTAATGGGACCAAAGAAGAAAATTCTAAAGAATTAGAGGTCAGGCAATGCCCCATTGAGAAGTAAATAAAATTAGATGGATGAGATCACCATCTTTGAATAGTTAAACATCTCAGTTAGCTGTGGAAAAATAAAAGGAGACAAACAAGATGTGTCACATCTATAGGAAAAGGAGGGAAATTAATGGCCAAGGGTCTACAAATCAGGATTTATTCCTGGTGTGTTTTTTCTGAGGAGAAAAAAAAACAAAAAACCTCACCTGAAGGTGATTCTAATATTGTTAATGGGGGAGGTGAAAAACACACATGCAATACTCATTAATATAAACAGTTTAATACTCATTAATATGGACAGTTTAAAACCCAAGGGCCAAGCTGTAATCCAGGAAAGGAGAAATGTGTTTTAAAATAAATATTAATATTATGTTATAATATGTCATCTCGTCCACAACCTCCCTTTGGTCAGGAACACCCTCCCTCCTCATATCAGACAGATAAGTGCTCTCCCCAACAGCAAAGGCACATCTCCTCCAGGAAGCCTTTCCTGACTGAAGCCTCCTCTCCTCTTCCACTTCTTTCTCCGCCACTCGTACTTGCTCCTTCATTCCTCCTCCCTTCCTTCCCCACAGCACATATGTATATGTCTATAATTTATTTATCTATTTATTTATTTATAATAATGTCTGTCTCCCGCTCTAGACTGTGAGTTTAGATTAGACTAGATTAGATTAGACTAGATTAGACTGTAAACCCATCAAAGGGCAGGGACTGTCTCTGTTACCAATTTGTACATTCCAAGCATTTAGTACAGTGCTCTGCACATAGTTAGCACTCAATAAATGCTATTGAATGAATGAGCTTGTTGAGGGCAGGGAAAGTGACTGATAATAATAATAATAATAATAATAATAATGTTGGTATTTGTTACGCACTTACTATGTGCCAAGCACTGTTCTAAGCGCTGGGGTAGAAAAAGGGTAATCAGGTTGTCCCACGTGAGGCTCACAGTCTTAATCCCCATTTTCCAGATGTGGTAAACTGAAGCACCCAGAAGTTAAGTGACTTGCCCAAAGTCAAACAGCTGACAGGTGGCGGAGTTGGAATTAGAACCCACGACCTCTGACCCCTAAGCCCGTGCTCTTGCCACTGAGCCATGCTGCTTCTATTGTACTCTCCCAAGCTCTTAGTACAGCATTTTGCACACGCTAAGCACTCGATAAATACGATTATTATTTTTAGTAATAATAATAATCCTAATGAAGAGATGTCCAAGATGATACAAACTTAATAGAATTTAGGAAATGTAAACAGCATCATTTGCTTTCAAGACTGTGGACTCTAAACTCTAGATTGTAAGCTTGTTGTGGGCAGGGAAGGTGTATACCAACTCTGCTATATTGTACTCTCCCAGGTAATTTGACAGAGCACCGCACACAGTCAGCACTCAATAAGTTCAATTGATTGATTCAAAAGATGGTAAGCTAGTTCAAGGTAGGGATCCTGCCTACTTGCTCTATCATAATCTCCCAAGCATTTAGCACACTGTTCTGCATACAGTAAGTGTTTGGTGCCACGGATTGATTGAAAGACCCGTTCCGAATAATTAGTGGTATCTTTTATTTTAAAAATTAGTGAAACCTTCTTTGAATGTGAATGGCTAACTGACGAGTCTGTATGGAATTAGGGCTAATTAATGAGCTCCTCTTCTCCCTCTACTCCCTCTACCACCCCCCTTCACCTCTCTGCAGCTAAACCCTCTTTTCCCCCTTTCCCTCTGCTCCTCCCCCTCTCCCTTCCCATCCCCTCAGCACTGTACTCGTCTGCTCAACTGTATATATTTCCATTACCCTATTTATTTTGTTAATGAATTGTACATTGCCTTGATTCTATTTAGTTGCCATTGTTTTTACGAGATGTTCTTCCCCTTGACTCTATTTATTGCCATTGTTCTCGTCTGTCCGTCTCCCCCGATTAGACCGTAAGCCCGTCAAACGGCAGGGACTGTCTCTATCTGTTGCCGACTTGTTCATTCCAAGTGCTTAGTACAGTGCTTTGCACATAGTAAGCGCTCAATAAATACTATTGAATGAATTAATTAATTAATAATGTAGTCGCAGCAGGCTGCAGTAACTACGACCAACTCCAAATATAACTTCTACATAGAAACCCTCCACTTCCCCAACATGCCTGTTTATAGGTCACACGAGTAGGGTAAAGTCCTGAACAGAGGAATTTTATACAATTCTAGTTCAGCAAAACACACTTTTAGGGATTTCGGGTCCCTAAACAAGATGCCGTTATTTTCTAAAACGTCCACTGCCCCATTTCCTACCTTATCTCTCCAAAGGGAAGTAGGTTTGAGGAAGAAAGTCAGCCATTTCTACCAAACACTCTGGTTAACAAGAGTCCTAGTTAACAGTGAACTGTTCCAACAAGAAAAGCAAAGAGGAACATGGCACTGGGGACCCAACTTAGTGTGAAGGGTAAGGAGACAGACCTCATCCTGTTCAGCCTTGAAGAGATTTCCGAGGACAGAAAGCTTAATAGCAAAGCTGAGCTCCACATTAATGTGTCACAGACACGAATACATGCACACAAGCACATAAACGAGTATGCATTCAGATATACTGATAGAAAGAAACATAAAAGAACTTAGATCAAAATATGGATAAAAATATGCATGCAAATACACAAAATGTATATAAATTAACATGGCCCATTTAAAATTTGCACTGTTCTTAAAGGAAAAAAACACACATTTTTAAAGTATGAAAAAGCTGAGACCTTGAGAGCTAAATCCTCTATTTCCCACTGATTTAATGATATATAAAGTTATTTCACAATATAATTTCCCAAGAATGCAACTACTGGGATATTTGAAGACTTTAAGCAGCTTGGCTTAGTGGAAAGAACCCGGGCTTGAGAGTCTGAGGACGTGGGTTCTTATCCTGCCTCTGCCACTTGTCTGCTGTGTGGCCTTGGGCAAGTCACTTAACTTCTCTGTGCCTCAACTACCTCATTTGTAAAATGGGGATTAACTGTGAGCCTCACGTGGGACAACCTGATTACCCTGTATCTACCCCAGCGCTTAGAACAGTGCTCTGTACATAGTAAGCACTTAACAAATACCATTATTATTATTCTCAAAGTGACCTTTGGTTCAATATTTCAGTCATTAATTATGACAGTTCTAGAAAAAACAATGAACTCTAATGCGTTCATGAAAAATGAACAAAAAGTCTTGTAGGTACGATTGGTTTTATTTGCAGAGAACTTGGATTTCTAACCAGAGCTTATTCCCACCCATATATGGGTGACCCCTGTTCTTTCTCAACCTCATGCCATATGTCAGAGTATAGAGCACTGCTGATAAAGTAATGGGAGAGCAAGCAAGAAAATACTGTGTATCAAGTATTGGTTTCTCATGAATCAAAAATCACATGCCATTAGACAGGGAGAGGTTTAGACTCTAGAAACAACCCGAAGGAAAAACCTCATCAGTGAAGAATAATTCAAAAGGGACAAAAATAGAATATCTAATGGATTTTGATTCTTGTTTTCAAACAATCAATAGTTTTTTTTGAATGCTAACTCCTGCAGAACACCATGCTCAGTACTGAGTAGAGAACAAAAGAGTTAGTAGAAATGATCCCTGCCCTAATGGAGTTATAATTTACTATAATAATATCTTTTATTAATGAAAGATATTAAAATAAATTACAGATAGAACATCCAACTATAAAATATTCATTCATTCAATAGCAATTATTGAGCACTTACTATGTGCAGAGCATTGTACTAAGCACTTGGAATGTACAGTTCGGCAACAGACAATCCCTGACCAATAACAGGCTCACAGTCTAAACGGGGGAGACAGACAGCAGAGCAAAAGAGAACAAAACCAAAACAAGGCAACATCAAGATAAATAGAATCATGGAGATGTCCACCTCATTCACAAAATAAATAGGGTAATAAATAAAATATACAAATGAGCACAGTCCTGAGGGGAGGAGAAGGGGAAAGAGCAGAGGGTGGGAGGGAGGGAAGGGGACAGGGAGCAGAGGGAAAGGGGGGCTCAGTCTGGGAAGGCCTCCTGGAGGAGGTGAGCTCTCATGAATGTAAGGGCTGAGGTTCATGGAATCGGAGCAGGGCTAACACCTAAATGCTTAGGGCAGGTGGACACAAGTCCATGGTTGATGCAGAAGGGAGGGAAAAAGGTGGGGAGTTGATAGATAAGTAGATAACTCAATAAAAGGCTTTCAAGAGGAGATGTGATTTTACGAGTGCTTTGAAGACAAGCAAAAATAGTGGTCTGCCAGATCTGAAGAAGCAGAAGGGAGGGGAGCAAGAGCAAGAGGTGGATTTAGGACTTCTTCTTGAGAAGCAGCACGGTGTAGTGGCTAGAGCACGGGCCTGGGTGTCAGAAAGTCATGGGTGCTAGTCCCAGCTCTGCCACTTCTCTGCTGTGTGACCTTGGGCAAATCACTTCACTTCTTTGGACCACAGTTCCCTCGTCTGGAAAGTGGGAATCGAGGCTGTGAGCCCCACGTGGCACAGAGATGCTGCCCAGCCCAATTTGCTGGTATCCACTCCAGTGCTTAGTACAGTGCCTAGCACATAGGGAGCAATTAACAAGTACCATAATTATTATTAGCATTATTTTCACAGTTCTTACTGTTTTCTCATTCATCTCATTCTATCTCATTCAGCATCTGGACTTAATTGAGTCCTATCAGCAATAATTAAGGTGGTGGCATAGTGAACCCATCCTGACTACTACTGGAAATAGGCTTGATTAAAATTTGTCCCTCATTTCCCGAAAAATCCCCTTAATAATATCACCAAATGTTGTTTTTTTAAAAAACTTCTACATACATAAAATCATAAGCAGATAAATACCTTTGATTTAATGATCAAATAGACTCAAACCTGGTATGTACCTCTACCTTTTAGAATTTTATTTTTAATGGAAGAAAAATATGTCACAGTGCAAAAAAATTCTCACCTTGCTATTTTTAAAAAGCTACGATTGAGGAGACACAAAACAAATATTTAGTTTCTTTTTCTTTTTCTCCTTTTTTCCATTTCATACTTCTGGTGACTGGTAAAGCAAACAAGCATCTTTGAGCTTCTGCCACTGCCAATAAGGATTCACCAGAGGCCCCTTCCCCTTGTTTCTGTTGTTAAGAATTAGTGTAGCATCTAAGTGGAACAACTCAGTGGAACATGGATTGAAAATGGAACAAAGTAACTGAATTTTTATTGTGTAAGAAATGAATTTTACATATGTTTGGGCTATTCAGAGAAAAAGAAAGCTTTTCAAAGAAAACAATAGCTTGCATTTTTCCTCAGATAGAAAATTCCTTTGGTCTTCCTATCACCAAAAACAGAACAGCTTTTTTCGTTTGAAAAGACCCCCAAATTACTGTGGTATTTGTTGAGTGTTTTCTATGTGACAAACACCATACTAAGGAGTAGCATAGACACAGTATAATCAGGTCAGACACAGACCCTGTCCCACAAGTGATTCTCAGTCTAAGGGAGAGGGGAAAATAGGTATTTAATCCTCATTTTACAGATGGGGATACTGAAGTTCCAAAAGGTTCGATGACTTCCCCAAGGTCACTCAGTAGGCAAGTGATAGAGCCAAGATTAGAACCTAGTTCCCATGACTCCTGGGATGATGCTCTTTCTAGGAAAACATGCTGCATCCATAAATTAATAAAAATAAAACATATTCAGGGTAAGGTCTATGTCCTATTGTAGCAAGCAGGCATCATGGATAGAGACATTAAAATACAATCAATTTTGTTATGCGTGTTTCCATTACACGGTATGAATATAGCACAGTGGAAGAATTGGGATGTGGGATGGGATGATCTTGCCATAATATGATTGATGAGTTGGAGTAAATAGATTTAGTACAGAAATAAATGGTTTGACATGTAGTATTGGTCAAGGTGAGTTGCTGCTAAACTTCTCAGCCTCTCCCTCAACCTTTATGTACTTTGTAATATAACACTTCGTGTTTCTTTGTGTTTTTGAAAGTTCACAGTGGTTGATAGAGCAAGATAACGAGTGACGAGGGTATAAAGCATTCCGAATGAAGGTGAACGCAACAATAAAATAGGAACGTGGATAGGAAAATGTCAATCATGCTGGTAGCTTCTTACCGCTTACTCCTGGAAAGCAGCAGGTACTAACGGGAGTCAGAAGGCCTGCGTTCTAAATCTGGATCTGCCACCTGTCTGCCAAGTGACCCTGGGCAAAGGACTTGTCTCAAGACTCGATTTAGTCATCTATAAAAAAATGGGCATAAGATGTGAGATGCATGGAGGATAAATATCATACCCAATCTGCTTATATTGTATCTACCCAAGGTTTAATACAGTGCATGACACATTATAAATGCTGAAAAACTATTAATGACAATTCCAACTGAATTAATCAAAAGTATTTTAAGTCCAACTACTATGAACAAATCATTGTATTAATCAATCAATTGAATTTATTGAGCACTTACCATGTGCACCATACTAAGCACTTGAGAGAGTACAATGTTAGAGTCAGTCGACATGTTTCCTGCCCACATGAGCTTATAGTCTAGAGGGGGAGACAGACATTAATATTAATAAATAAATTATGGAGCTGTACAAGAGTGCTGGGAAGATGAGGGGTGGAAAAAAGGGTGTAAATCCAAGCACAAGAGTGACACAGAAGGAGGTGAAGAGGAAATGAGAGCCTTGTCAGGAAAGGCCTCTTACATCAATCAGTAGTATTTATTGAGTACATAGCAGCAAAGCAGGGATTAGAACCCAAGTCCTCTAACTCCCAACAAGTGCTCTAATCTCAAGGCCACGATGCTTTCCTGTGTGACACAAATGAACAGATTCTGGTCTCAGTAATGCAATTAAGACCAGAAGAAGGTCATTTATTTCCTGACACACAAGTCTTCGCTTTTCTCTAGTTGATCCCATTGCCAGCTGATGTAAAGTCAACACTTAATGATACATTAATACATTAATCTCCCCCGATTAGACTGTAAGCCCATCAAAGGGCAGGGACTGTCTCTATCTGTTACCTATTTGTACATTCCAAGCGCTTAGTACAGTGCTCTGCACATAGTAAGTGCTCAATAAATACTACTGAATGAATGAATGAATCATTAACAGAGATAGGAATGAATGGAATTCAAACATAATCACAACACCTCATTTTAGCTAATAGCTTCTACTTTCCCTTCCACCTGACCTTTTATCAAAATTATTAACAAATAGCACTGTTGACTTTTTTCCCCACTTCATTCTTCCCATCTGATCGAAATACTAAGGAAAAGAGATATGGCTAAAAAGCAGGCAGCAACAAGAAGGAGGAAGAGAAGCCAAGACTTTTGATCATCTCAAAATGGAATGAACAGCAGTTAAATAATTAAGAATGAGAAGTGCTAGAATGTCATTAATTAGAGCAATTCCATAGAGTCATTGGAGAAGCTGTCTAGGAGATGAATGTCAATAATAAAGACTAAAATATTAATCTTCCCACAGTAGCTGAGGTTCTTCCTCTTAAACATTTTCATTTATTTTGTAATCAGTGTTGAAAATACTTATTCTATGGAGAATACGATAGGTATGAGATGTTTATCACTCATGATTTTCCCTGATATGAATTTGTCCATGTGACAAGTTTAAGCCCTCTCACTAGTGATCTCCTTTTCTCTTTTTGCACATCTTAGATGCTTAGTTCTTGTTAGCTGCATTTTGACCCAACTCGTCAGACTCTATATTCAACTTATATCCCTAGAAAAATGCCTTATATGTTTGCAGTTGTACTTGGACTGTCTTTTCTTCCCCTGTTTCTCTTTCAGAAATTAACAATTTTGCTCAAAGAATGGAATGCATAGTAAAATTTCCAAACAATGTATTTCCCAGATCACTAAGAATAGCAGATTAGTGTTTTAATCTGGAGTTTAGGAGAGGTAGCTCTGCGGTAGCTCATCTGCAGTACTTTCAAATTCTGTCTTCAAATCAAAAATTGCTTTCGGTTCCCATTTTAATGATTGAATAAAATCAAACACAGAGAGGACTCAGGCCTCTTTAAAAGCAAGAATTAGAGGAAAAATGAGCTTTTCAAGTATGATGGAGTACCTAGATTTTCACCAGTGGGAAATCTTGTCAACCTTTCGGCAAGGCAAACACAGAATCATTTTAGAACATTTTTTTTCCTGTTCAGAGGCCCCAGTTTTCATCAGATGATTCATTTTAACCCCAGTGGGAATTTAATTGGATTCAAAAGCAAATATTTATTCTGGAAGATGTCATTTTATAAAGGTTGGCAAAGATCAGTGTCTGTCTATCTTAGTCCTTTGGACTAAATGACTGATGATAATAGTGTGTTATATGAAGTTTCCTTGTTTTTCCAGGTATCATTTAGACATCTCAAAATTGTTTTTCATAATGCTATTCTTGAACCATACAAACGTGGTGCTTCAAAAATTGTTATAAGGTTGTAAGAAAGAAAAAACAATTTAAATGGATTGAGAAAACTAATTTTTCCAGGGACATCATTATGCGGCTGTCACCAAATTACATTTTCATCAGCAAAACTACTCAAAAAGAATGTTGGGGTGTGAACAGATATTATTTAGTTTCCCAGTTACTTAGACTAGCCTGAGTACACTAATTCCAAGTACCAGGAATTTCATGTTTACCTTTACAGGTGATTTGTAAATTACAAATATATGTATATTTCATAGCCATAATGCAAAACAACGGGGTTTCTATTTTCCTTATGCTGGATATTTATTCAGCTTTTTTTAATTATACCTCTTTCATTGATCGGTGATATATCGATAAGTACAACTGATTGATTGATTGATATCACCTATCACCTATATAGAATATCACAGAAAAGAGTTCATTAAATTCCTAAATACAAGATTATTCAAGAGACTCTTCACACATTACTTGAGGGGATAAAAATCAGTTAGGACAACCTCGTTGGATTGTAAACTACTAGAAGAACTCTATTGTGCTGGTTATTGTGATGCTCTGTATGCAGCCAACGCTCAACAAATACCACTAATTGATTGACTGTTGACTGAAATTTAGGTGCTGGGGGAAGAAAATTCCTATTTTGGAGAGATTCTGGCTGAAGACATCATTTCTTCTTGGGACTTTTTTTTTTTTTAATATATTTGCTAAATGCTTACTAGTTAACAGGCACTGTTCTAACCACTGGGAATAGAGCATGGGCCTGAGATTCAGAAGCACCTGCGTTCTTATCCGGGCTCAGACACTTGTCTGCCGTGTGATCTTGGGCAAGTCACTTCATTTCCCTGTGCTTCAGTTACCTCATCTGTACAATGGGGATTAGACTGTGACCCTATGTGGGAAATAGGCCATGTCCAACCTTATTAGCTTGCATCTACCCCACTGCTTAGTAGGGTGCCTGGCATAGAGTAGGCACTTAACAAATACTATTAAACAAATGAACAAATGCCTTGTGGTACATACAAATGACAACAACTGGAAAACAACCCAAATGGTCATCTTTTATCAGTAGTTGAAAAATTTAAGTGGAAATACCTTTTTTTCCCCAAACAGTCATTTCCTAACCTTCTAAGGCACTTAATTTAAGGTTTGGACTGAGGCTGTGCTCATATACAGATAATAATCTGGAAATACTTTGAAAAGAGAATCCTAACTAACACTTTTTAGGGGATTACTATTTGGAAAATCCCATTACATTTAGGCCATCGGTCTTAAATTGTTTTTAAGGGCTAAAAGAGCCAGAAAAGAGACATCCGTAGCTTGTTAACATGGTATTTGTTAGGCTTCTAACTCATGAGGAAAGCCAGGTGCTACCAAAACACCAACAATTTAAGCTACATTTCTGTGGAAATCAAAACACTCTGAGCTGTTTCCACCAATATTTGTAAACTTCCAATACATGATCAACAGCACAATTATTGGTTTAGAATGAGTAGTGAAATAACTGAACACCTGAACCCCTAGACTCTTCCAGCCAGATAAATCAGTGAGTAACTCGTTTTTGAGCAGAGACAAGCGAGGTGACTCTTTTTCAAACGTACTTTGAGTGGAAAATTGTTCTCATGCATATTTTCAGCTATCGCATGCATGCAAATGCAGAATTTGTGACTACCGTTTTGGTGAATGATACTTCCTGAATAAATTTGGGATCATATCAAAGCATTTAGGGTATACACACTATGTTTAAAGAATTGTAGTAAGCACTTGGGAAAGTACAATGGATGTATAAAAATTGTAATCCCTATCTACAAATGGTTTAGATTCTAGTAGGGAAGCAGAATGTAAAGATGAATAATTGAATTTCTCTGCAACAAACTGAAGCCCTTTGCCGCAGGCTTTGAGACACTCAAACAGCTCTCCGTCTCCTACCTCACCTTGCTGTACCTCAATTTTGTCTACCTTGACAATGTCAATTTACCCAAATCCCCCCTTGAGGCCACACAACCCTTTTATATCCAACTGAATACCACTCTCCCCACCTTCAAAGCCCTTCTAAAATTACATCTCCTCCAAGAGGCCTTCCCTAATTAAATCCTCACTTCCCCTACTCCCTTTCCCTTCTTCATCACCGAAGCACTAGGAGCTGTACTTTTCAAGCACTTGACAGTCACCACACCTTCAGTTCCAAGGCACTTATGTACATATGCTATTGTTCTCCCATTTCCCCTGTCTGCAATTTATTTTAATGTCTGTCTCCCCTCAGGACTCTAAGCTTCTTGTGCATAATGATCATGTCTACGATCTCTATTGTATTACGCTCTCCCAAGCAGCATGAGAAGCAGCATGGTCTAGAGGATGTAGCATGGGCCTGAGAATGAGAAGGAACTGGGTTCTAATTCTGTTCCTCCACTTGTCAGTTACTTCATCTGTAAAATGGGAATGAAGACTGTGAGCCCTTTGTGAGTGAGAGATTGTACACCACCTGATTATCTTTTGCCAGCTGTGTGACTGTGGGCAAGTCACTTCACTTCTCTGTGCCTCAGTTATCTCATCTGTAAAATGGGGATTAACTGTGAGCCTCACATGGGACAACCTGATTACCCTGTATCTACCCCAGCACTTAGAACAGTGCTCTGTACATAGTAAGTACTTAACAAATACCAACATTATTATTATTATCTCCCCAATACCTGACACACAATAAACACTTAATACCACTGATTGATTGATTGGTTAATACATCACCTGGGAGCCTTAGCGTAAGGTGTCTTGTGTATTTTTCATTCATCCAGAATGTTTGACCAGGGCTACAAAGTGGGAGGAAGTGGACAATTGGTAGGCCAATCCTAGTAGAGATTCAGATAGCCACACCGGTGCCACAGAGTTGGAGAGAATCAAAGATTCAGATCAGAACAGAAGCTTGGGAAATATCAGGGAATTAGAACAAGACAGGAGCAGAAGGAAGAAAGAGATGGACCCACAGTATCATCCTACTGTTTCCCATATTCAAAACACCAAACATTTCTTTAGCTAGTCTTTATAGATTTAAATTTGTTTTACAAAATTTATCCACTGTTTAGCCTAAGGGAAAAAGCTATATTAGTTTCACATTTAGAAACATTCATATATGTGGATATGTATATATTAATATATATGCAAATATATCTATGAATTTTTGCTATCCATATCCAGCAGTCGTATTTCTTGAACTCTTATTTTGTGCAGAGCACTTTACTAAGTTCTAGGAAAAGTACAATAAAATAGTTGGTAGACAAATGCCTGCCCCACAAGCAGTTTACAGTCCATAAGTGCAACAGATACAGTCTAAAGTCTAAAAGTGTATATGGTAAATAAATAAATATCGGGCAGTTTAATGCTCCTCCATCTCCTCACCTATTGTAGTACGAAAATCATTTTCTACAATATAGCAATTTGTAAATTGTGAGTCACCGACATTGCCTGGAAGAAAAGATTTATTTAGCTAATTTAATATGAAAGCCATACCATTTATAATACTCTGTTTTCTTTACTGCTTTTAAAACTAGATAAGACTATCTTAAAGCCCCCCAAACACTAAACTCTTTGGAAACAAGAAGAGCAACTTGGAGTCCTTACGCAAAGGAGATCTGCAAATGAATCAGGAAAAGGTATAACACTGAGACTTGGCATTCTTATTTCTTTATTTGCACTGCTGAAAATAAAATTGAAATACCATTCGATAAAAAGAGTTCCTAAAACCAACCCATCCATTTAAAAATTTTGAAATGCACAATCAATCAATCGTATTTCCTGAGCGCTTGCTGTTTGCAGAGCACTATACTAAACATTTGAGGGATATGTTTAATACAGAAATATAACAAATTCCCTGCCCACAACGAGCTTATGGTCTAGAGGACAAGCTTCCAGTTTAGAGGAAGACTTCAGTCTATGAAAGCACTCTTCCCCAGTGGGCACAAGGGATTACAGGAATCCCCAGACGTGGTTAAAAGTGTAAATTTATATGCAAGCAAGCATACTAATAATCCCAGCAAAACACCTATCACTTCACTAAATAATAAAAAAAAAAACCTTGCAAAACTGCATTGTATTTTTGTTGGCTATTTGGCTATTTCAGGCTAATTAAAGATCTCCGTCTGGATGAGGTCATCAATCTCCATCATTCCTTATTTGTGAAAAGCATCACATTTTCAATGTAATGCATAATAAAATATGCTAATATGAAATGTATCGTTAAAAAGTCTTCTCATTCATTTAATTGACTATCTTGGATGGTCACAGTGAGTGACCATGCTGCTTCATACTCCAAAATACTGGCCATGACAAGAGTGCGTTTTGCCTTGGAAAAACATGAATAACTCATTTCAGCTGCCTGTGGATAATCTTCAGGAAGGAAGAGAGAAGCAGAAATGATTTTCGATATTTAAAGGAGACTTTAAGATGCTTCAATTTCAACCCCTGCAGGAAGAGTTTTCTTGGGAACACAGAATATAACAGGACATCCGTTTCGTTCTGAATGCGATGAAAATGGATTTTTGTTCCTCTATGAAATAGGAATATATTCCTTTCATTCATCTTTCTATTCAGTCCCTGTAAGATTAAAAAAATTACAAATATAATCCATGAAATAAAATGTTGCTTCAAGTCACATTCCATGGTGAAATGAGCTAAGAGAAGCTTTTAGAAAGCCATTTCATTAGCCAATCTCATTCACCTACACAGTATAGTTTTGCCATTCGATCAGGCTAATTTTCAGGTTTAGACCCAGGCATTTTGGAACTGAAATGGATTCCCCTACACCATAATGCAGCCTGGTTCCCGGACCCAAATCTTGAAGAGTCAAAATAGTCCAGGGGCTTCTCTGTAATCCTCTTTGACTTCTTTCTACTTTGACTCTCTCTAAACTCCTGATTATTTTCCTGTGATATTCCTAAGGGGTTCCTTTTCCACACCCTGAACAGGTTCAAATCACCTCATGCTTGCCATCTCAGTCTCTTTGTGAGCTACCTTGCTAGCTTCACTTTTCCATCCAGCCTTTCCCTCCTCCAGCCCTTTCTCCCTTCCACTCTATGGATGAACCAAGCAATGGTACTTATTAAGCACTTAGTGGGCAGAGATTGCACTAAACATTCAGGAGAGTAAAAATAAATAATAATACTAATTGTGGTATTTGTTAAGCAGTCATTTACTATGTGCTAG
The DNA here is from genome assembly GCF_004115215.2 of Ornithorhynchus anatinus. Taxonomy (NCBI): domain Eukaryota; kingdom Metazoa; phylum Chordata; class Mammalia; order Monotremata; family Ornithorhynchidae; genus Ornithorhynchus; species Ornithorhynchus anatinus. The sequence goes on from NC_041749.1 coordinate 10,847,777, forward strand.
GTACTGTACTAAGCCCAGGGGTAGATACAATATCAGGTCCCATGTGGGGTTCATAGTCTAAGTAGGAGTTGTCGAATCCCCATTTTGCAATTGAGGAAACTGAGGCACAGACAAGTCCAGCGTCTTGCCCAAGGTCACACAGCAGGTTAATGATGGAACTGAGATTTATTCATTCATTTAATCATATTTATTGAGCACTTTATGCAGAAAACTTACTAAGCGCTTAGGAAAGAACAATACAGCAATTCAGAGTGACAGTCTCTGCCCGCAACGAGCTCACAGTTTTGAGGATGAGAACCCATGTCCTCTAACTCCAAGGCCCAGGTTCTTTCCACTTGGGAACACTGCTTCTCCTCAGGGAACAAAACAGTAGAGTAAAATGGCATAGGCTCACTGTGAGCAGGGGATGTGTCGGTTGTATTGTTGTATTGTACTCTCCCAAGCACTTCATTCATTCATTCAATCGTATTTACTGAGCGCTGTGTGCAGAGCAACTTACTAAGCACATGGACAGTACAATTCAGCAATAAAGATAAACAATCCCGGCCCCCAACGGGCTCACAGTCGGGGGGCGGGGGAAAGACAGTAATACAAGTAAATAGGCATCAGTATAAATAAAAAGAATTACAGATATATATATATATATATATATATATATATATATATATATATATATATACATAAGTGCTGTGAGGCAGGGAGGGGGGAAGAGCTAAGGGAGAGGGTCGTGGTGACGCGGAAGGGAGGGGGAACTGAGAAAAAGGGAGGCTTAGTCTGGGCAGGCCTCTTGGAGGAGATGCACCTTCAGTAGGGCTTTGAAGGGGAAAGAGTGATTGTGTGGCAGATTTGAGGAGGGAGGGTGTTCCAGGCCAGAGGTAGGACAAAAGCCAGGGGTCACCAGCGAGATAGGCGAGATCCAGTCACAGTGAGAAGGTTAGTACCTTCTGCACACAGTAACCACTCAATAAACACGATTGACTGAGAGCACAAAATACAATAGAGTTGGTATTATATTGGATAATACAATATTATCCTTGCCCTCAAGACTTCTAATCTATAAAAAAGGAGAAGGAAGAATCAAGTGTAACTTGGATCACATAGTTTCTTCTAGAACTGCAAAGTGATTCCCATTTGTCTACAGATTTTTTTTTGTTGTTGCTGTTATTGTTGTAGTTGTTGTTGTTTTAGCATTTAAGTGCTGAGTAGATACAAGATAATCATGTTGGACCCAGTCCATGTCCTAAATGGGGCTCATAGTGAAAAGAAAGTTTCCACTACAAGACCTAGAACTCTTGTGTGTGGACAATAAATCAATCAATCATTCAATAGTATTTTTTGAGGACTTATTATATGCAGAGGAGTGAATGAAGATCTTGGGAGAGTATGATAGAATTAGCAGACACAGTCTCTGCCCATAATGAGACTTGCACAAGTCACAATGTCTCTGTTCCTCAGTTGCCTCAACTGTAGAATGGATTTAAATAGCTGTTCTCTCACCCTAAGACTGAGATCTCCATACAGGACAGAGACATGTCCAAGGTCCCACTATCCTGTAATCTCCTCAAGGGCAATGATTGTTTTGTTTAACTCTATTTTACTCCACCTAGGGCTTAGTCATATTCCAATTCTGATCATGACACCTAGAAAGTTTCAATTCCTGATGCTCCTTTAGGAAAGTCAAGAAAAGTTGTCATCCTCCCTAGTTCTATCTCCCAGATGTTGATCAAATAGTAACTGCTGATCAAATACCATATGATTTACAGTCCATACTGGTATTTGATCAGCAGTTACTATGTGCCAAGCACTTTGGTAGATACAATGCACTCATATCAATCCATTGACCTATGAAATATTTTTAGCATTTGGTTTGTTCAGAGCACTTCATTAAGCACTTGGTGGAGCAATCTGAAGCAAAACCGTGCATAGAGTGTTGGTTATATTTTCCCCAAACTGGAAAAACTCAAGGTAATTTCAAAAAACTGGTTAACATGGGAACAAGATAATCTCCAATAATGGAAAAACCCACTGATCCATGGAATGGCAAAGGTTTTTCTTGGACACTTGCTTTATTTTTGTTTTTTTGTTTTTTTTTTGAAAGTTGGTCTTGACACAGTTGTTCAGCTGTAAATGAATCTGTTCAAGCTGTTTCCATTCCATGAAGTCAACATAGATTCCCTGTGGAATATTGTTGCATTGGCTATAAAGAAAACACTGCCTTAAATTTTCACAAAACTTGAGAGAGAAATGACATTTTCAATGATTCTTAAAAATATATCTACATGACTTTCAATAAGACAAACGAAAGCCTCTACCCAAATCTCCAATCGAAACATGTAAAATGAAGTGAATTTCAATTTCCCCCCTCATTTCATAACTAAAATAGGAAAAAAAAACCTATCACTCAGGATTTGTAGAGTTTTCTCCTTAACTTTCCATTTCATAGTCGGATGAGAAAGAGCAACCTGGCCTAGTGGAAATACAATAGCCCTGGAAGTCAGAGGACTTGGGTTCTAGTTCCAGGTCCACCACTTGTTTGCTGCATAATTTGGAGGAAATCACCTATCTTCTTGGTGCCTCAGTTTCCTCATTAGTAAAGGGGGATAAATACCTGTTTTCCCACCCTCTTAGTAGAGTTCATATGGGACAGGGACAACGCCTGGCAGATTTACCCTGGAACTACTCCTAGTCTTTAGTACAGTATTTGGAACATAATAAGCACTTAAATATCACAATTATTATTACTGTTATTATATGATATGGTTTATATTAGAAAATAATATCACTCTTTTTTTAAGTCTGTCACACCTAATGATGAAATTACAGTCAGTCTGGATCCCCTTCTGTTCTTCATTTACAAACTCTTCTTTGGAGAATTCATTCACTTCTGTGGATTCAACTACCAGCTCTACGCAGATAGTTCCTTCTCCATCCCAGATATCATTACATATTTGTGTCTTGTATTTCCTGCCTTCATACATGTCTACTTGGGTGTCCTGTTGGTACCTCAAACTTCAACAGAACTCCTCATCTTCCCAACCAAACTCTCTCCTTTCCCCAACTTTCCTAGAACTTCCCAACATTACAGTTCTCCTTGTCTCAAAAGCCAGTAAGCTTGACATTATCCTCAACTCATCTCTCTCATTCTACTTGTGTAATTAGTCTGTCACCATAGCTTGTCTATATGATCTGCAAAACATCTCCCAAATCCTTCCATTTCTCTAATGCCACCGTGTTGCCACACTGGTCCAAGTCCTTGTCCTATCATGCCGTGTCAAGACTAGTGTAGTTTACTTGATTAATGGTTTGTTTATGGGCCTGGGAGTCAGAAGAATCTGAGTTTTAATCCCAGCTATGCCACATGTATGCTGTGGGTCCTTGGACAAATCACTTAACTTTTCTATGCCTCAGTTACCTCTTCTGTAAAATGGGGATTAAGACTGTGCGCCCCATGTGGGACAGGGACTGTGTCCAACTGTATTAATTTATATCTACCTCAGTTCTTAAAACACTGGTCAGCACAAAATAAGCGTTTAGCAAGTACCATAATAATAGTGATTTTGATTACTGTCTCAGTCTTCTCATTTACCTCTCTGAATCCAGCCTCTCTCCATTCAGTCCATAAATCACTGTGCTGCCTCAATCTTTTTTCTAAAAATATGTGCTGCCCATGCCTTGCCACACCTCAAAAACCTCCAGTGGCCGCCCATCCATCTCTACTTGAAGCACAAACTTTTCACATCAGCTCTAATGAACACAGTGAACTTTGCCTTTCCTATTTAACTTTGCAAATTTCCCATTACAACCCAGCTCACACACTTTGCTCCTCTAATTCCTCGATCTCATCTATCTTCATTCATTCAATGGTATTAATTGAGCGCTTACTGTGTGCAGAGCACTGTAGTAAGCACTTGGGAGAGTACAATACAACAATAAACAGACACATTTCCTGCCCACAATGGGCATAGAGTCTACAGAGTCTAGATGTCTTACCATATACCCCTTGTGTATTTTCCAAGCTCTTAGTAGAGTGCTCTGCACACAGTAAGTGCTCAATAAATATGATTGAATGAATGAATGAATGAATGCATCCTCTCTCCTATCTGGAACTTCCTCCCCCAAATACAACAGAACATCCCTTACCCCATCTCCAAAGTCGTGCTAAAAACATATTTCCTTTATTCCTTTATACCTTCACAACATCTCTAGAAGCCAGTCTTCCCTCTCCATCCGAATTGCTACTGGCCTGAACGAAACTCTTATCATAACCCCCCTTAGTTATTGAATTACCCTCCTCACGGACCTCCCTTCCTTCTGTCTCTCCCTATTCCGGGCCATATTTCACTCTGTTGCACCAAACATTTTTCAAAAACTTGTTCAGTCCATATCTCCTCACTCCTCAGGAACCTCTAGTGGTTGCTCATATACTTCTTCATCAAACAGAATTTCCTTGCCATTTAAGACACCAAATCAGCTCTTCACTTCTTACCTTACCTCACTGACTTCCTATTACAACCCTGTCTGCATACTTTACTTCTCAAACACTAACTCTACCTCAATCTCATCTATCTCACCACCATCCCTTTGCTCATTCAGCCTCCTTCTGGGCTGAATCTCCCTCCCTCTTCATATCTGACAGACCACCTTCCCCCATCCCCCACAAAGTCCGCTTAAAATCATATTTCCTCTAAGAGACCTTCCTTGACTAAACCTTTATTTCCTGTTCTGGCTCTCCCTTAACTCCACCTTCAACCCCACTACACCAGCTTGTTGTGGAAAGGGAATGTGTCTTTTAACTCTGTCTTGGGGGCACATACCTTTGAGGGAGTCTTGTCTCTGAAAATCTGAAACTACTGGATTCTGTTCAGAAGATGCTAATTTAATAAACTGTTCCTGTTATTCCCAAAGTAATTCCTTTTCATCAAGATTTGCTGGAACAGAATGTTCTGAGCAGCATGTAAATTTGTCCCCGGGTTTTGTCAAATGCTTGTTTTCTTTTAAAATTTGAGATTTCAGCAATCATTTCTTCTGTTCTAGGAAGAAAATTAGGTGCCTCCCTCTTTTATCACAAAATGAAGGACTTCAATAGAAGTTCATTAGCCTGCCAGCAGAATGAAAGGGAGAGGGCGAGAAGGGGGCAAAAGAAGGGCAAAGCTTGGTTAGTAGAAGTCCAAATTTAAATAGAAACCACTTTTAAAAGGCTCTAAATCAGGCTCTGTTTCATGAAACGGATGAAATTCATCAGACCATTCAAAGAGCGGGGATCTGGAAAAAAAAAACTATTTTGAGAATAATTTTCAGCCTAATGGGAGGGTGGACTGTTGGACGCGCCTTTTTTTCTTTTCATGCTCCAGCTCAGGAGGTCTTCTTTTTGTTTATAGCCTGAACTTATTAGCAACTATTTGTAAGGCACCAGTGACGTGAAAGTGCTACTTAAGTGCTAAGAAATATTTTTAGTGCCGTTTGCCGTTCGATCAACAAGAATGCTTTTCCAAGATTTTAAAGTTTACCAGGCAAGAACTTGTGCTTTGTTTCTAATAGAAATTTGAATCCCTCTCTTGATTAATCTATATACATGTAAGAGGAACCAATGTCATAATGTTACATTTTGCATTCAGACACTGGGAAAAATCTCAGTAGCATTAAATACGCTTCTATGAATCACACCAACATCTTCCCTGTCTCTGGAATTCCCAAGGTGACCGGTCATTCATTATTATTATGGACAGATATGCTTCCAACAGTCCCACCTCATCTCTGGTTCCAATTCAGAACTGGACACTTCTATGCTCATTTAAAAATTTTCAGCCTGGAGCCTCGCTCTAGGAGGCTCCTGCCGACAAGTTCCACCATTCATTTGCTGTTCCAGACTTCATGCTGACCAGTAAGAGAACACAGAGAGTCTGAAACAAGGTGGGAGGTTTGAAACTCTCATAAAATTCACATACTTCCTGAGAAATGATGCCAGTGTTATAAGGTTACACTGTATGCCTGGTACAACACATGTGACTTTATATGCATCGCCTTTCCTGCTATATGGGAAGGTCCCCAAAGTTGTCATTATACTTAACTCCTCCCTCTCTTTGAATGCCAACATATTTAGTCTAGACTATATGGTCAGGGGCTATGTCTGCTAGTTCTGGTTCTAGTGTATTCTCCCAAGCGTTTAAGCACAGTGCTCTGAACACAGTAAGCACTCAATAAATACTGTTGATTGAATCAGTCTGTCACTATGTTTTGCCAGTTTTCACTGCCCACAATTCTGCCCAAATGACTGCCATGCCGGTTCTTGTTCCCCTCAGTTCTGAACTGTATTCTTACATTAATCTCCTATTGGTCTCCCAACCACTAATCCCTCCATTCTTCAGTCCACACTCTACTCCACGGCCCACGATCTTCAGTCTGCCCAAGCAAATGTTCTAGATGTACTTCTCTGCCACAGTGGGTGTGATATCTCATGGATGCTGAAAGGACAAAAGGGAGAACAGTTTGGGAAGAAATACTCTCTAGAAAATTGAGCTGTTTTCATGTTAAACATCCAGTCTTCCTCCACCTCAGCTCTTGTCACTGAGTCCCAAAGCTCTGAGATGGGGTACGTGGTTTTAGGGTTCTAGGAAGTGTATATAATGGCAAGTTGGGGTGTTCTGGGTCCTCTCAGAGAAATGCTCACACACACACACACACACACACACGCACACACACACATATCCCTTTAACCAGATTTCTCTGGGCAATCAACCTGACAGAATGAAATAGAGAAAATGGAAGAAATGAGCCCCAGAGCAAATTTGACATGGGGTGTTGAAAGTCATACTCCTCGAGAACACATTTTAATTAGACGAATGATGTTTTCAGATACTGCTTAAAGATATCGTCACATCCTCCGTGGCAAAGCCACATTGGCCCCTTCCAATACACTGATCTTCCTTTCATCAGCCTCATTAGTATAAATTACAGGACAATCTTACTTGTCCCCAGAGAGCCACTAAGGAGAGCTGTAAGAACAAATTAGATCAAAGTTAAATCCAAATGCAATAAAAAGCGCTAATAAAACTCTCCAAGCTACATCTTCAGGATTGAAAAGAGCCAAGAAAATCCACCCTCTGTGCAAGAAACCCAATTTTTAATGAACTCGGTGAATATGCTAAATTCAATGCTAATTCTCTTTGATAGAAAGCCTACCTCACTTAATTAGGAAATCTTTCCAGGTTTTCCCAGCCGTAATTAAGGTAAATGTGTTTCTCAGGTAATCTCCTTTTCTCAGGCCTGCAGCTATATGCTGACCGTATTAGGGGACAGAAACTATATTTCAGTTAGGTAAACAGGGTGTTTAATAGATGCACATGGCTATGCTACACATTGGATGGAGGTATTTGAGATGTCTGGGAATATTGTTTATCACTCAGTAACTTGAATTTCCACGTCATGAATGTGTAATTACAAAATTCCAGCTCACCTCATTGACGTTCACTAAGGAATTCTACAGGAAACCAACGACCAATCTTTTAATGCTGCCACAAAATGAGATAAAACTTTTAATCGGGGTCTGGCATTTCTTAAAAACTTTTAACAGAGTGTTTTATCTCTGGGGATGACTCTAATTTCTCCAAAGGTAAAGAAAAGGGAAGCTCATTTGAAGATTAGAATGGAAGATGACAAGGCAAAAGTTCGCAGGTGATTCCCCAGATTGTAATGACACACAGAGAGTTTTGAACACTATTATTGTGGGCTTCCATTTCCTTAATTTATTCACCTCAGAAGGGTCTGGGGCATATGAATATGTTATGTAAAGTACTATAGTCCTACAGGTTTGGTGTTGAATGTTTCACTGATGAAATCCATCTATGCCATGTTTTTCAAGTGTTCTATTTACAGGTGCACTCTTACAAAAAAATCATATCTTAGACTGGGAGGACAAATAATTTATTTTAGGCCCAAACTTTTATGATTTCAGTTTTCTGGGCAGTCCAGCATAAATCTGAAGGCAAAGGTCAATTAGACTGTAAGCCCATCATTGGGCAGAGATTGTCTCTATCTGTTGCCGAATTGTACATTCTAAGCGCTTAGTACAGTGCTCTGCCCATAGTAAGCACTCAATAAATACTGTTGAATGAATGAATGACCACTAACAAAAGGGTGGGCTTTGAACAACGATCCTATTGAACACATTCCCATTGAGAAGCAGCAAGTTCTGGTGGATAGGCAAGTGGAGCGAGAAAAATCTGCCACTTGTCTTGGTCAAGTCACTTACTTCTCTGTGCCTCAGTTACTTCATCTGTAAAATGGGGATTAAGACTACAAGCCCCATATGGGACATGGACAGAATCCAACATGATTAGCTTATCGCTACCTCAGAAATTAGTACAGTGCCTGGCATATAATAAGTGCTTAACAAATCCATGGTATTTTTTCAATCAATTGTATTTACTAAGCGCTTACTTTGTGCAGAGGACTGAACTGATTGGGAGAAAACAACAGAATTAGCAGATACATTCCTTGCCCATAATGAGATTATAGTCAACAAATACCCTAAAAAGCAAAACAAAACAACAACAACAGAAAAAACCTCACGGGCTCAAAGTTAGAATCTAGTCCTATAGCTAGCTCCCTCAGTATACCACTGCACCATACTTCTCTAAATACTGAGGTTGAACCTGGATTGCATCCAGGAAAACAAACCAAAAAAAAAGACTTGAAAACAGTTTCTGGACAACACCAAAAAATTTTACAAATCCTAAAATTTTAAAATGATAAACTCATTAAACTGAGAGGGAGATAAAGAGAAAGGTTCTATGTGGATTCATTTTAGTCAGGAGTTGAATTGTTTGCATTTAGGGAGGAATGTAAGCTCCCTGTGTAGAATGTAAGGTCTTTGTGGGCAGGGATCCTGCCTATCAACTACACTGTGCTCTACTAAGCTTTGAGCACCAGAACTCACACACAGTAAATTCTCAATCCCTATCATTGATATCTATAAATATCTAGAGATTTATTCTAGATTGGAAGCTTGTTAAGGGCAGGGAACATGCCTACTACCTATGCTGTACTGTACTCTCCCGACCACTTACTACAAATAGTAAGTGCTTGATAAATACCATCGATTGATCGATTGAAACTAGCAGTTTGGTATTCCATCTGATCTCCTTGGGTCTTAAAGTTTGGAGTACAAATACATCCAAAGTGCTTGGGCAAGTAGGCACCTGAGCAGTGCAGGGTAGCAAAATAGAAATAATAGTTGTACTAAAAATAGTAAGATTAGCAGTTGGGCAGCAGAAACAGCAATAGTAATAATAATAATAACAATGGTGGTATTTTTTAAGCACTTACTATGTGCCAAACACTGTTCTAAGGACTGGGGGGATACAATGTAATCAGATTGTCTTATTTGGGGCTCACAGTTTTAATCCCCATTTTACAGATGACATAACTGAGGCACAGAGAAGTTAAGTGACTTGTCCAAAGTCACGCAGCTGGCAAGCGAAAGAGCAGTGATTAGAACCCATGACCTCTGACTCCCAAGCCCGGCTCTTTCCACTGTAACATGGTGGAGTGGAGGGAGGATGAGCCTGGGAGTGGGAGTGGGTCATCGTTTCTAAGCCCAGCTCTGCCACTTGTCTGCTGAGTGACCTTGGCCAACTCATCTCTGTGCTTCAGTGAATTCATCATAGAATGGGGGTTGAAACTGTGATCCCCACGTGGGACATGGATTGTGTCCAACCCAATCTCCTTGTGTCCATCCCAGTGCTTAGGGCAGTGCCTGGGAAATAGTAAGGGTTAACAAATGCATTTTAAAAAAATACAATTATTATCAATAGTGGTAGTTATGTATCAAATGCCCAATTGGTTTAGACTGTGAGTCTGGTGTTGGGCGGGGATGGTCTCTATCTGTTGCTGAATTGTACAATCCAAGCTCTTAGTACAGTGCTCTGCACGTAGTAAGCGCTCAGTACATACGAATGAATATATGGTGCAATGCTCAGTATAATGCTCTAGGTGCCCAGCGTGGCTTAGATCAGGCCAGGCATTTGGCCAAGGTAGGAAGCTCGTTGCAGGCAGGGAATGTGTCTGTTTGTTGGGGCATTGTACTCTCCCAAGAGCTTAGTATAGTGGTTTGCATGCAATTAGTGCTCAATAAATACTACTGAATGAATGGATGAATGGGATTGAGGTTTTCCATGCAGCATCTCTCTGAACAGGATCAAATAAGAAAAATGGAGGCATTGTCTCTTCATCCACAGGCCTTAAATGAGAAAAAATGCTGATTAATGGAACAGTCCCTGATCTTTCTCTCATTTTCCTGTTCAAAAGTGATAAATAAGTAAGTGAAGGAGGCAGGGAGACAGTTTGAGCGGCATGCCAACCAAATTGAAAGTTTCATCTTCAATGTGTATTTTGAAAAATACAAGAAAAGTGACAGTCAGTACGAAAGGTTGGTTCATTAACCTGTCCCCTTCAGGACCCTGGCTTTCTATTCTGATTGATTGGAGCTATAAGTGAGATTGAATGTGTAGTTTCATTCTGGAAGTGTGCAGATCCCTAGATCCTGGGACCCGATGAACAATTGCCACATCAGGAAAGGCTCATGAGTGGAGTAGCAGATGCATAACAAGTTCATGAGTCAGACTAGCCCCTGCCCATTCTGGGTACACCAGCACAGAGTTTTCACTTTTAAAAAGAACTGCAATCAGTGCTTCCAAAAGGGAAGGGAAGCGTTATCTAATGAAAGGATAATAATAATAATAATAGCACTTGTTAAGTCCTTACTATGTGCCAATGACTGTCCTCAGCCCTGGAGTAGATAGAAGTTAATCAGGTTGGGTGCAGTCCCTGTCCCACATGACAGGGCTCTTGAATGAATACATAAATATATGTATTTATGAGGCTCACACTCCTATCCCTATTTTACAGATGAGGTAACTGAGGCACAGAGAAGATAAGTGGCTTTCCCGAGATCACACAGCAGACAGGGGACGGAGCCAGGAATAGAACCCCAGTCCTTCTGAGTCCCAGACCCATGCCCATTCTCTATACACTAAGTCACGTTGCTTCTCCGATATATAAATATGGGAAATGAAATTAATTTAGCTAAATCACTTTATTTGCAATTCCATCAGAAGCTTAAGTTATCTTCTTCAATTATATTCATGATGTAGTAACTCTTCCCAATCACTATGGTATGACTTTTTTTCTCCTTCCACCATTTTTTCCATGGTGACCAGATACATTGGAAGATACTTCATTTTCTCTCTAATCTTCACATTGCTGGTCCTGATTATGGATTATGATGTTAATTAGATGCCGTCACTGGATATAGAAGATATAAACCTTCATTATTCTTGAGACCACTCACAAACTTGGATAATTTGATTTTTAAAAGTTTCATTTGGGACAAACATTTCTGAACAAATTCATCAGCATCTTTAGTTATTACGGTGGATCTCGAAATTTTAGTCTAGCCAAATGACCTTTGTTTCCTTTTTTTTTTTTTTTTTTTTACCTTATGCAATTTTAGGACCACCTAAAACCACCAAAATACTCTCTTGCTCTATGTGCCTTAAGGAAGTCAATTGGTGTGCAAGAATGGCAAAGTGACCACACAATGGGTTTTTTTAAAATTATTTTTAACAGTATTTGATGAGGGCTTACTATGCTTCTGGAACTGAATGAAGCACTGGGGTAGATATAAAATCATCAGGTTGGACACAGTCCACATTCCATATGGGGTTTACAGTCTTGATCCCCACTTTACACAAGTGGAAGAACCAGGATTAGAAACCAGGTCTTGTGTTTCCCAGCCATGATCTTTGTGTATATTTATGTATTCATTGTATATGTATGTACATATACATACATATATGTATGTATGTAGGAGAAGCAACGTGGCTCAGTGGCAAAAGCCCGGGCTTGGGAGTCAGAGGTCATGGGTTTAAATCCCGGCTCTGCCACTTGTCAGCTGTGTGACTGTGGGCAAATTGCTTAACTGCTCTGTGCCTCAGTTACCCCATCTGTAAAATGGGGATTAACTGTGAGCCTCACGTGGGGCAACCTGATTATCCTGTAACTACCCCAGTGCTTAGAACAGTGCACTGCACATAGTAAGCACGTAACAAATACTTGATTAGACTGTAAGCCTGTCAGAGGGCAGGGACTGTCTCTATCTGTTACTGATTTGTACACTCCAACCGCTTAGTACAGTGCTCTGCACATAGTAAGTGCTCAATAAATACTATTGAATATACATATGTATACGTTTGTGTGTGCGCGTATGTGTGCGTGTGTCCGTGTTTGTGCACACCTCCTCTTTCTTGGTTTGCACCAAATAAACTTCCTTCCGTCATCATCATCATCAATGACTTTTATTGAGCGCACACTGAGAGTGATGAAAGAGTACAACTAAAGCAAGATATATGATCACTGTCCTCCAGTAACTTTCCCCTTAATGGGTGAACAGACCAAAAAAAATGTTCAAATAGTGTGAGTAGGAGGAAGAATAAGTATTTAACAGGAAGCAATACAAATCTATTAGGAAGAAATAGCTAAAACCTTAACAGAATTATAAATAGTGAATTAATCAGTGGTATTTAGTGAACATTTATGTTATTTATTGCTTATAAAGAAGCATCATGGCTTAATGGAAAGAGCACGGGCTTAGGAGTCAAAGGTCATGGGTTCTGATCCCAGCTCTACCACTTATTAGCTGTGTGACTTTGGGCAAGTCACTTCACTTCTCTGTGCCTCAGTTACCTCATCTGAAAAATGGGAATTCAGACTGTGAGCCCCACGTGGGACAACCTGATTATCTTGTATCTACAACAGTGTTTGGAACAGTACTTGGCACATAGTAAGTGCTTAACAAATATCATCATTATTATTATTTATTGTGTGCAGTACTTGGTAGAGTACAATATGATAGATTTGGTAGGCACAATCCCTGTTCTCAGGGCCTACGGTTATTATTATTAAAGGCATCATCATTATTATTGTATTTTAAGCACTTTTTATATGTAAAGCACTGTTCTAAACTCTGGGGTAGATACAAGTTAATCAGGTCAGAAACACTCCCTGGCCCACATGGGGCTCACAGTCTAAAAATGAGGCAGAACAGGTATTTCATCGCCAATTTAATAATGAAGAAATGGAGACACCTATAAATTGAATATATAGGCCATGGTTACTCAGCAGACCAATGGTAGAGTCGAGATTAGAACCTAGTTATTTTTTATAGATATTTAAGCACTTCCACCTTTTTCTATCTTATGCTGGGGTAGATACAAGATTGAGTTGGACACAGTCCCTGACCCACATTAAGACTGTGAAGTCTTAATACCCATTTTGCAGATGAGAGAACTGAGACACAGAGAAGTTAAGTGGATTGCCCAAGGTCGGTGGTTAGGATTGACAGTCTTAGTCCACATTTTATAGATAACAGGCACCGAGAAGTTAAGTGACTTGCCCAAGTAAGAAAGCTGGGATTAGGTCTTCTGACTCCCAGACCCATGTTCTTTCTTCTAAGACCATGTGGCTGTTTGCACATTTGCTATAAAAATGCATCTTTTCTGCACGCTTGCCATTTGGATACCAACAGTTTAGAGTGGAAGATATTTATGACACATGAAGTTTATGTGCCTAAGTGTCTCTGCGGTTATAGGGATAGTCTGCACTAAGGCTTCCACACTCTTTCATCCGGTGCAGAATATATTGCAAGAAAACTGACAATGGAGATAACAGGTGCAGTCAGGGGTCATGGAACACAATACCTTTATGACCTCATCAGCGGCAGTCACCATAATGCCCTTATCCATGGTGTCAGCCACTATCGAATATTATTCTCCAAATGGCTTCATATATATCTGGTGAGAGGGTGGATTGGTCTTTTCCACCTTTTGTGCAAACCAAGCAAAAATATAAAACTACGTAGCGCTCAATAAATACTATTGAATAAATAAATAGTATATTATAAATAGTGCATTTATGTTAATAGCTGCATATCTATAAATTATGTATTTTAAATGGTGTATTGTCTGTCTCCCCCTCTAGACTGTAAGTTTGTGGTGGCTAATGATAATAATGTTGGTATTTGTTAAGTGTTTACTATGTGCTGAGCAAGGTTCTAAGAGCTGGGGTAGATACAAGGTAATCAAGTTGTCCCACGTCGGGCTCACAGTCTTAATCCCCATTTTTATAGAAGAGGGAACTAAGGCACAGAATAGTTAAGTATCATTCCCGAGGTCACACAGCAGACAATGGAACGTATCTAACAAGGTCTGTAGTATTGTACTCTTCCAAGAGCTTAATGCATAGATTTGAACCCAGTAAGTGCTCAGTAAATACCCTTGCTGATGATAATGATGAAAATGATAAAGAACAACAACAAGCACAAACATTAACAAGAAAATGCATATATTTTCCCTTCGCACAACAGGCTGCTTGGAGGTCACATCTCCTCTAAGAGGAATTTGCCGATTAAGCCCTCTTTTCCCCGACTTGGGAAAAGACCTTGATATTTGCCCCATCCTCAACCCCAAAGCACTTATGTAAGTAGCTTGTATTACATATTATAAATTATGTATTTATATTAATGTCTGTCTCCCTCTCTAGACTGTAAGCTGCCATGTGGGCAGGGAACATGTCTGCCAAACTTGTTGTATTATATTTTCCAAAGTGCTTAGTGCAGTGCTCTGTATATAGCAAGTGCTCAATAAACACTGTTGATGATGATGAGTTGGAAAACAGCCAGAATATCAGGAGAGGACACGTGCAGACCAGGGCACTTGTTTAACAGGGCAATGTGGTATTACAATAGAAGGACACGTCTACCTCTCGAGCAGATATGGAACACCTGATTTCTGCAATTGTCTGACTGTAAAATCGTCCCCTAACGACCTCTGCTCTGATAAGGAAAAACATATCTAAAACCAGGCACTTTGAGTTCCTTGTACTGAGTGTTTAGGAGAGTTAGAATGTTATAAGGTTAGCGTTAGGGAAATAGCATGGCCTCGTATAAAGAGAATAAAGAGCACGGGCTTGGGAGTCAGAGGATCTGGGTTCTAATCCTAGCTCCGCCACTTGTCTGCTGGGTGACCCTGGGCAAGTTACTTTAATAATAATAATAATAATAATAATAATAATAATAATGTTGGTATTTGTTAAGTGCTTACTACATGCAGAGTACTGTTCTAAGCACTGGGGTATATACAGGAGAATGAGGTTGTCCCACGTGAGGCTCACAATCTTCACCCCCATTTTACAGATGATGGAACTGAGGCACAGAGAAGTGAGTGACTTACCCACAGTCGCACAGCTGACAACTTCTTGGGGTCTCAGTTACCTCATCTGTAAAACGGGAAAGACTGTGAGCCCCGTGTGAGACATGAATTGTATATCCAACATGATTATCTTGTATCTACCCCAGCTTTTCCTACAGTTCCTGATGCCTGGTATAGGCTTAACAAATATCACCAGTGATCAGCAGACAGACACTTCGAACTCTCTGCAACCATGCCACTGCAAAGTCCTCCCCTGGCAACCACTGCTCTGAAAAGGAAAATGGTGTTCGAAACCAGGTGCATCAAGCTCATCTCTCCAATCAATGATATTCACTGAGCTTTTATCGTCTGTAGAGAACAATATACTAAGAGTACTACACAACAATTTAAAAGACTCAATCCCTGCCCAAAGTCACTTTACATCATTTCCCAGACCAGGTACTCAACAAATCATCCAATCTATCCGTGGTATATACTGAGTACATACTGAGGCTAATGAATTATACTTACTGCTTGTGAGAGTAAGCCACTTGCAAATGTTATTATGCTATTGACGCCTGTCTACTTGTTTTGTTTTGTTGTCTGTCTCCCCCTTCTAGACTGTGAGCCTGTTGTTGGGTAGGGTTTGACTCCATCTGTTGCCGAATTATACTTTCCAAGTGCTTAGTACCGTGCCCTGCACATAGTAAGCACTCAATAAATATGAATGAATGAATGAAATAATAATAATAATGATGGTATTTGTTAAACACTTACTATGTTCAAAGCACTGTTCTAAGCGCTGGGGAGAATCAAGGTAATGAGGTTGTCCCATGTGGGCTCACAGTTTTAATCCCCATTTTACAGATGAGGTATCTGTAAAATCACATATCTCCTGCTTTCAAGAAGTTTATAGTCTAATAAACTACTATTTACTAATCAACCAATCACTAGTGCTTATTGAGCACTCACTCCAGACAAAGTATTCTACTTAGAGAAGCAGCATGGCTTAGAGGAAAGAGGGCTTGGGAGTCAGAGGACGTGGGTTCTAATCCCTCCTCCGCCACTTGTCTGCTGTGTCACCTTGGGCAAGCCACTTAACTTCTCTGTGCCTCAGTTCCCTCATCTGTAAAATGGGGATTAAGACCGTGGGCCCCAAACGGGACAACCTGATTACGCCAGCACTTAGAATAGTGCTTGGCACGTAGTAAACGCTTAACAAATACCATCATTATTATTATTACCAGAGCCTGGGAGAATACAGGAGAGTAGCAAACACAGTTCCTGTCCTCAAAGAGATTACAATCTAGTGGGAGGGATAGACACACAAAATAAATTACATGTAGGAGAAGCAGCTGGATGTAAGGAAACGTATATATGTGCCATTGCAGAGGAGGTGAAGTAAATGCCTAAGAGCTGAAGTGGAAAGGACTCAAGAGCAATAGGAGTACAGTAGAGGAGAAAATAGGATGGGTAGATGAGAAATTATAGGAGAAATAATTAGACATGAAAATAATTCTCACAAACAATGTGGTGGTTGACCATCACTTTCAACAGAAATAATTGTAAATAGTAACAGAAACGTTCAAACCTATTCAATATTAAAGGGGGCAAATGAAGCATATTTCCAAAGTGCTTCCCATCAATAATTTTTGTCACATTTTTACGGATCGAACCTGTAAAGTTTTTTATTGTTGTTGAATACAACACCTTAGGTGGTCCACTTTAATCTCCTGGATGCTTCTACTTGAAAGGTATTTTTGAAAATACCAAAAATACCGTAGGGCCTTGCTCTCGATTCCTCTATGAAAGGGCATAATTTTTGCCCCTAAAATTTTCCCCAAAATCTCCCTTCTCCAAGAAGGTGCTCTCGCATGTCGATATCATGCTTTTCATCCCTGGGTCTCAAGACCTTTCCCAGAGACAAGAAACGTGTCTTCCGTGTTGCCTCCTGCTTCGTTGAAATTTACTAGTCCCAAGGTAACTGTAGCAACATCAGCAGCAGTTAATAATGAAAGCCTGGCAGTTTTTGCTGGTGCGAAATTCAGTGTGGGTCCCTGATTTAGGACAGAGGGGCCTGGAACCTCTGATGGAAATCTGATGGAACTGCCTGCTTAGAGCACAAGTAGCAGAACAAATGACAGATTGCATGTCTGATGGGGATTGTTGCAAATTGGAAGCTTCTGGGAGATTTTTTTTTTTTTTTCCGTGTCAAGCGACTTGGACCTGGGACAGGAGTTGGCCGCCCTTCCCGGGGTTTTCGGCCAAGAAGCAGACTTAGCCTGGAGGTAGGGTCAGTCCCAATTCGATATGCCCCTAACTTTCCAAACTTTGGGTTTTTCCACCTCTACACTGGGCTGCTGGGTAGACGGAGATCTCACCAGCGCCATTTTGAATGCCTTGTTTTTCTGCTTTCCCCAACTTTAGGATGCCCAAACATATGGGAACAAGGGGCATTCCAAGAAGATCTGGCCATGCCCACTGTTCCGATAGGAGTGAAGTCTTACTTTCACCTCTGCCTTTAATTCTGTCCTGAAGTACAGACCATAAAGACTGTGTTGTGACATAGAGTCACTTTAATAAAATCACATGCAAAAATGACGGCATTCTTCCTATATTATTAACATTAAACTTTCAGTAGAAATAGATATACTTTCACAGTTGGGTTAGATGATTTGATATTGAATCATTCTAAAACAGTAAAAATGAAAAGGATTGCAATTTGGTATATTTATAGGTATTCTTCTTGGAAACAGAAGTGAAACTTAAATATGACCGTCTTACAGCATCCATCGCATTTCCTTTAACTTGGAAGGGTTTTTTAAATTCATCTGTTTATGCAAATAATTTGTTTTGTCAGATATATGCACTTTACTTTCCATGTGAGTTGAGGCAAGCTTTTTAACATTTTTAAAGTTCTGATCAGATGGGGGTTTTCAGGTTTGGGAAGCAAACCTCAACTGGATGGAAACAATTATGTAGTCAAAGAGAGCTAATGCATTCATAGAATCATCAAGCTCAAGAGATCACCTGTTCTAATCCTCTGTCTCCAAGCCAGTCAACATTTAAGTCACCCAGAACAGGTAGTTGTTTCTTTGTTTTTTTTTGAAGCTATCAGGGGGTGGACATTCCAGTCTTCCTCTTTAAAATGCAAAAAAAAAGAACCAAAAACCCTGCCATAGAGTTAAAAGACCTGTCACTTTGCTATTTAAGGTCCATGCAGAATCAATCAATCATTCGATTGTATTTATTGAGTGTTTACTGTGTGCAGAGCACAGTACTAAACTCTTAGGAGAGTGCAACATAACCAAATTGGTAGACACATTCCCTTGCCACAAGCAGGTTAGAGTCAAATGCAGTAAAAAGCATCAGCTTCACATTAGGCTGGATAGATCATCGGTCTTATCTGCAAATGGCCGGAAGTGTTTGAGAAACTCACGAATGGGAGGTCCACAATAAAAGGACTGAGATATAAGGAGAAAAAACAAGACTTTTAAACCCCTAAATCATTTTACCCCCTAAGTAACTGTACGCCCAAGCAGTGTGGACAGAATAAGTATCCAGATTGGGGTCTGGAAAAGATAAAACATCATCTTTCAGAGAATTTTTAACATTATCTCCACACCATACTCAGTCAAACAATGGCATTTATTGAGTGCTTTCTATGTGCAGAGCAAGTTACTAAGAGTACAACACAACAGAGTTGGTAGACAGGTTCCCTGCCCACAACAAGCTTACTATCTAGAAGGGAAACAGCAGCATCAAACCCAGGAACAAATAGCACCAGATCAACAACAGGAATAATGTGGTTAACAATAATAAGTCTTCCTGGCTGTCTCTCAGGTCCAGCGGGCTACACACAAAGCTTTAGGGCAAGAAACAGCATGATTCAAACATCCAAGAGCAGGCTAGGGAAAGCAACACTAGGAGGTTAGACAGAAAAACATGGAAAGCAGCATGGCCTAGTTGATAAAGCGCAGGCCTGGGAATCAGGGGACTGAGTTCTCCTCCACTCACCAGCTGTGTGACCTTGGGCCTTAGTTTCAGCTGAAATTGGGCATTCAATTCCTGTTCAGTTCCCATTAGACTGTCAGCCCCATTTGGAACAGGGACTGTCAGGGACTATATTCGGCCTGATTAATTTGTATCTATCTCAATACTTAGAACAGGACTTGATCCAGAGTAAGCACTTAACAAATACCACAAAATGAGTAAACAAACAAAAGAAGCTTTAAATTGTGACTCACTTGAAGACTACTGGGAAATAACGGCTCTCACCCTCTTTTTATTTTACTTTTACATGATATTTGTTAAGCGCTTACTATAAGCCAAGGACTGTGCTAAGCCCTGGACAGATACAAGGTAATCAGGTCGGACACAGTCCCCCACGTGAGAGAGGGACTCATAGTCTTATTCCATCCTTCCTAGTCTCACTAATTTACTAAAACCAAACCATACTCTCCACTCTATTCACACAAACCACATTGATTAGGTCACACTGTCATTTTATCTGCTGGAATCATATTGTTAAAGATCACTGAGTTAGTCTATAGGGGATGTTTCTGAGGAGCTTCTTTTCTTTTCAGGGTTTGTTGGTTTAGTAGGTATTTCCTGGATTGGGAGACTCTATCGATCAATCCGTGGTATTTATTGAGCACTTGTGCAGGCACTGCACTGAGCACTTGGGAGAGTAATAATAATAATGATGGAATTTGTTAAGCACTTACTATGTGCCAAGCACTGTTCTAAGCACTGGGGTAGATACAAGGCAATCAGATTGTCCCACGTGGGGCTCACAGACTTAATCCCCATTTTCCAGATGAGGGAGCTGAGGCACAGAGAAGTGAAGTGATTTGCCCAAAGTCACACAGCTGTTAAGTGGCAGGGCCGGGATTAGTAGCCATGACCTCTGACTTCCAAGCCCGGGTTCTTTTCACTAAGCCATGCTGCTTCTCTGAGAGAGTGTAACAGGAATTAGCTATCATTTCCCTCCCACTCATACCTTTAACTGATTTTCCCTTGGTTTCAGGGCCCGCTGGGATTGTTATGCTTCTGGTTGGTTCTCTGATTCTATCATCTCAGTGCCTTAAAAGTTGATGATCTGAACAAAATTCTACACTTATAGCAAGGTGCATAGATCCAAATTCCTCTAATTCTAAATCACACTGAGTTCTCCTTTCCCTAGTCTTTAAATTGGCCCTATGGTTGAATCGCTTGCCAATATGACTAAGTAGTTTCAGCTGTATGCACAGTTTTGACATCAGTAGATGACTTGAGTTAAATTTGGTTATACTCCAGGGCTATGTGGCTGTGATATTACACTGGGACAATTGGGGCATATCTTTGCAGAAAATTCTGTTGAATTTAGACACCTACCATTTGTTTTGATATTCAATTCATTGTGATGAAATTCTGTTTGGATAAATTTTGGTTTATCTTTAATTTCTGCATCACCAAATCTTTGAACTAGTATTCACCACTGAATCTAATCCATTTCCTCTTCTGCGAACTGAAGTGTTTGCTATCAGTCAGTCAGTTGCACTTACTGAGCAGAGCTTACAGTATAGAGTCTAGAGCTTACTGTGTAGATTCTACCCACAATCCCTTCCCTTGACATTTAGCTCATTTTTATCCCTGCCGTTTTGTGACCCTTTAGTCATATTTCCACTGCACCAAACTTTCCTATGATCTCTCTCTTACAAATCTTTCCTGTTAATACAGATGTCAAGACAGAATGACTTCTCCTCTGGTTGAAATCTTCCACTCTGTCTCATAAAGCTGTCCTTAACATAATTGAGGAGCCTCTCTGATAGCAGTATTTGCAACCCAGCAGATGTCTAGGTAGTTAAGACCTCCCAGGAGAGGTGTCTTGCAATTTGGAATTGCTCAAAATTCGGTCCGGGAACTTTTCATTCTTGCTGTCCTCTGGTCCCAGGAGCCTGCAGCAGATGTCTGTGGGAGACTTTTTTTTTCTTTCTTTGGATCCTTTCCCAATTATTTGGGCTCCGACTTACTCTCAAACCATAATCCTCCAGTATATCGAGGAAGAGTATCCTTAACTTATAAAAACCCTTTCTTCCAGTGCGCTTAAAGGATTTAATTGTAAGTTTCTTCACTAAATTGTAAGCCACTTGAGAGTGTGGATCCTGACTACCAACT
Organism: Ornithorhynchus anatinus; assembly: GCF_004115215.2. Taxonomy (NCBI): domain Eukaryota; kingdom Metazoa; phylum Chordata; class Mammalia; order Monotremata; family Ornithorhynchidae; genus Ornithorhynchus; species Ornithorhynchus anatinus. The sequence goes on from NC_041749.1 coordinate 10,869,178, forward strand.
CTATTGTATCACACTTTCTGAAGAGCACAGTGCAGTGCTCTGCACCCAGTAATAGCATGATAAAAACCATTGATTGATTGGATATGAACATGAATATTGATTCAATTAGATTTGGGAAAAATCGAGATGGGAGGTGGTCTTTTTGGTCCTTCTCTACTCTTCCAGAAACTTATTTTAGCTGAATGGTTGAGCTAATGAAAGGCCAATGGCAGGTCTCCTGACCCTTTAGCCATGAAAGTGACTGGCGCTTCTTCTATCTTGTGTCTCCTGTTCCCAAATGGAGAATTCCAACTATCTATCTTGTAAGCCACTTGTTTTGCACTAAACCTAAAACCTGGGTTTCCAAATAGGAATGTCAGTGGGTCAATATTATGTAATAACAATAATAATAATTATGGTATTTGTTAAATGCTTCCTATGTGCCAAGCGCTGTTCTAAACACTTGGGTAAATACAAGGCCATCAGGTTGTCCCTCATGGAGCTCGCAGTCTGAACCCCCATTTTACTGATGAGGTGACTGAGGCATAGAGAAGTTAAGCAACTTTCCCAAAGTCATACAGCTGACAAGTGGTGGAACCAGGTTTAGAACCCATGACCTCCAACTCCCAAGTCCGATCTCTTTCCACTAAACCATACTGCTTCTATGTGTGTGTGTATGATGATATTTGTGAAGCGCTTACTATGTGCAGAGCACTGTGCTAAGCGCTGGGGGATACAAGGTGATCAGGTTGTCCCACGTGGGGCTCACAGTCTTCATCCCCATTTTCCAGATGAGGTAACTGAGGCACAGAGAAGTGAAGTGACTTGCCCACAGTCACACAGCTGACAAGTGGCAGAGCCAGGATTCGAACCTATGACCTCTGACTCCCAAACCCAGGCTCTTTTCACTGAGCCACGCTGCTTCTCTAGATGTGTATATCTAATGTGCCCCCTCTCCTTGCAAACTGAATTTCAGTAGGAAACGCCTCCTGAGCTCTGAGTCTTTCCAAATTGACCGTTTGAGAAGTAGCTTGGCCTAGGCGAAAGAGTAAAGGCCTGGTATTAGAAGTCCTGGGTTCTAATCCCTCTCCAGCACTCATCTATGTGACCTTGGGCATGTCACTTAATTTCTCTTGGCCTCAGCCATCTCAGCTGTAAAATCACGATTAAGACAGTGAGCCCCACAGGGGACATGGAGTGTTTCCAGGCTCTTTGGCTTGTAACTATCCCAGCGTTTAGTACAGTGCCTGGCCCAGAGTGCATGCTTAACAAACACCATTAATAAAAAAAAAAAAATAGCCAACAATCACTAAGCACTGACACACAGTGGAGATGAGAACCCAGCTGCTGGCACGTTTAGCAGAAGGGAGGGATCCCTCAAACCAATAATTAGAGAGATTGTGATTTTTAATTTGTTGAATTGCCAACAGAAAAACAGCTGGACTCAGAAAAATTAGGAGCCCACTTTAAAATGGGAATATTTATAGCCCTTTATCTAGAGCACAAGGAATAACTGTCTCTCAAGACTATTAAACCAAACTCAGGAATACAAACCTTACCGAGAAGCTAAAAAAAACTTGCCAGAATTCTGCAGCTACACGACAGCAGTTTCATTAGAAGAAAAAAATGGTTATTCACTTTCCCTTTGAAAAGCTGCAGAACTAACCCTACCCTGAAGATCATATTAATCACTGAAAAAGATATGAATATCTAGGGGTCTTGGGTGCATAGTAAAGATTAGCCCAAATATCTCATTCCCCTACATTATTAGCATTAGGTAAATGTCACAATAGAAGTCATACATTAAAACATAAATATCTTTAGAATTTAATTTTAATATTTTGAAAAAGCTCATTTTGGGCAGGGATTGTCTGTTATTATATCGTATTCTCCCAAATGCTCAGTACAGTGCCTTGCACCTAGTAAGTGCTCAATAAATATGACTGAATGAAAATGTTGTTGGATGTCTAGAGAAAGAGTAAGTGCCTTAAGAAATCTCTGGCACCTTCCGGTAATCAGTTACAAATTGCTGTCAGAACTGTAGAGGTGCTTCTATTTCACAAGGGCATAGAACACCAGAAAAAATGCCATTAGTATTGAAATTGCATATGGATGTGGATCTATATCTATGATGATTAATAGAGTAAGACAAGTTCGTGTTCTATATTCTTCCCATTTCACAATAAATATTGACTTTCAGGTCCAAATTGTGGAATTTGGCTGCTGTTTTTCTAATCTGCTATCTTTACATCAGTGAAAGCAAACAAGATGACAGTTAATTAGAGATTGGCATGTCTTTCCTCATTATTTGAAGAATGATTTGCCTCGTACCAAAGGGAAACTACTTGATTTGCTGAAAATGATCACCCTCAGTTTCCTCTCTGAGACTGGGCCAAATGTTGGAATGAATAATGAACATATACTGAGGTCATTTATTCCTCATTCCTCTGGAAAGTTCTGTCATTGCCCCCAAACACATGTGAGAAAGCACCATTTGAAAAAAAAAAAAATACCCAGCACCAATCTTGAATGACTGGTGTTTATTTCCCTATTATTGGATGACTCTCCCACCCATCATCTCCATCTTGCCAATACCCAGTAAAAAGAAAAAAAGGTAAATAATCAGGACTCCATATTTCACGGCAATTGTGTACCCAAGGAAATGTACAGCCATGACGACTGACTGATAGCCTTGGCATCGCAGCATCCAGCTTTTCAAGCTTACTTTTTTTTTTCTTGACAGGTAGAAATAAAAATAAAATTGAAATAGAGGTCCACTGGTTTTCATATTGATACATGTTTAATTCTGATGCATCTCCCTGGAAATCTCCCAATTTTCCTCCCCCTAGGTTCTCAGAAGTAGAACAGCCATGACCTTAGATCGGCCTGAAAAGGAGCAGAAGCAGTGAGCTTAAATAGTCCATAACAAATCCACAGCTAGAGCATTACCACCCTCTATCAGAAAGCACTAATGTGAGCAGACAAATTTAAATTATTCTCCCCCATTCATAGCCTTACTGAAGGCAAATCTCCTCCCAGAGGCCTTCTCAGATTAGCCGCCCCTTTCCTCTTCTTCCACTCCCTTATGCGTCACCCTGACTTGCTCTCTTTGTTCTTCCCCCCTTCTACCCCTCCTCTCTACTCTCCTCTCCCACATACTTCAGTCCTGTAATATCAACTTACTCACTGTAGCTCACTCTTGTCTCATTGCTTCCTACCTCTCCTCCATATTCTGCCTCTGGCCTGAAACGTCCTCCCTTTACAAACCCAACAGTCACTCTCTGCACCTTCAAACCCTTATTAAAAGCACATCTCCTTCTACAGGCTTTCCACAACTAAACCCTCATTTCCTTTTCTCCCATTCCCTTCTACATCACTCTTGCAGTTGAATGGTATAGGAAAACATTGTTCCCTAGTGGAAAGAGCATGGACCTGGGAGTTAGAGGACCTGGGCTCTAATTCTGGCTCTGACACATCTGCTGAGTGGGTATTCAATAAATATTACTGATTTTTATTCCTCCAAGGGGTCTTCCCCGACTAGACCCTCATTTCTTCTTCTCCCACTCTCTTCTGCATCATTTTTGCACTTTGATCTGCACCATTTTAGCAACCCCTCTCTCAGCCCCACAGCACTTATGTACCTACCCATGATTTATTTATACTGTCTGAATTCCCCTCTAGAATGTAAACTCATTGAGGGCAGGGAACTTCTCTACCAACTCTGTTATATTGCACTCACCCAAGCACTTAGTAAAGTGTCTTGGCAAACAGTAAGTATACAATAAATATGATTGACTGATCAATGGTATTTATTGGGCAGTTACTGTGTCCAGAGAAGTATTCTCAGTGCATGAGAATCCCCTATAACAGAGTTGGTAGAATACGATATTCAATACTATAACGTCAGTTATGCAACATAGGCTATGAACATATGTTAGTATTGTTATTATTATTTTGTTTATTAAGCAGTGTTTTAAGCACTTGGGTAAATATGAATTAATCAGATTGGACAGAGTCCCTAACCCTCATAAAGCTCACAGTCTAAGTAGAGAGGAAAACAGGCGTTGAATTCCCAAGGTCACATGATAAGCAATTGGCAGACCCAAGATTAGAACCCGGGCTTGGGTTGTTTCCACTAGGACACACTGTTCCCATTAGATTCTATCTTTCAGGTATGTTCTGGGGCTACTTAACATCTGGATTGTCTTTGGATAGAGATGGGATCTGTCCCTGCAGTTGGAGATAGTAGAGGTGGACAGAATTGAGCTGACGACTTGAGATGTAGCCACGGGTCCATAGCACACATCAGAGACCTCGTATCCCTGATAGAAACCGAGCAGTTCGATTCACAAACTCTGATCCTGAGGGAGGGATCGGGGAGGTTCTCCAACCCATTCACACCCCTCGGTGCTGTGGGACAGCAGCTAGATCATCTAATGTCAGAAAACTGAGTCCCGGCTGAGGAAAGTTTCAGTGTGGGGAGTCAAGGGAGGCCGAGAGTTAGTTACACATCCCGCCCTCCATCCTTTCCATTAACAAAATTGAAATGTGTGGCCTGATGTCTCCACCCCAGTGATTAACACACTGCTTGATACATGGTAACCACGCAATACCACAGTACCATTACTATTATTATTATTATTATTAGTGGAAAAAGCACAAGCTTGGGTCTAATCTGCCACTTACTTGCTGAATAACCTTGGACAAGACACTTATCTCTGCTTCAGTCTCCTCATCGGACAGAAAAGGGGTGAAATATCTGTCCTTCCTCTCCTCTAGAATGTGAGCCCTTGTGGGACAGAGGCTGGGTCTGATCTGATAATATTGCATCTGCTCCAGCATTTAGTACAATGCTCAGCACATAGTAAGCACATAACAAATAATATCATTATTATTATTATCCCCAAAAAGAAGATCAGATGGTCAGATAGGATCCATTTTTGCTAGTAACAATTAATACCCACAAAGTGATAATACTGATACTTGGGCATGTGGGTAAATATATATAATGTTTCTTAGAGATTGTTTGGATTTCATATAAACTAATTCTTCATGGTTTTATATTTTTGTGATCTGTTTTAGCGTCAAAATGATATTTGTATCTTCCCTCTTTATTGTTCAGATTCCAGCAGAAATAGAGAAGAGATCATGGGTAGATGAGAATTTTTCATGTAAACTAAATGTTTATTTTGTTGTTCTTGCTATACCACCTCATTTTACAGATGACATTCCAACGTGTTGCAGCAGGGAGAAACAGCATGGCCCAGGAAAAAAAACATAGATTGGGAACAAAAGGATCTGGGTTGGTTGGTTGGTTTGTTTGGCATTTGTTAAGCACTTACTAAGTGTTAAGCACTGTTCTAAGTGCTGGGGTAGATACAGGGTAATCAGGTTGTCCCAAGTGGGGCTCATACTTTTAATCCCCATTTTACAGGTGAGGGAACTGAGGCACAGAGAAATTAAGTGATTTGCCCAATGTCACACAGCAGACAGGTGGCAGAGGCAGGATTAGAACCCATGTCCTCGGACTCCCAAACCCCTGCTCTTTCCACTAAGCCATGCTGCTTCCCTAATCATCTAATCATCACCTAATCATCTAATCATCATTTCTGTCAACTGCCTGCTGTGCTACCTTAGGCAAATCACTTAACTTCTCTTTGCCTTGGTTTCCTTATCTGTGAAATGGGGATGTGATATCTATTCTCTCCCCTACTTATACTCTGAGGTCCATGTGGGATAAGGACCGTGTCCAACCTGATTACCTTGCATCTACCCCAGCAATTACAATAGCGCTTGAAACATAGTAAGCACTTAATAAATATCATTTTTACCTCCAGACTGATATCCCTATGGTTGGAAACGGTTCTTTCCTTAGTGACTGAATTATCTGCTTTTCCCGTATCAACGATTCAGAGAATATTACTGAACTCACCGGTTGGTGGAAAATGCCCTCTGAAGCCTTCTGAAAGGAATAGAACCACCTTTTAAAAACACTTAATATTCACATTGCCAAAGCTTTTAAACACGTTGTGTAAGGAACAAAGCCACCCCATAATATGCTGACAAAAGCTTCCAGAAGATGGACAGTGAATTTTATCTGGATGAAAACACTTGCCGGGCTTAGTTGAAATTTTGCAAGCATGCTACCTGATTTTAAAAAAAAAAAACAATTCAATAGAATTTTATTTTTCAGGGACTGCAAGATTCCAATGGTTCCGAACAATTTATATTAAAAAACAGTGGTGAGAGTACTATAGGGGCACAAGTTTAGATTAGACTGTAAGCCCGTCAAACGGCAGGGACTGTCTCTATCTGTTGCCGACTTGTTCATTCCAAGCACTTAGTACAGTGATCTGCCCATAGTAAGCGCTCAATAAATACTATTGAATGAAAAGTTTGGTTTCTTGCTTCTCCAAACAGGTTCAGTGCTCAGGAGAAGCTGCATGGCCTAGTGGATAGAGCATGGGACAGGGAGCCCGAAGGACCTGGGTTCTAACCCCAGCTCTGCCACTTGTCTGCTGTGTGACCTTGGACGAGTCAATTCACTTCTCTGTGCCTCAGTTATCTCATCTGTAAAATGGGGATTACCCCTGTGAGACGTATGTGGGACATGGACTGTGTCCTATCTGATTACCTTGTATCTACTTTAATGCTTGGAACAGTGCCTGGTACATAGTAAGCACTTCCCAAATACCATAAAAAAAGGAGGGGGCATGCTTTAAATGTAAGCTCATTACAGACAAGGAATATTCTGTTGCTAATTGATAACAATAATAATGGTATTTGTTAAGTGTTTCCTATGTGCCAAGCCTGTTCTAAGCACTGGGGTAGATACAAGCTAATCATGTTGTCCCATGTGGGGCTCACATTCTTAATCCCCATTTTACAGGTGAGGGAACCGAGGCACAGAGAAGTCAAGTAACTTGCCCGAAGTCACACAGCTGACAAGTGGCAAAGCTGGGATTAGAACTCATGACCTCTGCCTCCCAAGCCCGTGTTCTTGCCACTAAGCCGCTTCTCCAATTCTGTTGCACTCTCCCAAGCACATAATACAGTGCTGGACACATAGTATTTGCTCCCTACCATTGATTGAGTGATTGATGGTTGGCAAGATTGGGATTGCTCCCTTGTGGTTCACAAAGGCATTCATTTGAAAGACAAGGGTCTGGGGGAAGCTCCCCCCTTTAGACTTCAAGATTTATTTATTCAATCATATTTATTGAGCGCTTACTATGTGCAGGGCACTGTACTAAGCGCTTGGAATGTACAATTCAGCAACAAAGAGAGACAATCCCTGTCCAATTCCTTGTAATCACAATAATAATAATGGTGATGGTAGTATTTCTTAAGCACTTACTATGTGCCAGGCACTGTACTAAGCACTGGGAAAGATACAAATAAATCAGGTTGGACACAGTCCCTGTCCCACATGTGGCTCACAGTCTTAATCTCCATTTGACAGATGAGGGAACTGAGGCACAGAGAAGTTAAGCGGCTTACCCAAGGTCACCCAGAATACAAGTGGCAGAGCCAGGATTAAAACCCAAGTCCTTCTGAGTCCCAGGCCTATGCTCGATCCACTAGACCACACTGCTTCTCTGAAGTTGGGGAACGTATCTACCAATGCGGTTCTACTCTCCCAAGTGTTCAGCACAGTGCTCTGCATACAGTAAGCACTCAATAAATACAACTGTTTGGTTGTCAAAGGGAGTAAGGAATGTGATTAGCTATGTAGGGAGGTGTTTTGGGCAGGGAACGCGCCTGCTAATTCTGTCATATGGGACTCTCCGAAATGCTTAGTAAAGTGCTCTGCACATAGTAAGTGCTCAAAAAATATGATGGATTGATCGACTGAGTCCTAATCTTGTCCTTCTCTGGAAGGAAAGTGTTGGCAGGGTTAGGGCCTAGCATGCACTATGAGGGGTTTAAGCTTTCCCAAGCAATACGGGGCTTCTTTTGGCTGGGATTTAGGATTCAGTGTCCTCGACACATCACAGGGATCCACGTAGCTTATGTATCAGTGGGGAATGATATGCTAGAATGACTCCCTGAATGAAAAGTACACATTCATGAGAGTTCAGACTAGAGGGGAGTATTACTAGAACGAGTATCAATTGAGCGTGAACTTGGTGTGAAGCACTGTATTAGGTAGTACAAGCTCAGGGAGTAATTAATTCCTTGGCCACAAAGATCGTACACTCTAATAAGGGAGAAAAGTTTGAAAATATTTGCAATATTTACAAATGGAGGGTGTGAAATTCTGGAGGTGAGAAGGAGAGACCTGTGTAGATGGAAAGGCAGAAACTGGAGACTTAGTTGAGCGCTTGGGTAGAGAAATGCCCTTAAGCAAGGGGAGTTATTCCAAAGAGAAAAGGAGTATTCCCATATTAAATGGCTCTGCATACCAAAGACTCTCCTCCTGAGTGGAGTTTGGAGCCCAAGAAAAGGAACTATTCCTCAGTCTGATTAAACTTGGATAAAAGAGAAAAAAACAAAACCCACTGCTCCCCAGTTATGGCTGGATTGAACTAATGAATAGCCTCAGGAGGGAGACTTAAAGTTATTGTCAAAAATCACCATGAGAAGGAATGAAGTAAACTTAAATGTAAGTGATTTGACCAAATGGCTTATATCTTTTCTACCCCAGTAAAGAGATGGCTTTTGTATTAACAGAAGAATCATACATGCTACTCAAATTAGGGTATAAGCAACTACATAAATGAAAATGAACAGATAAAATTATCTCAAAATATACAAACATGACTTCATGGAAAGACACATCTTTGACAAATAATCCTTTCCTTTCTATTCCTCTGGAAACATGTTTGATTAAAGAGTGTAGAGTTGGCTGACCAACAGGCTGACCAACTCTTGCTAAAAGTCATTGCAATCCATTTTCTTGTCTCAGCATAACTTTATTCAAAAATAAAACTATTTGGTTCAAATTTCTGTTACCAAAACATCAGCCAAGCAGTATTCGTGCAAGCTCAATGCTTACTGATCAATAGCTATGCTTCTTAACATTTTAGATGCTCAAGCCACATGTGAATTCATATGTAGCTTGACAAACAGAATTTAATAACTGTGTCCTCTTCTAATGCCACAACTAACTACATAATCTGCAATTTTTTTTTTGATTAAACCTCTTAGTGAGCTGCGATGGGATGCTCAAATGCTAAGTCCTCTGTCAGGGAACATCCTATTGTCATGATGACAGACACCAAAACACATACATACATAAATGATCCTAAGGATGTAAGGATGAGGGAGGGAGAAAATCCACAGGAAGAGAGTGGGAAGAAGAAGGCAAAAATTCAAGGTAAAAATAAGTTATCGTTGTTACAGATTGTCAGATGTGAAATACGGAAGATGAAATACAAGGTCTTGGACTCATGCTGAACAGGTTTTGGAACTTTCAGGGATGCTGGAAAGGATCAGGATTTTTTCCTTCAAGAAAAGGCTAAAGAAATGACCTTCGGAAGACTTTTCTGTCAGCCCTTTCATTTGTTTTCCTTAATGATGTGTGTTTGTGCCATTATTTATGTGTATGCCACATTCTAGAAATAGGCTCCCTGGGGGGAGTAATGTGTCTTTCCTTGGGTTTAGTACAGTTCATTTAGGGTGCCTAATGAATATTAAAGCACAGCAGAACCATTCAACATGATGTGTAAGGTCAGGTTTTATTTCAGTCTTTTTGTTCTTTAAAACTTGGGTCCCACTAGACTGCTATGTCTGGGTTTTTGAACACCTCCTTCTCTTTGCATATTGAACAGGATTGACCAGAGGAAGCTGGAAAAAGCAGGATGAAAAAGAATAAAGATAATGATACTGATAAAATTTGTTAAGCTTTTCCTACGTACCAAGCACTATGCTAAGCACTTTCATCATACACATAGTGAACAGATGGGTCGCAGTCCCTGTCCCAAATAGGTCTCACCAACTAAGAAGGAGAACAGGTACTTTAGCCCAAATTCACAATTGAGGCAACTGAGGCAGTGAGAATTTTAAGTGAGTTGATTGATTTTAATCATAGTCACATCTTTAAGGGCCTTCTTGTGGAGCCAGGAGATTACCCAATGACTGGCTGGTTTTGAGAGTGCTTTGGGTTTCTCAGATTTTGCCAGTATGTCTCGACTACCAAAATTGCTTTGTGGCTCATTGACTGGTCACTGGAAATAAGAATGGGACGGAGAAAACAGAGAGGGTGCTGAAAAGCCTCAAATACTCACCGGTGGGTTATCCTGGGACCTCAGAAGTTGAAAAATCTAAACTGATACAATTAAAGGATGGTTAAAAAAGTTTACTCCTCAATCTAATTAGGATGTTAGAGGAAACCATTCTAGTCAGGGAATGTATCTGCCAACTCTGTTGCACTGTACTCTCCCAAGAGCGTAGCCCAGTGCTCTGCACATAGGAAGCGCTCAGTAGATAACACTGACAACGATGATGATGAAAACAATCAGAATCAGGCATCTGGTTTGCAGTGAACAAAGCAGGTTTGGACTGGTGTTTTCTTTGGTTTCTTTCAGTGTATCAGTTCAGAATTTAAGGAAGTTGCTGCTAACTGTGGACATGAATCTCCATGTTTAAAATCAGGCAAAAGCACTTAGTGAATATCTTTTGGGTGCAGAACACTGTACGACACAATTGGGAGACTACCACAAGATCAAAGTGATCCCTGCCATGAGGGATATTATAATCTAATGGGCAAGACAGACATTAAAATGAATTAGAGGTGGAAAGAAACAACGGCGTATACGGATGTGTACATAATAATAATCTTGGTATTTGGTAAGCGCTTACTACGTGCAAAGCACGGTTCCAAGCTCTGGGGTAGATACAGGGTAAACAGGTTGACTCACATGAGGCTCACAGTTAATCCCCATTTTTATAGATGAGGGAAATGAGGCACAGAGAAGTTAAGTGACTTGCCCACAGTCACACAGCTGACAAGTGGCAGAGCCGGGATTTGAACCCATGATCTCTGACTCCCAAGCCCAGGCTCTTTCCACTGAGCCAAGCTGCTTAAGTACTGTGGGTAGGGTAACCATGTCCTTAGCAGGGCATTCAAAAGAAAGAGGGGAGATTAGAAATTAGCTGGGGAACTCCCTGCTGGGAAACAGAGGTGCCTAATAGAAATATCATGGGACTGGGAGTCAGGAGACAATGTTTCTGGTCTGTGTGACCTTGGCCGAGTCACTTCATTCCTTTGTGCCTCATTTTCTTCATCTGTCAAATGGGGCTAAGATATCTGTTCTCCCTCTTAGATTGTCAGCCCCACGTGATCTGATCGTCTCACATCTCTCCTGGTTAGTGGCGCATAGCAAGCACTGAATAAATGCCAGCATTATTATTAACCAATGTGAAATATAGATTCATATTTTAGCTTAATGAAGGATATATTTCCATGGAAAATAGGTGCTTTTCCCTTAAAAACAAGGAACACCCAGCCTATGAACCATAATGAAAAGCCAACGGAGAAATGAAACCGACCTGGTACAACTCCAATATTTTATTCCCCTAAACTTTGCATTGTCTTCTTTCTATTTCATTAAAGGGTTTTAAAGTACTTATGTTATTTGTGTGACATTTTCAAAAATTAATCTATGTCTGCAGTATTCAGAGGATCCAAAAGCATATCATCCATGTCTCTCACAGAGAGTATGTATTTGTATTCAAATCAGGATTTTATCTTTTTATGTATAATAGGGCTTTAACTCCAGTTTATTTAATTAATTCCCAAGAAGATTGCATTTTCACAGAGTTGGCTCTTCAAAACCCTTTCAGATAATCCTTCTTATTTTCTTAGGAGTTTTGCAAATGTATGGCATAGCTGTCTATGACAAATTCCATTTTGTAGGCTGATAATTTTTTCCATGTAGACACTCAGAAGTCTATCCAGTTTGATTGGTCGGTTTGATTTATCAAAAGACATATTGGGAAGCAATATGGACTAGTGGAAATAGCAAGGGCCTGGGAGTCAGGGGACCTGGATTCTAATCCCAGCTCTAATAATAATAATAATACTAGTGGTATTTGTTAAGTGCTTACTATGTGCCAGGTACTGCAATAAGCACAGGGGTGGATACAAGTACTCCGGGTTGGGAAAAGTCCCTGACCCAGATGAGACTCATAGTCTTAATTTCCATTTTACAGATGAGGCAACTGAGGCACAGAGAATTCAAGTGATTTGCCCAAGGTCACAGAGCAGACGTGTCAGAGCTGGGATTAGAACCCAGATCCTTCTAGACCTAGCCCATAGTCTATCCTCTAGACCATGCTATTGCTCTCTGCCACTTGTCCTGTTCTGCCACTTGTCCTGCTGTGTGACCTGGGGCAAGTCACTAAATTTATCCATGCCTAAAAGTCTTAAAAGCAAAATTAAATCCTACTACCTTCTAATTAGACAGTGAGCCCCACGTAGGACAGAGCTGTATCTACTCTGATTCTTTTACATCCATCGTACTGCTCAGTACAGTGCGTGGTTCAGTGGAAAGAGCCTGGGCTTCGGAGTCAGAGGTCATGGGTTCGATTCCTGGCTCTGCCACTTGTCAGCTGTGTGACTGTGGGCGAGTCACTTCACTTCTCTGTGCCTCAGTTACCTCATCTGTAAAATGGGAATTAACTGTGAGCCTCACGTAGGCCAACGTGATGACCCTGTATCTACCCCGGGGCTTAGAACAGTGCTCTGCACATAGTAAGCGCTTAACAAATACCAACATTATTACAGTGTTTGGCACATAGTATGATTTAATATGTAATATCATTATTATTATTACTACATATTTTTAACAATTTTAAAGAATTTTCACACTCTCCTCCTTTTTTCTTCTAGTATTTTGGATATTCCAGGTATGGTGACTGCATATTGTATGCCGGTGAGAGGGTGCCCAGGAATTCCACTGTGAACTCAAATGAGAGAAGCAGTGTGGTTTAGTGGATAATAATGATAATAATAGTGTTGGTATTTGTTAAGCGCTTACTATGTGCAGAGCACTGTTCTAATCGCTGGGGTAGATACAGGGTCATCAGGTTGTCCCATGTGTAGCTCACAGTTAATCCCCATTTTACAGATGATAGTTAATAATAGTAATGATGGTGTTGTTAAGTGCTTACTATGTGCCAATCACTCTTCTAAGTGCTGGGATAGATATGAGGTATCAAGTTGTCCCACATGGGGCTCACCATCTTAATCCCCATTTTGCAGATGAGGTAACTGAGGCCCAGAGAAGTGAAGTGACTTGCCCAAAGTCACACAGCTTATAAGTGGCAGAGCCGGGTTTAGAACCCATGTCCTCTGACTCCCAAGTTCGTGCTCTTTCCACTAAGCCACGCCGGATAGAGCACGGGCCTGACAGTCAGATGGAACTGGCTTCTAATCCTGGCTCTGCCACCTGTCTGCTCTGTGACCTCGGGCAAGTCACTTCACTTCTCCGGGCCTCAGTTACCTCATTTGTAAAATGGGGAATAAGACTGTGAGCCCTGTGTGGGGCAGGGACTGGGTCCAACCCGATTACCTTGTATCTACCCCAGTGTTAAGTACAATATCTGATGCATACTAAGCGCTTAACAAATACAAAGAATATAATAATTATTTCAATTTTTAATCAGCGGTATTGATTGAGCAATTTTTGCATGCCTAACACTGTACTAAGCACTTAGGAGACTGCAGTACAATAAAGTTGGTAGACCTTATCCCTGCCCTTGAGTCCTACTTGGGGAGAGAGACATTAAGATAAATTACAGATAGAAGGAAGCAGCAGAGTATAAAGATACGAACATAAAGTGCAGCGCGGCTCGGGTGAGTATTAAAATACCTACACAGTCTAGTGCATAAGTTATGCAAAAGGGAAGGTGAATAGGCTGGAGACATGAGAGGTTCGCCACAGAAGCCTTCTTAGAGGAGATTTGATTTTAGTAGGCTTTGATGGTGAGGAGAGGTGGTCTGTCATATATGAATCAATCGATCATTCATATTTATTGAGCACTTACTATGCTCTTGGGAGAGTAATAATAATAAGAATGATAATAATTATGGTATTTGTCAAGTGCTGACTGTGTGCCAAGCACTGTTCTAAATACTGGGATAGTTACAAGGTAAGCAGGTTGTCCCACGGGGGACTCACAGTCTTAATCCCCATTTTTACAGATGAGGTGACTGAGGCCCAGAGAAGTGAAATGATTTGCCCAAGGTCACACAACAGACAAGTGGAGGAACCGGGATTAGACCCCCAGATCCTCTGACGCCCGAGCCCGTGCGCTTTCCACTAAGCCACGCTGCTTCTCACTATATAACAGAATCAGCAGACACGTGCGCTGCCCACAAGCAGCTTACTTACTGTCTAGAAGGAGTAGCAGACATTAAAATAAATTACAGATGTGGACATAAGTGCCGTGGGGCTGAGGGTCGGGTGAATAAAGGGTGCAAATCCAAGTACAAGGACAACACAGAAGGAAGAGGGAATAGGGGAAATGAGGACTCGTCGGGGAAGGTCTCTTGGAGGAGTTGCAATTTCAAAATGGCTTTGAAAGGGGGGAGAGTGTCAGCCTGGAGGATTTGAAGGGCGTGGAGATGGAGACCCAGGCAAGTGAAGCAGCCTGGCGTAGTGGCTAGAGCATGGGCCTGGGAGTCAGAAGGTGAAGAGTTCTAATTCCGGCTCCATCCCTCGTCTGCTCTGTGACCTTGGGGAAGTAACTTCACTTCTCTGGGCCTCAGTTACTTCATCTGTAAAATGGATGTGGAAATTGTGAGCCCTGCATGGGACAGAGACTGTGTCCAACCTGATTTGCTTGTATCCAGCCCAGCGCTTAACAAATACCATAATTATTATGGCGATGAGATGAGAGGATGAGAGCAAGCGTGTGACCATCTGTCCCACACCCATAAGGTTCCCGAATAAAGTATTTCGGGAGCTTGCACCAGAAGCGCAAACCTTTGGATCGCTCGCCGAAGGGTGAGCGCTTCAGGTCGTCCCAGCATGAGGAAAATCGTGAGTTGAGGACGTCGCAGTGTTCGGCATTTCCATGTCTGGTGAACGGGTATAATAACCCAGATACCTGGGGTGTCCTATAGAGATACTGTTCAGAAGACACCAGCTGGTCTAGACCTGGGGCATCTACAAGGTTCGACGGGGGATGGCTTCCCTCACCGTGACCAGCCCGAGTTAGGACGGTGACCTTAGGTGGTCAGTAACCATCAGAGCTGTGAGTATTTAACTACTGTAATAGACTTGTCCTGAGAGGCTTGGAAGAATGGATTTAGAGAAATAATACTAATAATTATGGTATTTGTTAAGCGCTTACCATATGCCACACACTGTACTAAGCACTGGGATGGATACAAGTCAATCGGGTAGGATATGGTCCCATGTGGGGCTCATAGTCTCAATACCCATTTTACAGATGAGGTGAGAGAAGGTCCAGTGAAGTGACTTGCCCAAGGTGACACAGCATACAAGTGGTGGAGCTGGGATTAGAACCCATAACCTCCTGAATCCCAGACCCAGACTCTATCCACTATGCCATGCTGGGGATGAAGAATAATAATGTTGGTATTTGTTAAGTGCTTACTATGTGCCAAGCACTGTTCTAAGCTCTGGGTAGATACAAGGTCATTAGGTTGTCCCTCGTGGGGCTCACAGCCTTCATCCCCATTTTCCAGATGGAGTAACTGAGGCACAGAGAAGTTAAGCGACTTGCTCAAAGTCACACAGCTGATAAGTGGCAGAGCCGGGATTAGAACCCGCGACCTCTCACTCCCAAGCCCAGGCTCTTTCCACTGAGCCACGCTGCTTCAACAACAGGACCTAGTGGATAGAGCACAGGCCTGGGAATCAGAAGGACCTGGGTTTTAATCCTGGCTCTGCCACTTGTCTGTGTTGTGAACTTGGGCAAGTCACTTCATTTTTCTGGGCCTCAGTCACCTCATCTGTAAAATGGGGATTAAGACGGTTTAGCCCCAAGTGGGACAGGGACTGTGTCCAACCTAATGATCTTGTATCGTCCCCAGCGCTTAGAACAGTGTCTGACACATAGTAAGAGCTTAACAAATACCATTATATAGGCACCTGAAGGTTGATCTGATTAAATGTTAGCTACAAAGAGCTCAGTCAAGGTGCCAAATAAGATTAGGATTTGTATCCAATAATGTCTGTCTCCCCCTCTAGACTTGTAAACTCATTGTGGGCAGGGAATGCATATGTTTATTATTATCTTGTAGTCGCTCAAGCCTTTATTACTGTGCTTTGCACAAGGCAAGGATTCAATAAATACGAGGAACTGACTGACTCAGAATCCAAAATGAACCCCGTCCTGACTCTCACCCTTTGAGGTTGCTCAGTGACAAAGGGGTCGACGGCAAGAGAAATGAGATTGAGGTAGAGTGAGTAGGTTGGCATTAGGAGAGCAAAGTGTAGCGGCTGGGTTGGAGTAGAAGATGAGAGAGGAAAGGTCATCGTTGAAATTGCAGGGACAGGAGAATAAGTAGAGGGAGCAACTTCTGCTTTTTCTTCCATTTGCAGTTTCTCAGAGAGGTTATTTTCAAGGCAGAAAAAGAATTTCATTTGAAAAAGAACCCAGTGCTCTGTGGTTCTTCTGCCCCTCTCTGGCTCCCACTCAAATTCTCCACCATAATAAAACCACAAAATGCAGGAGTGGTTAATATAGTCTATTGATGGATAGAGCAGATGAATGATTGACTGGAGGGACCCTTCTCAGCTTAACTTTCTGTTTTCACACTTTAGTGTTTTGACCTCTATGATTCACACTGCTTCTAAGGCACTTTCAAATCATCACCAAGCAATGCAATTTGTGGCTGAAACAAAGTTTCCACCTAACTGGGAATGGCTGCCCTGAGGTAATCATCATTATTAATATTATGGTTATTATCATTATTATTTTAACTGCTTACTATGCTACGTCCAACCTGATCTGCTTAGATACAGCAGCTTGGCTCAGTGGAAGGAGCGCGGGCTTGGGAGTCAGAGATCACGGGTTCTAATCCCGGCTCCGCCGCTAGTCAGCTGTGTGACCTTGGGCAAGTCACTTAACTTCTCTGTGCCTCAGTTACCTCATCTGTCAAATGGGGATTAAAACTGTGAGCCCCACGTGGAACAAACTGATCACCTTGTACCCCCAGCGCTTAGAACAGTCCTCTGCACATAGTAAGCACTTAACAAATACCACAATTTATTTATTTATTTATTCATTTATTTATTTATTTATCCACCCCAAGATTTAGTACAGTGACTGGTGTATACCGTAAGCGCTTAATAAATACCAATATTATTATTACTATTTTGTGTCAAGCACTACGTAAGTGCTGGGATAGATACAAGATAACCAGGTAAGGCACAGTCCCTGTCCCACATGGGGTTTACAGACTAAATAGGAGGGAGAGCACGTATTGAATTTCCTTTTTACAGTTGAGGAAACTGAGGCACAGGGAATAATAATGGTTATGGTACTTGTTAAGCTTCATTGCCATGCACTGGTTCTAAGCACTGGGGCAGATACAGGGTAATTAGGCTCACGTGGGGCTCACAGTCTCAATCCCCGTTTTACAGATGAGGTAACTGAGGCACAGAGAAGTGAAGTGACTTGAAGGTCACACAGCAGACAGCTAGTGGAGCCGGATTAGAATCCAGGTTCTCTGACTACCAGGCCCATTCTATTTCCAGTAGGCCACACTGCTTCTCTTCTGCCTGCTATTTACAGTAGGCAGTGGTAATTACTGAGTACAGTTGACCTTACTAGGTGCTTGGGAAACTACAACGAGAAGCACAAGATGGATTCCCTGCTCCCAAGCAGCTTACACTATAGTTGGGGAGGCAGATGCAAACATCCTTACAAATAAGAGAAAGTCAGCATAAAGAACTAAGCATGAATATGCACATCTAGTGTACACAAGGGCTGAGGGAGATATAAGCAAATACTTCAGTGTCAGGGGCTGCTTTTAGGTTGATATAACTTGGTTTGTTGCAAATTTAATCATGGAAAGTTCATTGAAGGAGGGGGGATTTTCTTCTGAAGCTGAGGAGGGAGGATTTGGGTGAAGGGAAGGAGCAGGAAAAATTCCAGAATAGAGGAACAGCATGAATAAGGGCCGATAGCCATGCAATTTCCCCCAGGTGTTATGCAGAGGTTTTGCTTCTCTTCTTTTTTTCTCCCTTGATCTTGTAACTGTGCTGCTGTTACTGTTATGTGGCTGCTATTTTTCCTATCTTCCCTTCTATCCTTCCCCAACTTCTTACTATTTTTTCCTCTCACCCTCGACTCCAGGAGGAGTTCAGGCCTCCAGGAGAGCTCACTGACTCCAGGAGAGCTCACCTCATCCAGAAGGCCTTCCCAGACTTAGCCCCCCACCTTCCCTCTGTTCCTCCTCCCCTTCCCTTCCCCCCGCCCGCCCTCTGCTCTTTCCTCTTTCCTTCCCCTCAGCACTGTGCATATTTGTATATATTATTTATTACCCTATTTATTTTGTTGATGAGGTGTATCTCCACGATTCTATTTATCTTGATGATGTCGTCTTGTTTTGTTTTGTTCTGTTTTGCTTTTCTGTCTGTCTCCGCCGTTTAGACTGTGAGCCCATTACTGGGCAGGGATGGTCTCTATCTGTTGTCTGAACTGAACATTCCAAGTGCTTAATACAGTGCTCTGCACATAGTAAGCGCTCAATAAATACTATTGAATGAATGACTCCAGGCTCTTACTGAATCTTTGGCTCTCCCTAAGGGAAAACAAAACAGGTTTTAAAGTGCCAAGCTCTGCAGCTGCTCTGGTGACCTCAGACAATTTTACACCCCCCCATCCTCAACTTGACCTTAGTACCTTTTGTTTTTTCCCATGGTCTTTGTTGAGCACTGACTATATGCTAGGCGCTGTACTAAGCTCTGTGGTAGATACAAGCTAATCAGGTCAAATACGGTTCATCTCTCACTTGGGGTTCACAATCTTAGTCCTCATCTTACAGAAGAAATAACTGAGGCCCAGAGATATGAAGTGATTTGCCCAAGGTCACACTGCAGATAAGTGGCAGAGCCAGGATTAGTCATTTTTCTATTTTTAACGGTATTTGTTAAGCGCTTACTACATGTCAAGCACCGAGAAGAGGCATGGCTCAGTGGAAGGAGCATGGACTTGGGAGTCAGAGGTCCAGAGGTCATGGGTTCAAATTCCGGCTCTGCCACTTGGCAGCTGTGTGAATGTGGACAAGTCAGTTAACTTCTCTGTGCCTCAGTTACCTCATCCGTAAAATAGGGATTAACTGTGAGCCTCACCTGGGACAACCTGATTAACCTGTATCTACCCCAGCGCTAAGAGCAGTGCTCTGCACATAGTAAGTGCTTAACAAATACCAACATTATTATTATTATTATTACCTTTCAAAGTGCTGACATAGATACCAGGTAATCATGTTGGATACGGTTCATCCCCCACAAGGTGCTCACTGTCTTTGATCCTCATTTTACAGATGAGGTAACTGAGGCACAGAGAAATTAAGTGAGTTGCTTAAGGTCACATGGCAGACATGGTCCACTGTCCTGGTCCACTGATTTCCAGGCCTGTGCTCTTTCCACTAGGCCACATGGCTTCCCTGCAAGTGTTCACCATCCTCCCACCCTACCTTCACTTGATATTAATAATAACAATAATAATTATGGTATGTGTTAATTGCTTACTATGTGCCGAGCACTGTTTTAAGCACTGGGGTAGATATAAGGTAATCAAGTTGTCCCGTAGAGGGCACATAGTTTTAATTCCCATTTTACAGATGAGGCAACTGAGGCACAGAGAAGTTAAGCGGCCCGCTCAAGGTCACACAGCAGACAAGTGCAGAGCCGGAATTAGAACCCAGGTCGTTGCTCTATCCACTAGGCCACGCTGCTTGGTGCTCTCTTCCAAGGGCAGCTCAGACCACCTAAATTAGACGGAAGGGCAGGGAAGGTTATTCCCTTGACTGGTCTCCTGACATGGACAGTCTCAGGTAAAAAACAGAATTTTCTGGTCCAGATAAGAGGAATTGGAAGCCCTAAAAGAGCTGAATGCAAACTGTCTTCAGGTCTGGTGGACTGGAATTCAACTCTTGGTGAAGAGAGGAGGGTGAAGACTTATGTTTTCTACACGGAAGAAGGCAGTGGAAAACCACTTCCTTATTTTTACCAAGAAAACTCTGTGGATACAATATCTGAATGATTGCAGATGGAAGTGGAGCGTTCTGGAAGAGATGTGTCCATGGTATCGCTGTGGGTCGACAGCATAAGACAAGAAGAGAGCAGATTCTGGTCCCTGATACTTATAGGAAAAATCTCAGATCAAGGCAAGCCTGAAGTCTGGGATTTGGTTATTTTACATTTAGGAAAAGGGAACAAAGAGGGCGAACCCAAGTGTAAATGTTAAAAAACCTTTTGAAAGTTTCTCCTTTGGTCCATTATCATTTAAAAAGAAAAACTTCTTGGTTTTCATACTCTAGCAAGTACAAATGACTAAATGGATTATTTAAGTCTTTTAGGAAAAAAGACAAGTATCATTTTTGCCCTGAGGACAGGCCTGAGTAATTTTAACTGCGGATAATGGCCTCACAAAGTTATAAGCACTTGACGACAGGGTGGTGAAAAGTATGGTAATATTGTCTTGTGTCGGCAGCGTGGCTTGCAAAATCATTATCGATGGTAAAGAGACCATCGAGAGTGTTATTCCTGATAAATCCTTAAGGAAGAGGATAAGCATTAAATGACCGTCACAGACCCAGAAAGTCAATTCAAAACACGGCTGCCAGCTACCTTAATACAAAGGGGATGATCTGAGAGAGAGGTAGGTTGAATGAAATATGGAGTCTACTGACCCAGCAATTTATGGAACAATTTATGAATCAATTTCTTCCCAAGCTTCTCAAGTGAGACTTGAAAAACTCCTTTTCAGTGAACAGTGTCACTACATCCTTGCACACAAGGAAGTGTGCCCAGTTGAAGTGTGTACCTTTCTTCCTGCTTTTTAATCCTACATTTCCCTCTTCTTTTTCAATTGCTGTGGGGTCTTTTTCATATGAAAGAAGATATTTCCTAGTGAAAATGGCAATATTTTCCAGAATTCAAATTGCAAATCAAAGTGGCTTCTGAGGACAGACCTTGCATGAGAAGGAGGTTTGCCTCATGGAAAGAACCAGTGGACCTGGGTTCTAATTCCGGCTCTGTCATCTGACGCTGTGTGATCTTGAGCAAATCACTTCACTTCTCTGTGACTCAGTTGCCTCATCTGTAAAATGGGGATTCATTCATTCATGCAATAATATTTATTGAGCGCTTACTATGTGCAGAGCACTGTACTAAGAGCTTGGAAGGTACAATTAGGCAACAGATAGAGACAGTCCCTGCCCTTTGACAGGATTATACTCTAATCAGGGGAGACAGACTGACAAAAACCATAGCAATAAATAGAATCAAGGGGATTAAGACTGTGCACCCCTTGTGGGACGTGGACTGGGTCCAACCTAGTTACTTTGTATCCTGCCTTCTCCACTTGTCTGTTGTGTGATCTTGGGCAAGTCATTTCACTTCTCTGGCCCTCACTTATCTCATCTGTAAAATGGGGATTAAAACTGTGTTCAGATCGTTTTGCTTGTCTCCATTCCAGAGCTCAATACAGCGCCTATCACATAGTAAATGCCTAACAAGTGCCATCATTCTGTTCCCCAGCACTTCGAACAAACAATTATCATAGGAAAAAAATAGTGTTACCTTCTCCTTCCCTGTTCACTGCTCCTCCATGTTGTTTGTGGAATGGTTTCCCATCCCCATTTAGTCATCCCCTAGCCAAGCTTCACAGATGCAGCTCCTTGAATTTTATAACTTCATCAGTCTCCTCACTTTTGTTGCTCACTCCTGAATTCCTTCCAGGTCATCATCATCTCAAGTATGCAGGTGCCCACCTGAACATAGTATTCCAGGTGTGTCTCAGCAAGGTCACATGGGAAGATCTTACCACATCCCTCTTCCATAAAACACTCTTCTCCTCATTTGCATCCCAAAAGAACATTAACCTCTCTTCAACTCAATTTCTAAAGAAGCTTCTGCCTGTTCTCAGACCCTAGGTTTCTGTTAACTTCATGCTTTTGCAAACAATCTTCTACCTTCCATTTCACCTAGCAACCATTCTCTTATTGTCATGACCACAATGTACTGCATCCTGTATTAGGCACTGGGGAAATTACAATGAAAATTAGTAGATGTCCCAGAACTCATAATCTGAAATTGGAAAGATATGCAGAAAAAGTCCAATTTCCAAAAAGGAGCAAAGTCATTAACAGCCCAAGTAATACCAAAGAAGGAACCCATAAACCAGTTCTGAGTAGGCTACATCCTGCTACAAGCCACCCTTCCAGTAACCCGGGGTGACCCGTATCCCTGAAAACCAAGCAGATATAACAGATGGAACACTTTTCCTCTTCCTGATGTTTGGCAACCGAGTAGAAATCCTAAATGGCTAACCGGCAGGGTCATCAGAGGGAAAATGGAAAAGTGCAAAGCACACACATTTGAAAAGACAGGAAACTCCATAAAAAAAGGGCAGGTCGGGTGGAAAAAGAGGTCTAAAAATGAGCCCCTTGACATGACCTAAACAAATGTAGTGAGATTCCCACACCTAAACCATATTCCGTGGTAAACGGGCTTCAGAGATTATATATCAAATTGGGATGACCACACGTGATGTTTTAGGTCAAATTAATAGCAATAAGTAAGTAACGGTAACTTGAGAAGCAGCATGACTTTGTGGAAACAGCACAGAACTGGGAGTCAGAGATCAGAGAGTCAAAGGACATGGATTATAGTCCCAGCTCTGCCACTCGTCTGTTGTGTGACCTTGGCAAGTTACTTAACGTCTATGTGCCTCAGTTTACCTCATCTAGTAAATGGAGATTAAGAACGTGAGCCCTGTGTAAGACAGGGATTCTGTCCAACTTCGTCATATTGTATCTACCCTAGCACTTAGAACAGTTCCAGGCACACAGTAAATGCTTAACAAATACCATTTAAAAATTATAGAATAATGGCACTTATAGAGTGCTTACTAGGTCCTAAGCACTGTCAGGTACTGGAAAAAAAATCCTACCTGGTCTGGGTCCTGTGGAACAGTAACAGAATGATAAGCCCGTGATTAGACTGTAAGCCCGTGATTAGACTGTAAGCCCGTCAAAGGGCAGGGACTGTCTCTATCTGTTACCGATTTGTACATTCCAAGCTCTTAGTACAGTGCTCTGCACATAGTAAGCGCTCAATAAATACTATTGAATGAATGAACCATACCAGTGAATTGCTAACAGCAACAGATTACAAATGGAAAAGTCAGAAGTCACAGTGTAACATTAAGTGGTCAAACAGATTGTAAACTCCTTATTAAATTGCTAAATTTCTCGGGAGCAGGGATCATGTCGAATAACTCCATTTTACTGTACTCTTCCAAGAGCATAGTACAATGCTCTGCACATAGTACGTGCCCCCAAAATATCACTGACTGATGACTGCAACAAAGTCCCCAAATTTCTAAATGGTATGGAGGCTTCCGCATCTGGTAGCCCACCAAAACTGGCAGATTGCTAAGCTGAGAAGACCTAAGAAAACCCCCAGCATTATGATGGCATGAGAACATGATTTGGAAGATCCCGCTGTGGGCAGGGATTGTCTCTATCTGCTGCTGAATTTCAGTTCCCAAGCGCTCAGTAAGCACTCGATAAATGTGATTGAATGAATGAATGAATGAAAATGCCCATATCTGCAGGTGGCACTAAGGTCCTTGAATGGGCAAGACCATGTAATTACAAGCACCCCGAGATCAGGGACCATGTCTGTTAACTTTTTTTCAACTCAGGAATTTAGTACAGTGCTCTGTTCACATTAAGTTCTCAGTAAATACTATTGAATGGCCGATTGATGTTAATATGAATAAACTGCAGGGAAGATGTCATAGAGTTGCCTGAGTTGATGGAAAACTGGTAGGTGAGCTCCATTCAGTGTATATGCAAAGTCATCCGCACAGAAAAAAATTAATCCAAACTACCATATCTTGGTGACGGATTCTGAGTAGGAGTCAAATCAGGAAGGAGACTTGGACATCTTTGTTGACTTTTTTTTAAAAAATCATTGCACAACAGCAGCAATCGATCAATCCATGGTATTAATTGAGCACTTAATGTGTGCAGAACAGTGAGGTAAGCACTTGGAAGAGGCAGTACAACAGAGTTGGTAGATACATTCCCCGCCTACAAGGACCTTGCATTTTAGAGACTTATTTTAACATGTTACACATATACACCAGTGCGGTAGTGCTGAGGGCAGGGTGAATAAAAGGTAATAATAATTATTATGGCACTTATTATGGTACTACGTGCCAAGCACTGGGATAGATAAAAGTTAACCAAGTTAATAACAGTCCCCGTCCTACATGGGGCTCTGGGAAATCCCCCTTTTACAGATGAAGTAACTGAGGCCCAGAGAAGTGAAGCGATTTGCCCAAGATCACACAGCAATCAAGTGGGGGAGCCGGAATGAGAACCCAGGTCCTTCTGCCGGCCAGGCCTGTCTTCTAGCCACTAAGCCACACTGCTTCTCAAAGAAATAAAAAAAGTGGAGTACGAGGTACGAATCCCGGGGCCAGGGGGATGCAGAAGAGAGAGGGAGTAGGGGAAATGAGGGCTTATTCAGGGAAGACCTCTTGGAGAAGTGATTTACTAAGGCTTTAAAGGTCGGAGGGGGTGGTCTGTTTGATATGAAGGGGTAGGAGGGAGTTTCAGGCCTGAAGGAGGATGTGGGCAAGGGGTTGGTGGCCACATAGATCAGAATGGGGTACGATGAATAGGTGGGCGTTAGAGGAGTGAAGTGAGCGTGCTGGGTTGTAGTAGGAAATCAGCAAGGGAAGGTAGGAGGGGGTGAGTGTTTTAAAGCCAAAATAAATGACTTTTTATTTGTTGCAGAGGTGGATGGGCAACCTTTGGAGGTTCTTCGGAAATAGGAAGACTGGGACTAAACTTTTTTTAGAAAAGTGATCGGGGCAGCTGAGTGAAGGAAGGACTGGATTGGGGAGAGTCAGGAGGCAGAGAGGTCAGCGAGGAGGCTGATTCATTCAATCATATTTCATTCATTAATTGTATTTATTAAGTGCTTACTGTGTGTAGAACCCTGTACTAAGCGCTCAGGTAAGTGCTATACAACAATAAACAGTTACATTCTCTGCCCACAGCAAGCTCACAGTCTAGAGGTTGATGCAGTAATCAAGGCGGGAGAGTATAATGATCTCTGCCTATCAGGATCCCAGAGACCTCCCAATAAAGCCAACTGAATTCTGCCATCTCATCCAGAAATAGAACAGCCAATTAAGATTAACCACAGTGAAAACCAAAAGATGTAATTTGGAGCAACAATAAGTCTGTGCTGTGATTTTTTTTAAGAAAACAGACCTGCCAAGTTTAATGATAAAAGTCGGGAGCCGACACAGCCAAGGATCTCGTTAAATCCCCTCTCTCCCATCTGCCGAAATCCAAGGATCCAGGTGTCAGCGCCTTCGCAGTCTCCCAACCAAAGCATCTCACGAACATCAGTATTGTTACCAAAGAGTGATTTGTTCCAAATTCTAATCGAGGCCAAACATCTCCAATCACAGGCAAAAAATAAGCTTGAAGAAAATCTCTGTACTGGGCTTGGCATAAAATGTGAGGGAGATAAAAGCGGTGGGGAATCTACTCGGAGAAGAATGCGCTGTAAAGAGCAGGAGGACAGTGAGTGATCTGGGTAAATCCTTCCGTGGACAGTAATGCTCTGTCGAATAAACAAGCACCAATAGAAATGTTTTCATTGTCGTTGGAAAGCAGCACCGACTAATCTTGTATGGGAATATCTCATTTTAGCAGCTTTGTGCTAGATGAAATGGACGTTTCGCAGGCGCCAGTCGAGCATGGATGATACAGGACCTCTTTCTGAAGCTAATAAGGAATTTTCAACAAGCTATTGGCCGGAGTCGGAGTATGCCCCAGGAGAGGATGGTGATGCTTAGTGTATCTTGTGACAAAAGCTAGTGGGATCCCAATATTTCCTGCCTCCGTCTATATCCTGCGTCAGTCTCTTCAACTTTTGGTTAGCTGTATTTACTCGAATTATCCTCTCCCGCATATAATTTCTCTCCCCTGATTTTTGATGAGGGTTTAAAAAAATTATTCTTATAAGTGGTGATAGAGGCATGCAGGGGGTACAGAGAAGAGAGGGCCAGAATGTGTTGACACCATGGCTACATATTCATGAGAATCCATGGCTTAGTGGAAGGAGCCCAGGCTCGGGAGTCAGAGGTTGTGGGTTCTAATCCTGACTTCACCACTTATCAGCTGTGTGACTGGGCAAGTCACTTCACTTCTCTGTGCCTCAGTTACCTCATCTGTAAAAAAAAATGGGTATCAAGTCTGTGAGTCCCACATGGGACAACCCGATTACCTCGTATCTACCCCACTGCTTAGAACAGTGTTCGGTACATAGTAAGCACCTAACAAATACCACCATTGTTATTATTATTATTATATTCCTTCGTGGTAGTTTCTCCACAAAGATGTGAGAATTCTAGGGTAGGAAAAAGAAAAGGGAGGGAGTGAAGGGGGTGAGTGCCGATTTTTCTCGGAATTCAGAAGAGTATGATAGCAATTAGAGATACAATCTCGATGGCTCTTTTACTTTCATCTTCCTTCCCTCCTCCTTTCCTTTTTTTTTCTTATTCTCCTCTTTCTTTTCTTCTGCTCCCCTGGTGTAGTGGATAGACCCAGGGAGTCAGAAGGTCATGGGTTCTAATTCTGGCTCCACCAGACTACTGTGTGACCATGCAAGTCACTTAACGTCTCTGTGCCTCAGTTACCTCATCTGTAAAATGGGAATTAAGACTGTGTCCAACCCTAATTTTCTTGCATCCACCCCAGTGCTTAGTACAGTGCCTGGCACACAGTAAGCACTAAAAAAATACCAAAATTATTACTACTGTTACCCTTAATTTCCCATGAAATAGCCAGTCCCCTCTTTTACAGTGGCAGAAAGTATGCAAAAAAAAGTGTGTGAATTACACTGGTAGATTCAGTAAACACGGTAAATTTGAAAGTTCCTTTGGGGCAGAGACCATCTCTACAAATGCTATTGTTTTATACTCTACCAAGTGCTCAGCATAATGCTTTGAACATAGAAGCAGTGTGGCACAGTGGATAGAGCATGGGCCTGAGAGGCAGAGGGACCTGGGTTTTAATCCCGTTCCGCCACATACCTGCTGTGTGACATTGGGCAAGTCATTTAAATTCTCTGGGCTTCAAGTTACCTCACTTGTAAAATGGGGATTAAGAGTGTGAGCCCCAAGTGGGATAGGGACTGTGTCCAACCTGATCTACTCGTATCTACCCCAGCACTTAGAACAGTTCTTGGCACAGAGTAAGTACACGTAACTACCAGAATTATTGCCATTATTATTATTATTATAGACTGACTGTTTAATTGAAATGGCCGATTTGGGGAATCTGAAGCACTGGGAATCAGATGCACCATGGAACTAGTTGGTACCACAGAAACCCACAGAACAGCTCAGGAAGAGACTGATTTCCAGCAGGATCAGAGTGAGAAGGAAAAAGGAAATGTGATGGACCCAGGTTCAAAGCCTAAAAGACAGTGGATCAGCTCCTCCTGAAATAAATTCTAATGGCGTCATACTTCATTGTGCCCCACTTCAAGCAATGGACATGCAATTGCCCCCTCAATTTAATCAGTAGCTCTCATAAGATCCTCTGTCCCCCCACCTTTTCCATCAAGATAGATAGCCACAGCCTGAGTATAGAGGAATCAGCCTTTCGTGTATAAAAGGCAGGATTTTCAGAGCTGGTAGAATCTGTTATCTATTTAGCAGCAGAGCTAGAA
Source organism: Ornithorhynchus anatinus (assembly GCF_004115215.2). Classification (NCBI taxonomy): domain Eukaryota; kingdom Metazoa; phylum Chordata; class Mammalia; order Monotremata; family Ornithorhynchidae; genus Ornithorhynchus; species Ornithorhynchus anatinus. The sequence goes on from NC_041749.1 coordinate 10,897,077, forward strand.
ATAGAACCCAGATTGCCTTACTCACCAAGTCGGTAGATGTATGACTTTGATAAAAATCACTGATTTACCTGTCTCAGGTTTCTTGAGTTCAACACGGTTAAGAATGACTCGTAGTCCCATTAAATTCTTCATTCCAACCCGGGCTTCCCTGTCCAGTTGGACAATAGCAATTTTCCAAGTTACAGAATTGCTAATTGATTTCTGACTTCTCTCTTTCTCTTCTCATTTTCCATCTGCTTCCATCTTTCTGGTCTCCTACATCTTTTCTAATTCAGTTTATCAGTGGATTATTTATGGGGCACTTACCTAATGTAGGACACTGAGCCAAGTGCTCGAAAGATCACAAAGAAATCAATTACACCTGAAATCTCACCTCTTCCAACTAACCTTCCCCCATTCATTTCCAGCTTCCCAAATTATATGGGCCCACCTTTTCCAACTAACCTTCCCCCATTAATTTCCAGCTTCACAAGTTATATGGGCCCATCATGCATCTTTAACATGAATGTATTTTTTATATCCTTCCAGAGCTTTCATGTTTATGGAACCGCACAATCAATTATTGTTTCTACACCCAGGGGGACCTCAAAAGTGTTTTTTATGACTGCTACTCTTAGGGATGGGGCATACCTTTAGGGCGCTTACCAACTTCCCTTCTCTTTTCAAAGCTTGACTCCCTGGCCCCGCTTCTGTTCACTTTCATAGCTGGGCAATCCAACTTCTCTTCCTTTATGACATATTTTGTCTTTTCAGTAAATCTAAACTGCTCCTGCTGACCTCACCTTGCTTCTCTTCTCCTGGAGCCTCTTTATACCTCAAGGGCTCCACTAGCTCTGAGAACTCCTTGAAGGCAGCAGTTGCATCTGCCAATTCCAGTGTATTATGCTCTCCCAAGTGCTTAGTATGGGGCTCCATACACAGTAAATGCTCAATGAATACTACAGATGGATTGATTTCCCCTCCATACTACTTCAGACCAGGAAGAGGTTACTGCCCATTCTCAGTACAATCCCAGTGACCCATGTCACTGCAGTCAGGGGGAATCTCATGTTACTTTCTCCCATCTAGACCCCTATATTTTGTTTCTCATCATCTTCTGGGGCTAGAAATCTTCCATTTTCTCATAAATATTCTTACCGTTTGAGTTCCAGAAAAGAAATGACCTTCTCAAATCACCAGACTGGCGAATAACTCAATAGCATGCAAGCACACACACATACATGAATACGAAGCAGCATGAAGTAGTGGATAGAGCACAGGCCTGGGGGTCAGAAAGTCATGGGTTCTAATCCCAGCTTCACTACTTGTCTACTGTGTGGCTTTGGGCACTTGACTTCTCTTTGTCTCAGTTACCATACCTGTTAAATGGGAATTGAGACTGTGAGCCCCACGTGGGACAGGGACTGGGTCCAACTTGATTTGCTTATATCCAACCCAGATTAGTACAGTACCTGGCACATAGTAAGCGCTTATCAAATATTATTTTATTTTTTTTTCACCGTCAGCTGACTGGAATCTAGGAATAGCCATGAAGCCCCCTAAGTCAGACAGCAGAGCAAGGGATAGGATTTTCCTCATTCCACTCCTCCTGTCAGCCCTACTCAGCTTATTCTCCCACTACTCATCTCTACCCATCCTACTCTTCCTGTAGCATTTTGAGACTTCTGTCTCTGAAGCTCCTGTAAACTCAGTGTGGCAGGGAACGTGTCTGTTTATCGCTGTACTGTACTCTCCCAAGTGCTCAGTACAGTGCTCTGCACATAGTAAGCTCTCAATAATGTGGCTGAATGAATAAGCTCCTCATTCCCTCTTATCCAGGTGTTCAAGCTGGTCCTGTGTTTATGACTGGATCCTCCCACTCAGCTATTCGTCTTTAACTTTGTTTCATCACAGCAGCTCCTTCCACTCCACTGCCATGTCCCAAACCGTCAGGATGGGGCAAAATGTTATCAGTTTTGGAGGAAGGCCAGGGAAAAGTTGCTCCCATCCCTATTCTGCCCCGCTCCTGCTGCTCCTGGAGAGCAGGTGAGCCATCCAGCCTGAAATTTTACAACCATCAAAACTTGGAAAAATACTTTTGTATTGAAAGGAAATTTAGTTATCATTGAACAACCTAGCGACTACTGTTACCTACCACCTTAAATGAGAGTTTGTTTAGGCAACTGACAAAGTCAGGGGTTAGAAGAAACCCAAGATATAGATTTATCCTTAAAACTTGTGTAAATCTTTGATGACTAAAAATCGACAGCATTGTTTACTCGGTATTAAATGACTGAATTTGGGAGACTTATGATAGATTAGCTGAGGCAGGTAATTGTTTTAGAACACTGAAGAACAAACATTCTAAGGTACAATAAACATGCACTTGAGCTCTTTAAATCAAAATATAGATATGCAGAAGTAGATCAAAATGCTGTAGTATATTTACTGGTGAAATAAATCCATTAAGGAGGAATGAGCAATGAGGTTCAGGATTAGTTAAAATCCAAAGACATAGCAATGCATTTAAATTATTACATTTTTATAAACAAAAACAACCCGGAGAGTTTTCATGATTATCAGATGATTATTATAATAGCATAATGCGCTGTAGTACGTGCTCGAGAAAGTAAAACAGGACCATGAGACAGGTTCTCTGGCCAAATCGAAAGCTTTCATTCTAACAGAGGAGAAAGGGACAAAAATACTTACAAATAGACTGTTTAATTAATCACACATGGGAGGAAATCAATAGAGCAATAGTATTTATTAAGCACTTACTGGATGCAGAGCACTGTATGAAGCACTTGGCAGGGGAGAGGTGGGGCAGATAAAGTCTATAAATACAAATGCAAGGGTGATACAGGAGTTCAATATGGCCCAGAGGATTCAGGCTTGGGAGTCAGAGGTCCTGGGTTCTAAATCCAGCTCTGACACACATCTGCTGGGTGCCCTTGGGGAAGTCACTTCATTTATCTGGGCCTCAGTTTCCTCATTTGTAAAATGGAAAATCAAAACCTGTACTCCCTCCTCGTTAGATTGTGAGCACCATGTGGTACAAGGACTGTGTCAAATCTATGTCGTATTTGCCCCAGTGCTTACTTAGTACAGTTCTTGGCACATAGTAAGGGCTTAATAAACACTGTGATTACTAATGATTACTATTCTTATTAATAATTTTAAAGTGATGATGGAGCGAATTCAAGTTGTTTAGCTTTGGACATATTAAGTGGAACTGTTTTAGAGGCAAAAGGAAATGCAGCATTATAAGTGAGATAATAATTATTCTATTTGTCAGAGCCTGAGGGATTGAAGGAAGCAATGAGGGAACAGAGGAGAAATGGAACAAATTTTTTTATGAGGTGAGCAGTATAGGGTCAGAAGCACAGATGGAGGGAATGGACTTAGCCAGCAAATATCGTTACCATTTTTTAATGATATTTGTTAAGTACTTACTATGTGCCAGGCACTGTACCAGAGTGTACACTTCTTTATGATAAGCTTTTTCACCAGCAATATACAGCAACAGGGAGGTCTAATAAAATCTGCATCTATAGTGGGAAAAGGCAGGGAAGGTAAAATGGAGAACTATCTCCTCCTTAATTAAGCGGGATGTAATGTGGGGCTGTAAATTCTTCAATCAGAACGTATCAAATCTGAGCATTCACCATTTCACTTTGTTCATTTGTTATCAATGAAGGAAATGTGATAGTTCTTCCAAATTTGGGATTTCACTGACCCTAAAAATCAAATGTCCCCTGAAGGGCCTTAGTTCTGGTGGATGAAATGTGAAAAGCATAAGCATCACACAAAACAGTTGACATCTGCAATAGACTGAATCAAATGGTTTGGTATGCTTGATCAAGGGACCATTTATTTCTCGCCAATTCAATTACCGCAAGCCACACTGATCACTGTAAATGGCTAAGAACGATAGAGCAGGCTGATCATGGCTGCAGAATGGTTGACATACTGATTAGTACTTATTGATGTTAGAGAAGTGTGGCCTATTAAAAAGTGCACAGGCCTGTGAGTCAGAAGACTTGGTACTAATCCTCTGCCTCATGTATGACTTGTTCAAATCATTTATCTTCTCTTTGCCTCAGTTTCCTCAAGTGTAAAATGAGGATTCAATACTTGTTCTCCCTTCTACTTAGACTGTGAACCCCACAGCCGGAAGAGACCGTGTTCAATCTGACTTTCTTATATCTACCCTGGCATTTAATTCTGTACTTGGCACATAGTAGGTGCTTAAAAACTACTATGATTATTATATCAATTCTTTATTGATATTGAAGTCTGTCTCTCCCTCTGGACTGTAAATTCATTGTGTGAAGGAAATAACAATAATAATGATTATAGCATTTGTTAAGTGCCAGGCACTCTACAAAGCTTTGGAGTGGATAAAAGCAAATAGAGTTGGACACGGACCCTGTCCCACGTGGGGCTCACCATCTCAATCCTCATTTTACAGATGAGGTAACTGAGGCGCAGAGAAGTTAGGTGACTTTCCCGAGGTCACACAGCAGACAAGTGGCCAAGCCAGGATTAAAACCCATAACCTTCTGACTCCCAGGCCTGTGCTCTATCCACTACGCCGTACTGCTTCTCTACATGTGTCTACCAACTCTGTTGTACCGGTCTCTCCCAAGCGGTTAGTCCAGAGGTCTGCTCATAGTAAGTGCTCAATAAATACTATCGATGAGGAGGAGGAGGAGGATGATGATGATGATGTGATGAAGTGGTGAGTTGAAAAACAAAGAGGAGCAGGGTTCTGCAAAAAGTAGAATCCGAAGAAAGCTTTAAATAAGTAAACGAGCATGAAGTTAGATCATACCAAATACATTTAAATACAGATTCCAGTCAGGCTGACAGTGAAATAAAAATAAAATAATATTTGTTAAGTGCTTACTATGTGCCAGGTACTGTACTAAGCGCTGGAGTAGATATAATGTGGCTCAGTGGAAAGAGCAAGGCTTAGGAGTCAGAGGTCATGGGTTCTAATCCCGACTCCACCACTTGTCAGCTGTGTGACCTTGGGCAAGTCACTTCACTTTTTACCTCTCCGCAGCTAAAGCCTCATTTTCCCCTTTTCCCTCTGCTCCTCCACCTCTCCCTTCCCATCCCCACAGCACTGTACTCGTCCGCTCAACTGTATATATTTTCGTTACCCTATTTATTTTGTTAATGAATTGTACATCGCCTTGATTCTATTTAGTTGCCATTGTTTTTACGAGATATTCTTCCCCTTGACGCTGTTTAGTGCCATTGTTCTTGTCTGTCCGTCTCCCCCGATTAGACTGTAAGCCCGTCAAACGGCAGGGACTGTCTCTATCTGTTGCCGACTTGTTCATCCCAAGCGCTTAGTACAGTGCTCTGCACATAGTAAGCGCTCAATAAATACTATTGAATAAATACTATTGAATTCTCTGTGTCTCAGTTACCTCATCTGTAAAATGGGAATGAAGACTATGAGCTCCACGTGGGACAACTTGATCACCTTGCATCCCCCCAGTGCTTAGAACAGTGCTTTGCACATAGTAAGAGCTTAACAAATGCCATCATTATTATTATATTTAAGATATATAACCATTCTATCTTTTCCCTGGAAATGGAAATAGAGAAAAAAGAGTGACTTGTCAGAGAGAAAGGAACTATTATTCAGCTAAACAAGGAACTTATCTATGGTGGAATTTGTTATAAGGGACTAATGGCTGAGGACTTGAAAGGTCCTGAAGGTCAGATGTACATTGCAAATTTCAAAAGTCGATTAAGTAATTTTATTTGAAATGCTGCCCATCTTGATAGAAAACATAATGCGGATTATACGTGGTTAATAATGAATTAATCTATCTCAGTGAAGTACTGGCTTAAGGAAATTTGATCACATTTACTTTGTTCTACTAGAGACTTAGAATTTCTGAAACTTTAATTCCTCCGGGCCCCAGGTTGTTTTGAGGTATTTGATAACTCAGAAATTTTAAGAAAAGTCAAGGCAAGGTTTCTCCTTTAACAAAAGTGTTGAGTGAAAAAGTATCGTCAAAAAGCATACTAATTGGTAAGGGTCACAGATAGAGAGTTCCTAGCTGTCGGCAGGCACCTGGGGGACCGATCCTTCTCAGAAGGTGCAGAATGCGACCCAGATGATTTGGGACAAATCCAAGAGAGGAAAAGAGTGGCTCGGGGACTGTGGATCTACCCCAGTGCTTAGTACAATGCTTGGCACGTAGTAATAATAATAAATAATAATTACGGTAATTGTTAAGTGCTTACTGTGTGCCAAGCATTGTTCTAAGTGCTGGGGTGGATGCAAGCAAATGGGGTTGGTCACAGTTCTTCTCCCACGTGGGGCTCACAGCCTCAAACCCCATTTTACGGCTAAGGTAACCGAGGCACAGAGAAGTGAAGTGATTTGGCCAAGGTCACACAGTAGACGAGTGGTGGAGCCGGGATTAAGACCCATGACCTTCCGACTCCCAGGCCAGTGCTCTAGCCACTATGCTGTGCTGCTTCACTTCACTTCATAAAGAGAAGCAGCGTGGCTCAGTGGAAAGAGCCCGGGTTTGGGAGTCAGAGGTCATGGGTTCGAATCCCGGCTCTGCCACTTGTCAGCTGTGTGACTGTGGCCAAGTCACTTCACTTCTCTGTGCCTCAGTTCCCTCATCTGTCAAATGGGGATGAATACTGTGAGCCTCACGTGGGACAACCTGATGACCGTGGATCCACCCCAGTGCTTAGAACAGTGCTCTGCACAGAGTAAGCGCTTAACAAATACCAACATTCTCTGTGCCTCAGTTACCTCATCTGTAAAAGGGGGATTGAGACCTGAGCCCCAGCTGGGACAGGAACTGTGTCTCACCGGATTTGCTTGTAACCATCCCAATGCTTAGAACAGTGCCTGCCACATAGTAAGCACTTAAGAAATATCAAAATTATTGCGATTATTATCATTAATGAATATCATTAAAATAAAGGCATCAAGTAATGACCAATTGAGTTGCCGAGGAGGCAGAAGCAACAGAGATTGGCCGTAGTAGTGACTGCTTCCATTGCCAAACAGAGAGAGAAATTTAGACGTCCTCTCGGCATTGTCTTCCTGCTGCCATGTCACTTCTGTCAAAGCGGGCAGATCCCCTTTCTTGATCTCAGCCAAAAGAGGGATGCCGAGGACCCCGCCAGAGACATTTGGGCTGATAAATCCTCAAAGGTTCTCAAGTAGGATAACTGATCAATAATGCATTGAGTGTACTCAGTGCTTGGAAGAGTACAATGGAATTAGTAGACATGAATCTGCCCTTGAGGTATTTACTGGAGCAGCGTGGCTCAGTGGAAAGAGCCCGGCCTTGGGAGTCGGAGGTCAAGGGTTCTAATCCCGGCTCTGCCACTTGTCAGCTGGGTGACTTTGGACAAGTCACTTCACTCTTCCGGGTCTCAGTTACTTCATCTGGAAAATGGGGATGAAGACTGTGAGCCCCACGTGGGACAATCTGATTACCTTGTATCCCCTCCAGTGCATAGAACAGTGCTTGGCACATAGTAAGCGCTTAGCTAATGCCATCATCATCATTTACACTCTATGTCTGTGTCTATGGCAACAAACCTATGACAGAGCATACTTCTTTCTGCAAAGAGAAGTCCTTGAATAATAATAATAATGATGGTATTTGTTGAGCGCTTATTACGTGCCAAGCACTGTTCTGAAAACTGGGGTAGATATGAGGTAATCAGGTTGTCCCATATTGGACTCACAGTCTTAATTTCCATTTTACAGATGAGGTAACTGAGGCACAGAGAAGTTAAGTGGCTCTCCCAAGGTCACACAGCAGACAAGTGGTGGAGCCGGAATTAGAACCCACGTCCAACTCGTGCTCTTTCCACTAAGCCACTAAGCACTAATGCTGGAGCCTTTTTAGTAGCAGAAATAATAATAATAATAATTGTGGTATTTGTTAAGCAATTACTGTGTCCTAAGCTCTGTTCTAAGAGCGGAATAATATCATGGTATTTGTCAAGCCCTTACTAGGTGCTAGGCACTGTTCTAAGCGCCGGGGTAAATACGAGATAATCAGGTTAGTCACAGTCCCCATCCCTCATAGTGCTCACAGTCTTAATCCCCATTTTACAGATGAGGGAAGTGAGGCACAGAGAAGTAAAGTGATTTGCCCAAGATCACACAGCAGAGAGTGGCAGAGTTTCGATTAGAACCCATGACCTTCTGACTCCCGGTCCCATGTTCTATTCATTAGGCCATGCTGGCGGGTTTCCTCACTTCTCCACCTTCTAGCTTGCTGACAATAATATTATTGTTTTCAAAGAGCAGCTAAATGACTCTGGATCGTGTGTTTGAAAGATCAATCAATGATATTTATTGAGTACTTAGTATGGGCAGCATACAATGCAACAGAATTGTATGTTCCCCGCCCGCAAGAAGTTTACAGTCTAGAGGGGGATACGGGTATTAAAATTAATTAGGTATACATACACAGGTGCTGCGGAGGTAAGTGGGCAGGGGGTGAATATTAAGTGTTTCAATCAATCATATTTATTGAGCACTTACTGTGTGCAGAGCGCTGTCCTATGCATAGGGGACAGTACAATATAAGGGGTCCAGATCCAAATGCAAGGACGATGGAGAATGCAGAGCAGGTAGGGAAAATGAGGACTTAATTGGGGAAGGCTTCCTGGGGAGATGTTATTTTAGTATGGTTTAAAGTAAAATAGTGTGGTTGATTTCATTCATTTATTCATTCAATCATATATTTTGAGCCCCTACGGTGTGCAGAGCATTGTACTAAGGCCTTGGAAAGTACAGTTCCGCAACAGAGAAGCAGCGTGGCTCAATGGAAAGAGCACGGGCTTTGGAGTCAGGGCTCATGAGTTCGAATCCCAGCTCTGCCACTTATCAGCTGTGTGACTGTGGGCAAGTCACTTAACTTCTCTGTGCCTCAGTTCCCTCATCTGTAAAATGGGGATTAAGACTTTGAGCCCCACGTGGGACAACCTGATTCCCCTATGTCTACCCCAGCGCTTAGAACAGTGCTCGGCACATAGTATGCGCTTAACAAATACCAACATTATTATTATTAACAGAGACAATCCCTACCCAACAACGGGCTCACAGTCTAGAAGGGGGAGACAGACAACAAAACAAAACAAGTAGACAGCCGTCAAAAGCATGATTTCTGCTATTTCATTTCATGCTAAATGATTTCATTTGACCATTTATCTGGAGTCCTTAATATTTTTTTTCAAAATTACAACCCCACTTCAATCAGTTGCTTCTTAATAGTTGCTAGGAGGACACGGTGAGGGTGGGAAAATGGAAAGACTACGTGGTTAAGATGCTGCAGTTTTATATCGATTCAGGACAGGGTTGACAACACTGACCTAAGAACATAAATGACACATTTTGGAGATTTTTCATGAAACTTGAGATCAGGACCGGTCATTAGGTCAGAGACCAGGGCTAAAGAGTAGAACCTAGTACTCGGTAATGAAGTCTACTAGCATAACTAGAGTCTAAGAAAATTCTCTGTAAATTATTATTAAGTTTCATTAAGGGAGAGAAAATTAAAACTCTGCATTCTTAGTAGATGATAATACTAATATATTCTACTAATGATAATGAGAATAATAATAGTCATAGTTGTGGTATTCGTTAAGCACCTACAGTGTGCCAAGCGTTGTTATAAGCACTGGTGTGGATACAAGGAAGTTATGTCAGACATGGTACCTGCCCCATGTGGGGCTCACAGTCTAATGGGAAGGGAGAAAAGGAGGAGGGAGGAGATAAAGAACCATGAATTTCTTGGTGCCCTTAATAATAATAATAATAATAATAATGTTGGTACTTGTTAAGCGTTTACTATGTGCAGAGCACTGTTCTAAGCGCTGGGGTAGATCCCGGGTAATCAGGTTGTCCCACGTGAGGCTCACAGTCTTAATCCCCATTTTACAGATGAGGGAACGGAGGCCCAGAAAAGTTAAGTGACTTGCCCACAGTCACACAGCTGACAAGTGGAGGAGCCGAAATTCGAACCCATGACCTCTGACTCCCAAGCCCGGGCTCTTTCCACTGAGAACGCTGATTCTTGTTAGAAGATTCTAAACCTGACTATGGTCTGCAAACTATATCTCATTTCGGGTTCATTTCATATTTGGAATCTAACAAACATGGGACTGAGAGAGGCTTCCCTGCCTCGAGAGGCTGGCTTCACCTTAATCATTCAACAAGTATTTTTCGTCAACAGATATTTTACAGAGTATTCACAGGATAGGGAAGACTGCGCCAGACCCTGGAGCCCTTAGAGGAAGATAAACTTCTTTTGTGTTGTTAAAGAGGGCCAGGAAAGGAGATTTCATTTTCTCCCCCCGCTGGAACAGCCCAGCGCTTAACATCATTATCATCCAGGGCATAAATGGCACTTGACGAACACCGAAGCCACTGCATCTTATTTTGGGGTAAGTAGAGATATGGATTCCTCTCAGGGTCGCACTTGGAGACTTTCCAGTCCTCTACCAGTCTCGACTACAGGAGGGAGAGTCAAGCAGAGGCCTGTCCGTTCCATGCCTACACTGGACAGTGGCTACCAAATGGAATGCCATCTGCTATCCCGGCTCTGCCACTCATCAGCTGTGTGACCGTGGGCAAGTCACTTAACATCTCTGTGCCTCAGTTACCTCATCTGTAAAATGGGGATTAACTGTGAGCCTCAAGTGGGACAACCTGATTACCCTCTATCTACCCCAGCGCTTAGAACAGTGTTCTACACATAGTAAGCGCTTAACAAATACCAATATTATTACAAGTCAAAACTCCCCTGTGCTGGGCAGCAGCAGCAGCGTGGGAGAGAGTCGAGGGCAGAGACCCATCTACTGCGTGGGAGGAGACACTGGTAAACAGGGAAACAGTGAGGATCAGTGGAAAGAGCCCGGGTTTGGGAGTCAGAGGTCATGGGTTCAAATCCCAGATCTGCCACTTGTCAGCTGACTGTGGGCAAGTCACTTCACTTCTCTGGGCCTCAGTTACCTCATCTGGAAAATGGGGATGAAGACTGTGAGCTTCATTCAATAGTATTTATTGAGCGCTTACTATGTGCAGAGCACTGTACTAAGCGCTTGGGATGAACAAGTCGGCAACAGATAGAGACAGTCCCTGCCGTTTGACGGGCTTACAGTCTAATCGGGGGAGACGGACAGACAAGAACAATGGCACTAAACAGCGTCAAGGGGAAGAACATCTCGTAAAAACAATGGCAACTAAATAGAATCAAGGCGATGTACAATTCATTAACAAAATAAATAGGGTAACGAAAATATATACAGTTGAGCGGACGGGTACAGTGCTGTGGGGATGGGAAGGGAGAGGTGGAGGAGCAGAGGGAAAAGGGGAAAATGAGGCTTTAGCTGCGGAGAGGTAAAGGGGGGATGGCAGAGGGAGTAGAGGGGGAAGAGGAGCTCAGTCTGGGAAGGCCTCTTGGAGGAGGTGATTTTTAAGTAAGGTTTTGAAGAGGGAAAGAGAATCAGTTTGGCGGAGGTGAGGAGGGAGGGCGTTCCAGGACCGCGGGAGGACGTGACCCAGGGGTCGACGGCGGGATAGGCGAGACCGAGGGACGGCGAGGAGGTGGGCGGCAGAGGAGCGGAGCGTGCGGGGTGGGCGGTAGAAAGAGAGAAGGGAGGAGAGGTAGGAAGGGGCAAGGTGATGGAGAGCCTCGAAGCCTAGAGTGAGGAGTTTTTGTTTGGAGCGGAGGTCGATAGGCAACCACTGGAGTTGTTTAAGAAGGGGAGTGACATGCCCAGATCGTTTCTGCGGGAAGATGAGCCGGGCAGCGGAGTGAAGAATAGACCGGAGCGGGGCGAGAGAGGAGGAAGGGAGGTCAGAGAGAAGGCTGACACAGTAGTCTAGCCGGGATATAACGAGAGCCCGTAATAGTAAGGTAGCCGTTTGGGTGGAGAGGAAAGGGCGGATCTTGGCGATATTGTAGAGGTGAAACCGGCAGGTCTTGGTAACGGATAGGATGTGTGGGGTGAACGAGAGGGACGAGTCAAGGATGACACCGAGATTGCGGGCCTGCGGGACGGGAAGGATGGTCGTGCCATCCACGGTGATGGAGAAGTCTGGGAGCGGACCGGGCTTGGGAGGGAAGATGAGGAGCTCAGTCTTGCTCATGTTGAGTTTTAGGTGGCGGGCAGACATCCAGGTGGAGACGTCCCGGAGGCAGGAGGAGAGGCGAGCCTGAAGGGAGGGGGAGAGGACAGGGGCGGAGATGTAGATCTGCGTGTCATCTGCGTAGAGATGGTAGTCAAAGCCGTGAGAGCGAATGAGTTCACCGAGGGAGTGAGTGTAAATGGAGAACAGAAGAGGGCCAAGAACTGACCCTTGAGGAACTCCAACAGTTAAAGGATGGGAGGGGGAGGAGGCTCCAGCGTAGGAGACCGAGAATGATCGGCCAGAGAGGTAAGAGGAGAACCAGGAGAGGACAGAGTCCGTGAAGCCAAGGTGAGATAAGGTACGGAGGAGGAGGGGATGGTCGACAGTGTCAAAGGCAGCAGAGAGGTCAAGGAGGATCAGAATGGAGTAGGAGCCATTGGATTTGGCAAGAAGGAGGTCATGGGTGACCTTAGAAAGAGCAGTCTCGGTAGAGTGGAGGGGACGGAAGCCAGATTGGAGGGGGTCTAGGAGAGAATGGGAGTTAAGGAATTCTAGGCATCGATTGTAGACGACTCGTTCTAAGATTTTGGAAAGGAAGGGTAGTAGGGAGATAGGACGATAACTGGAGGGGGAAGTGGGGTCAAGAGCGGGTTTTTTTAGGATGGGGGAGACGTGGGCGTGTTTGAAGGCAGAGGGGAAGGAGCCCTTGGAGATTGAGTGGTTAAAAATAGAAGTTAAGGAAGGGAGGAGGGCAGGGGCGATTCATGTGGGACAATCTGATTACTTAACACTTAACAAATACCAATACCAACTTTAACTTAAGTGTAAACACTTAACAAATACCAACATTATTATTATTATTATTATTAAACAACTTCGATATTTTTGCCAAGAAAACTCTGGATCCACTACCAGGACGAGTGCAGATGGAAGTGGAGTATTCTGGGAGAAATGTCTTCATGGTGTCGCTATGGGTCAGACATGACTCGACAGCATAAGACAAGACAAATAATATGGAATCAATGGCACCATCCTTTATTTTGGAACACTCCAATATTTAAGGGTAATTTTTTGCTCCCATCTCTTAGACGTGTCATTTCTTTTATATCCTATTTCTCTAAGAACTCCAAAGTTCCAAAGAACCAAAAGTGAACGAGACAGGGCCCTACATGTTGTCAATGAGTTCATCTTGTAGAAGCAGCATGGTGTAGTGGATAGAGCATGGGCCTGGGAGTTGGAAGGTAATGGGTTCTAATCCTGACTCCGCCACTTGTCTGCTATGTGACCTTGGGCAAGAGGCTTCACTTCTTTGTGCCTCAGTTACCTCATCTGTAAAATGGGGATTGAGACTATGAGCCCCACTTAGGACAGGGACTGTGTCCCACTGGATTTGCTTGTATCCACCTCAGCCCTTAGTACAGTGTCTGGCACATAGTAAGTGCTTAACAAATATATATGTATAATGTATAACATATATATCTAGTGTCATCAAGTCATTTCTAATTCATAGCCACGCTGTGGATATATTTTCTCCAGAGCATCCTATCTTCTGCCATACATTATCATTATTATTATCTTACCTCATATTGCAATTATGTTTTCAGAGGTGAAGGGGAACACTTGCATCCACCAGTAGAAGAGTGTTCTTTGAAAACTCCTCTCGCTGTGAAAAATCATGGCAGTTCAGTTAATTTATTTTTTCTAACCTTAATTAAAGGATACCTCATCCATCCACACATTCCTAAATGGAAAAAAAAACAGGTAAATTAAATGGAAGTTTTTTCCTTTTGCTCCTTTAATACCCGACAAACCTAAACCTCAGTAATGGCTGACCTTAAAACTTCTAAGTATTCCTGAGAATTAAACACTGAATTTTAAGCATCTTTAAGAACATAACTATGCCATAATAGGTCAGATCATTGGTCTATCATATTCAATCTCTGTACTAACTACATAGTTAAAAATAATTGTGCTATTTGTTAAGCACTTTACTGTGCACCAAGCTCTGCACTAAGCACAGGAGTAGAGCCACTTGTCAGCTGTGTGACTGTGGGCAAGTCACTTCACTTCTCTGTGCCTCAGTTACCTCACCTGTAAAATGGGGATTAAGACTGTGAGCCTCATGTGGGACAACCTGATTACCCTGTATCTACCCCAGTGCTTAGAACAGTACTCTGCACATTGTAATCACTTAAATACCAACATTATTATTATTAAAGATAATCAAGTGAGACAGTCCCTGTCCCAGTGGATGGTTCTAGACTGATAATGCTGATATAAATAGAAACTCTGTAAGTGAGGAATAATGGAGGAATCGTAATGGAAATCGGTTTTATTTGAGGCACTAAGCTCTATCTTGCTCTCTTTTTTTTTTACTTGCATTATCTTCTATCTCCTTTTAGTCCAAGTTTTCCCTTTAAGCGGTACGGTTCTGAAGGACAGGGTCCGTAACCTCTTCATACTGCTTTAATGATCCATTTGCATTATGAACATATGCTCTTTTCTTCTTTCCTCCTATCAGTAATTTACTTTAATGACTGTCCCCACGGTAGACTACGAACTTCTTGAGGACATAGACCACATCTATTAACACTAGTGAACCCTCATAAGTGCTTAGTAGAGAGCTATGCGCTAAAGTGTTCAATAAACTACCACCTGACTGATATTAAATAACTGTAATTACTTTGCAGGTCTTCTAACATGTGTCCCAGAGCATGATTTGGCTTGGTTGGAGAGTATTTCCCGGTGAAGACAACATGCTCCACTATGGTGGAGACCAATAAAATGCGAAACAGCACATCTCATGCTAACTGGAATTGCCTGAGACAATCATAATTAAATAGCATTATTCAAGGGTCAAGGAACATTGTGATTTCAACATGAGTATAAATGTAAATGACTTTTCAATTAAACTTTCTAGATTTCCCATTCAGGTTGTGGGCTACCCACCTGTCAGCTAAACATCCGCAAAGGAGCTGAGTTCATCATTCTATTTTTACAGCCAAATTCTCACTAAGTGAATTGCTGGTGTGTAGTTTTCTCTTTTAATGGAATGGGGATTGGGTAATTAAAAGAGGTTATAGAGAGGGATTAGGGCTCATAGCTCCAGAACTTTGAGTCCTTTGCTTTACCCACAGAGCTACAAGGTAATGACATTCCGAATGCCTGTTAAATACCCCCGTCTGTTTCGCTTACATTTTCAAACTCATTCTATAGAGGGATTGCTTCAGGACAATTATTAAGATTGATGTTGGGGGCTGAATACTGAATTTTCAATCTCAAAGTCCTTCCAGAGGTGAGATCGCATAGAAGAGACCTGCCTATCATGTTTATAGCCTAAGCAGCCTGAATCTGGGTTCCGACTCACGTCTGTGTTTTTAATTAGTTTGGGAATTAAAAATGAAAGCAAAATGAAACTTTAATATTGAGATAAAATGTGGTTTGGGTTGATTAAGAATTTTTATCATATTAAAATAGGTATAAGTGTACGGAATTCATTGCCCCAGCAGGTTGTGCAGGAAGAAAATGCAAATAGGTTCAAGAAGGGCTTGGGTAAAATTCATGGGATAATTGAGCCATCAGAGGAAAACTTGAGGAATATGAGAAGCAGCATAGAGAAGCAGCATGACTTAGTTGAAAGACCACAGGCTTGGAAGTCAGAGAATGTAGGTTTTAATCCCACCTCCGCCACTTCTCTGCTGTATCACCTTGGGCAAGCCACTTAACTACTCTTTGACTCATTTACCTCATCTGTAAAATGGGGATTAAGACTGTGAGCCCCAAGCGGGACAACCAGATTACCTCGTATCTCCCCCAGTGCTTAGAACAGTGTTCGGCATATAGTAAGCGCTTAACAAATACCATCATTATCATTATCATTAGAGTAATAATAATAATAATAAGCCTGGTATTTGTTAAGCGCTTACTGTGTCGAACTCATGACCTCTGACTCCGAAGCCCAGGCCCTTTCCACTGAGCCGCGCTGCTTCCAGAGTAGGTGAAAGAGGTGCAAATTTCATAAGAAATGACTGACTGGATCACAGATATGCCTGAGAGCCCAATCAGATCTACCTACCCCTAGTAGGTGGGGTTGAATTACAACCCGCAAAGGAACCGGGTCCCGGGTGATCGTCATCGGCCAATCGTTTGACGCAGTCTGCATCCGGTCTGGACCCAGATCCTGATGAGCTCTTTGTCTGGGTTTTTGATCTGACCAGTAAGGTTCTGAAGGACAGGGTTCATAGCCTCTTCATATTGTCTTGCTCCCCACAGCAAACAGCTAACGCAGTGCCAAGAACAGTTTAATGCACATTACATAATGCTGTGTGATTCATTCATTCAAATCATTGAATTTGTCTGTGCCTCATTTTCTTCCTCTGTAAAATGGGGATTAAATACCTCTTCTCCCTCTCCCTTAGATTGTGTCCAAGTTGATTGACTCATATCTTCCCCAGCAATTGAGTTGGGTGCACTCAGTTGAGTGAGTTTGGCACACAATAAGCATTTAATAAATACCACAGTTACCATTCGTGTTATCACTATTCTCAGAGAGGGTACAGTCTAACCAGGAAGATGGATGTCAAGGAGGACAATAATCACACAATTTTCCATGCACCATTGGTAACATTATTGGACAGAATGGATCGGACTGAATATGGCCTTGCTTATGGGCTTTTTAATGTTCTTAACTAGTCATCAAATCTCAAACAAACCTAACACTGAAGCATTAGCATATACAGAGACACCCACTCACACACACAGTTGTCACACATATGGGAAGACATCGATGATAGTGAAATTCAGTTCGTTTTTTGCAAAGTTGAAAAGGTCAATGTCGGATCTATAGCCTCCGTTACCTTATAGACACAGAAAGGCTATCTGCCCTCTTTGGTGTTCTGCTTAGCATTTGCAGCACATTGCATTGTTTTCTCTTTAACCTCCTTGTCTTTTTCCATATGAGGTTGTCACTCAAAAAAAGTAACATTTCTTGACAGTATTACTCCACACTACTCTATTTGCAGCAAATGAGTCCCAATTTTTATCAGGGATGTAGCAACTCTGTCAGACAATCAATACAGCAATAAATCAGTCAATATCATTTGTTGAATGTTCACTTACTTTGTGCAGAGCCCAGGACTAAGTGCTTGAGAAAGTATGGTATAATATAGCTCATAGACTCAATACCTGCCCCTGAAGGGCTTACATTCTAGAAGAGGAAACAGACATTAAAATAAATTAAAGACAGGGGAAATGGCAAAGGGTAAGTATAAGTACATAGTTGCTGAAGAGATACAGATTTGAGTGCATAGAAAATGCAGAGGGAAGGGAAGTGAGGGGCTAGTTAATAGAGGCCTCTTGGAAAAGATGTGATTCAGGAGGTCTTTGAAGGTGGGGAGAGTAGAGGTCAGTTGGATATTCTGTGGGAGGGGAATTCCAGGCCAGAGGGAAGGGGTGCTCAAGCAGTAAGCCATGGGATAAATGACATGGTTACAGAGAGTAGGTTGGCATTAGAGCAATCAAGTGTGTGGGTTCGGTCAGAGTAGATCAGAAGGGAGGAGGAGGAGAGCTGGTTGAGTGCTATAAAGCTGACGGTACGGAACTTCTGTTTGAGGCAGTGGTGGATGGGCAGCCTTTGGAGAATTCTTGAGGAGTGGGGAGATACAGACTGAATGTTTTATTAGAAAAATTATCTGGGCAGCAGAAAGAACTATGAACTGAAGAGGGGAGAGACAAGGGGCAGAGAGGTAAGCAAGGGGCAGATGAAGTAGTCAGGTTCAATCAATTGTCCGAGGGTTGGTTTTTCCATATACTTAAAATGTTTCCTCTGCCTTCCTTGCTTGTCAATTTCTCATTTTCAGCATAAACATATCCAATCAGTGACCGTTAAGCTAAACCTCCAGTTCAGCCACGCAAGTTATTAACGTTGAGCATCGATCAAACCAATCATTGAAAAGAGGAACCAGTTAACCCCTGACTCCTAGCTCTTAGTAGTGACCTCTGAATACTGCATTCTAAATTGTTACATTTTTGCCAATTTAAAAGAAATTGACTCCTGTTTAATGATGCAATACCACTGAACTTTTCTGCTCAGACTGTGAGATTCACGTGGAACAGAGAACTGAGTCCAGCCTGATTAACCTGTGTCTGACCCAGACAAAGCATTCATAAACTCCTTCTAGACTATAAGCTCATTATAGGCAGGGGCTGTGTCTGCTAATTCTGTTGCATTATACTCTCCCAAGACCTTAGTGCAGTATGCTGCACATAGTAAGCACTCCATAAATATGATTGATTGATTGTTATCATCATGACATATTTTAGAGATGATTATGCTTGGAATATTTACTGATGTTGATTGAGAGGTTGCCCTGGTTAAATAGGGCTAAATATCTGGCTATTGAAGGGACTGTTTTTCTAACCCTGAGTAGTTTGGAAGAAATATCAGTCCATATATACATAAGGAACCACTGGGCTACATGCTTTTCACTGGGAGTTCTGCCTCACTTGAAGTCACAGATCCCACATGTGAGACTTTGGGGTGCTTCTCTGGGATTATTTTGAGGGTCAGATCTCTGAGGCTGAGTAATTGCCGAGTCTATGAGGTGAGGAGGCTCAAGAGGCTTATTTACTGACAGGACTGTATTAACCTGGCGTGGGATCCCTGATCCTTGATTTGAGAAAGGTCTCCCAGAGTCTCCACCCAAGAATGTGACTGGAGGATTTCATATTTAACCAGGCTTTTCTGAAGAAGTGGCAGCCTGGTCTAGTGGAAAGAGCCCGGGCCTGGAAGACCGAGGACCTGGGTTCTGATCCCAGCTCGGCCAGTTACCGGCTGTGTGACATTGGGCAAGTCAGTTAACTTCTCTGTGCCTCAATTCCCTCATCTGCAAAATGGGATTCAGTAATTCTTCTCCCTCCTACTTAGACTGTGAGCATCATGTGGGAACGGTTTACCTTGTATTTACCACAGCAGAGCTTGGCACATAATAAATAATAAATATCACAATTATGATGATCTATCCAATGTCTAACAGGATCTCTTCTCCTGGTGAAAGATGGTCTCTTTTATGGCTGAGCTAAACTCCCTTCGGTCATATCTCTGATTTGGTGTTAAAGGTCCCTGACTAATTGGAAAATGTTTCTTTCCTGACTGACAGGACTAATCAAGGAAAAGTGCCCTCATGTACCATGAGAACCGAAACGTTTCGTACAATTAGTCGAGTTTATCAACAAGTGACTTCAGATTTCTGCCATTTTCATTATGACTTGTTGACAGACTGTCCTTTATTATTTTTTTTTGTTTGTCAACAGTTTCTGATTCTGCTTCTGAATTAGTTTTGACATCTTCACATTAATACCTAGACAAACAATTCTGGTTCATCTCAACTCCAGTTGGAAATTTGATTCATTTGCATCCCCATACTTTCCCATTAAGTTCATAACATCTTTCACCTGGTGTTTCCACAGCAAATTAGTCACATCAATGAAGCATTAGCTAACTCAGCTTTAATTTTATTCCTACTGAATTTGAGACCTATGGCACGTTCTATCGTCCATCCAACTAAGAAACCCATGTTTCTTTGATCTCTTATTTGCCTCTAGAAAAATATAATATGATATTATAGATAGCTCTTCTTTGGGTTCCGATATGAGTCTAGAGGTGGTAAAATATTTCTCAGCGAGTGGGGGTGTGGTCACAAAGGTCAATGCATGATTGGTTATTCCTGCAACATCGTGTTCATTTAAGATTGTTCTTTGCTGCACTGTTATTACAGTGCCTGGAAAAGTTTTTGCTTCCCCTCTTGATGTCATGACCTTACAGAAGCTACAGCTCCCCCTTTTTGATATCTCTATGCCAGACTAAGCCGATTTCTGTGCCCATCTCTCACTGACTGCTGTAGTGTCATATTTTGGAAATTTAGCTTCATTCTACCTATAAAATGTTCCTTCTGCTTTCTTCCTATTTTCCTTCTGTGTCATCTATGTACCGGTATCTGTGACTTTTGGGCACAGATGTGCGCCCCACCCTCAACCCCACAGCACTTAGGTACATATCTTTAAATTCTATACTATAAATTACTTGTTTATATTAATGTCTGTCTTCTCTTCTAGACTCTAAGCTCACTGTGAGCACAGAATGTGTCTGCTAACTTTGGAGTAATGCATTCTCCTAAGTGCTTATTATTCAATAGTACTTATTGAGAGCTTACTGTGTGCAGAGCATTGTACTAAGCGCTTGGAATGTACAATTCGGCAACAGATAGAGACAACCCCAGCCCACTGACGGGCTCACAGTCTAATCGGGGGAGATAGACAGACAAAAACAATAGCAATAAATAGAATCAAGGGGAAGAACATCTCATTGAAACAATAGTAAATAAATAGAATCGAGGTGATGTACATCTCATTAACAAAATAAATAGGGTGATGAAGATATATACAGTTGAGCGGAAGAGTACACTGCTGAGGGGATGGGACCGGAGAGGGGGAGGAGCAGAGGGAGAGGGGGGAGAAAAGGGTTTAGCTGCAGAGAGGTGAAGGGGGGGTAGAGGGAGCAGAGGGAAAAAAGGGGGGAGCTCAGTCTGGGAAGGCCTCTTGGAGGAGGTGAGCGTTAAGTAGGGTTTTGAAGAGGGGAAGATAATTAGTTTGGCAGAGGTGAGGAGGGAGGGCATTCCGGGACCGCGGGAGGACGTGGCCCGGGGGTCGACGGCAGGATAGGCGAGAACGGGGGACGGTGAGGAGGTGGGAGGCAGAGGAGCGGAGCATGCGGGGTGGGCAGTGGAAAGAGAGAAGGAAGGAGAGGTAGGAAGGGGCGAGGAGATGGAGAGCCTCGAAACCTAGAGTGAGAAGGTGTTTTTTTTTTGTGTGTGTGCGGAGGTTGATAGGCAACCACTGGAGGTTTTTAAGAAGGGGAGTGACATGCCCAGAGCATTTGGCTCTGCACATGGTAAGTGCAGGAGCAGCATGGCTCAGTGGAAAGTGCATGGGCTGTGGAGTCAGGACTCATGAGTTCGAATCCCAGCTCTGCCACTTATCAGCTGTGTGACTGTGGGCAAGTCACTTAACTTCTCTGTGCCTCAGTTCCCTCATCTGTAAAATGGGGATTAAGACTGTGAGCCCCACATGGGACAACCTGATTCCCCTGTGTCTACCCCAGTGCTTAGAACAGTGCTCGGCACATAGTAAGCGCTTAACAAATACCAACATTATTATTATTATTATTGCTCAATAAGTGTCATCGATTGATTGACTGATTCTGTCCATTCTCGCAGCAAATACCCTAGTTAAACTCAGCAAACAGCACGTGTTTGGAGAGTCTACTTTGTCACTCTCCTCACAAATCCCACCAATGAAAGTGTGATATGTGGAGCATTATTTTCGTTCTGATGGACTGATGGGATTCCAAGACTGGTTGTGAATCTCCTGCCACCTATTATTAAACCAATTAAATTACAGTATCTAATGTAGTCCATATCCCACATGGGGCTATCAATATTAATGCACATTTTTCAGATGAGGTAACTGAGGCACAGAGAACTCAAGTGACTTGCCCAAGGTCACACAGCACATAAGTGGCTGAACCAGAATTAGAACCTAGAACCCGGAACATGGTTGTGGAACAAACTCTTACAAGAAACCTCTAGCCATCAGCCTATATGGGATGTTAACTATAGAGCTGATCCTCCTGCAATTCTTTTCCAGCCAACTGGTCCAGGTTTATAAAGCCTTAAAGTAAAGTGATTCACTCCCTCAGTATTTGGTTCAATAAAAGGTGACAGGAAATTACATCAATGCATTTTACTTAGCCATTATGGGAGCATCAGGGTACACTCCAACTGCTAAAACTGAGCACACAAAAATGTTCACATTTCCCTTCTTTGGCTACCATGGACCCAAGGTTTATCACCACAGTGTGGAAAGTTACAGTGAGAGAAGGGAGAACAGAGAGTACGAAAGCATGGCTCTTGACAGTGGTGCTGTACAACTCTGATAGAGGATCAGTTGGAGTTGCAAAGACAGATCATTATTGTGTAGTACCCTAGAGACCGAATGTAAAATAGGATGTACTAAAGTAAAGCATAGGAACTGAATCAAACCAAATGACAATTCCATTATCAAAGGCACCAATCTGGGACAGGTGCATTCCTTAAATTACTTTACAATTTGGCTAATTTTGTTGGGAGACCTGAGTGATGATCGCAAGTCTAATCGGCAGACGGGCGTTTGATCAATGATCATAAATTAGAACCCAAGTTGGCAGATGCAGATTTTAACAGCTTGGAGTCCAATGGGCATTTATCGCTCTGACTGAGGAGTCCTGGGTACTGGAGAAGGAGAAGGGTGAAATCAGATGCTCAGTGTGTCCTATCCTGCGACAGCGTGGCGTAGTGGATAGAGCACTGGCTGGAGAGTCAGAAGGCCATGGGTTCTAATCCCAGTTCTGACATTTGTCTGCTGTGTGACCAAGGACAAGTCACTTCTCTGTGTGTCAGTTACCACATCTGTAAAGTGGGGATTCAGACTGGGTCCAACCCGATTTGCTTGTATCCACCCCAGTGCTTAGAACAGTGCCTGGCACATAGTAAGCCCTTAACAAATATCATTATTGTTATTACTGGGCTGGAAGACTCCCAGCTCCTCTATTTCTGGCCCCAGTTTGTGGTTGGACAGCTTGGTCTGTGCCCAAAGCATTGCTCATCTCCATCTATCTAGTCTCCCCTTTTCCCCTTTCCCTCTTCTTCCCCTATTTCCCTTATCCTCCTCCTCCTCCCTCTCACCTATCCACCAAAGAGGGCATCTCCTTTCATGGAATATTGGTGTTAAAAATCCTTTCAGGCTGTACCTATATCAGTAATTATAACCACATTTTGGGGATCTCGAATTAGGATTTGACCACCACTATTTGGACCACCAGGAACAGAGAAAAGCGGTCAGGGAGAGACAAGGTTACCCCCTTTAGACTGTAAGCTCGGTGAGGCCAGGGAATGTCAGTTTATGATTATACTGTACTCTCCCAAGCACTTAGTAGAATGCTCTGCACACAGTAAGGACTCAGTAAATACAACTGACTGAGCAACCCATTCACCGCAACACTCACCCAACATCCACCACTCCTTCTTCCACTCTAAAGGTACTGTAGAAATGCCACTGGAATTGGTTTCTACTACCTTAACAGGCAGGACCTGTCACCATGGACCAGTTGCTGACATCTCTTCAAAAACCCAAAAAAGCAGCATGGCCTAGTGGAATTAACTCAAGCCTGAGAGTCAGAAGACCTGGTTCTAATCCCAGGTCTGCTGATTGCTTACTGTGTGACCTCAGCAAGTCACTTAATTTATCCATGGAAAGAACAGGGGCTTGGGAGTCAGAGGATGTGGGTTCTAATTCTAGCTCTGCCACCTGTCTGCTGTGTGACCTTGGGCAAGCCATTTAACTTATCATTGCTTCATTACCTCATCCGTAAAACTGGGATTAAGACTGTGAGCCCTACATGGGACAACCTGAGTACCTTGTATCTACCCTAGTGCTTAGAACAGTGCTTGGCACATCATAAATGCTTAACAAATACCATAATTATTATTATTATCTGTGCCTCAGTTATCTCATCTGTAAAATGGGGGATTAAATTCTTCTCTTTCCTTCTTATACTGTAAACCCCAGGGACAAGGACTGTGTACAACGTGAAAAAACCTGGATCTATCCCAATGCTTAGAGCAGTGCATGACACATAGTAAGTGCTTAACAAAAGCCATAAAAAAACCCTCCAGGAATTTGCTGTTATAGTCTTGGAGGCAGCAAGAATGGAGGCAGGTCCTGAGAAGGAAGAAGAAAGTAAGTAACCACTCCTTCACACCTCCATTTACTTGCCACAATATCAGCTCCTTATTGGCAGAGTACATTCCTGTGCTTCTGATGTATTTTCTACAACACAGTGTGTTGCACTTGGTGAACGTTCAGTCAGTATCAATATCACAACAGCTACTCTGAGTAGTCTTCTATCCGTCCATCAGTGGTATTTATTGAACGTTCACTGTGTGCAGAGCGCAGTACTAAGTGCTTGGGACGGTATAGAAGCAGCGTGGCACAGTGGAAAGAGCGTGGACTTGGGAGTGAAAGGTCATGGGTTCGAATCCCGGATCTGCCACTTCTCAGCTGTGTGACTGTGGGCGAGTCATTTCACTTCTCTGTGCCTCAGTTACCTCATCTGTAAAATGGGGATTAACTGTGAGCCTCACGTGGGACAACCTGATTACCCTATATCTACCCTAGCACTTAGAACAGTGCTCTGCATATAGTAAGCGCTTAACAAATGCCAACATTATTATTATTATACGGAGTTGGTAGACACAATCACTGCCCACATGGAACTTACAGTCAACTTGGACAGATAGATATCTAAAATAATTTCAGCTAGGGGAGCTAGTAGAGTGTAAAGATAATTATATAAGTGCTGTGAAGCTGCTGTGAAGCTGGAGTGAGAATTGAAGTGCTGAAATGGTACACAGCTACGTGCATAGTTGATTCAGAGGAGTGGAGGGATAGGGGAAATGAGGGCTCAGTTGGGGAAGGTCTCTTGGATGAGACCTGCAGTGATTCTGCACTGCGAGCCTGCCTTCTAGAGTGTGAGTCCATTGTGGACAGGGATTGTCTCTATTTGTTGCTGAATTGTACTTCCCAATCATGTAATAATAATAATAATAATGTTGGTACTTGTTAAGCGCTTACTATGTGCAGAGCACTGTACTAAGCGCTGGGGTAGATACAGGGTCATCAGGCTGACCAACGTGGGGCTCACAATCTTAATCCCCATTTTACAGATGAGGTAACTGAGGCACAGAGAAGTTAAGTGACTTGCCCACAGTCACACAGCTGACAAGTGGCACAGCGGGAACTCGAACCCGTGACCTCTGACTCCTAATCCCGGGCTCTTTCCACTGAGCCATGTAGTACAGTGTTCTGCTAAATAAGCTCTAAATAAATATGTTTAAATGAATGAATGATTGTAGGTGAGTCTTAAAGGTGGAGTGAAGTGTCGACTGTCAGATAAAAAGGGGAAGAGATTTCCAGGCCCTCTGGGAGGACTTGGACAAGGGGCTGGTGATGGGATAGTTGAGATCGAGGTACAGAGAGTAATGGGATAAGACTCCCAAATTCATCCCTTTAATCAATAATCATTTTCTCATCACCGCCCATTGTATCTGCTACTCTTCCTTCTGCTCTTTTTTTTTTCCAGACCACCATTCTCCCCACTTTCCAAGCTTTATTTAAAAATCACATCTCCTGCTAAGGCCTACTCTAAGCCTTCATTTCCCTATTAGCAAAACGTTCTGCATCACCAACGCACTTGGATCTATACCCTTTAAGCACTTGACATGAAACCCGGCCTCATCCCAACACCACTTACTTATAGGTAATTTATTTTCATGCCTGTCTCCCCATCTAGACTGTAAACTCATTGTGGGCAGGGACTGTACCTAGCAACTCTGTCATACTGTAGTCCCCAAAAGTACGATATTTTACCTATAGCAAGCATTCACTCCATACCATTAATTGATAGAGTGACTAAATTGTGATCAGTGATCTCTCCCCCCATCAAGGATCTTTTCCTTTGATTCATTTGAAGAACAGAAAACACTACGATTCAAGAGTTGCCAGTGTTTTCCAAACTCATCTAAATGACCAGAGCTAGAATAGAAAATCTATGAGAAGTGACCTTCTTATGACCCAGTTGTCATTTTCTGACATTCTTTTCTATTTTTTATCAGTTTCTGATGGCCCTGCTAATGCTAGCTGAGATCAAGCCCAACAGTGCAGTCTGGTAAAAATATACCTAAAATGACTCTACGGCTACAAAATATCAACTGACATCTCCATTAATGCTAATAAACAGAAGACCGAGAAATGAGTCTAACCAAAAAAGCACTGGGGTCGGAAAGTCCCTACTACTAAATATGGGGAGTGATTTGGAAGCAATAACTAATATTGAAAAAGTCATTTCTACATCTCACAATCTCAAAGCGAAGACAATTCACAAATTAAACTAAATATTCATTCAATCATATTTATCAAGCACTTACTATGTGCAAAGCACTGTACTAAGTACGTGGAAAGTATGATTCGGTAACAGATAGAGACAACCCCTATCCTACAATGGGCTCACAGTCTAGAAGGGGAGACAGACAACAAAACAAAACAAGTAGACAGGTATCAATACCATTAAAATAGATTTAAAAAACAACAACACAGATTGATTCATTCAAACGTATTTATCAAGTATTTACTGTGCACGGAGCACTGTACTATGTACTTGGAATGTACAATTTGGCAACATATACACATCATTAATAAATAGAGTAATTAAAATGTACAAATATACACAAGTGCTGTGGGGACGGGAAGGGGGTACAGCAGAGGGAGGGAGTAGGGGCGATGGGGAGGGGAAGAGGAGCAGAGGGAAAGGGAGGACTCAGTCTGGACAGGCCTCCTGGAGGAGGTGAGCTCTCAGTAGGGCTTTGAAGAGGGGAAGAGAGCTAGTTTGGCGGATGTGAGGAGGGAGGGAGGGCATTTCAAGACAAAGGACGTGGGCCAGGGGTCGATGGCGGGACAGGTGAGAATGAGGCGTAGTGAGGAGGTGATCAGCAGAGGAGCGGAGTGTGCAAGGTGGGCTCCAGAAGGAGAGAAGGGAGGTGAGGTAGGAGTGGGCAAGGTGATGGAGAGCTTTGAAACCAAGAGTGAGGAGTTTTTGTTTCATGCGATAGGCAACCACTGGAGATCTTTGAGGAGGGGAGTGACATGTCCAGAGCGTTTCTATAGAAAGATCATCCGGGCAGGAGAGTGAAGTATAGACTGAAGCGGGGAGAGACAGGAGGATGGGAGATCAGAGAGGAGGCTGAAGCAATAATCCAGTCGGGATATTATGAGAACCTGTACCAGCAAGGTAGCAGTTTGGACGGAGAGGAAAGGGCAGATCTTGGAAATGTTGGGAAGATGAGACCGGCAGGTTTTGCTGACAGATTGGATGTGTTGGGTGAATGAGAAAGCAGAGTCAAGGATGACACCAAGGTTGCAGGCTTGTGAGACGTGAAGGATGGTAGTACATCCATCACAGGAAAGTCAGGGAGAACACAGAGTTTGGGAGGGAAGATAAGGAGCTTGGAGAAAGTATCAACAGAAGAATTTAAAATATAACTAATTTAACAATAATTCTGTAGTTTAGGTTGTGCATTGTTTCATTATCTGGTCAGCTTGTACTTTTAAATTTCTGGAGCAAACTTGTATAAGACAGGCTCTGGACCCAGCATGTACTGGTGGAAAGAATAGAATACCGGGAGTCAGGAGACCCACATTCTAATCCCCACTTTGCCACTTACCGCCTGTGTGACACTGGATAAGTCAATTGACTTCTCTGTGCCTCAATTTCCTCAGTTGTAAAATGTGGAAAAACTATCTCCCTCCCTCTTAGACCACGAATCCTATGTTGGGCAGGGACTGTTTGAACTACCAGTTAATCCATCAGTGGTATTTACTGTGTTCATTTTGTTCAGAGCATTCTGATTTGATTATCTTGGATTTACCTGCAGAGCCTATTTGGTGTATCTGTTTATGTTGTGTTTTATGTTTCATCACTAGGGATGAGTCTGTCTCCAATCCCTGCTCCCCTTTGAAAATTTTTGATTGAGACCGCCCGGAAGAACAGAGACCATTTCTTAATTTCCACTTTTGTATTCTCTCCCAGGATTTAGTACATCCCTTTTCAATCTGGTAGTCAATAAACTGTATTTCTTGAGCACTACTGTTTGCAGAGCACTGTACTAAGTGTTTGGGAAAACACAATATAACAAGAATTGATCAACTCATTCCCTTCCCACAAGGAGCTTACAGTCTAGAAGAGTTTACAGTCTGCATGCAATAAGCCCTTAATAAATATTATTACTACAACTACTTCTAACTACCACCAAAATTATTATTTTTAGGCCTTTTAAAAAAGGCTGGGGAGGAGTTTGTAGGATAAGCAAAGACAAAAAGGGTTTAACTTTCATACAATATAGAAAATGAAAGCCTAAAGAGGAGTCAACTTGATGGACACAGGATAGAACTAATTTCACTTTCTCTCTTTTTGCATTACCAAATACATTCCCCCGATTGTGCCGGTCCTCTGTTAATTGTCGACTGAAGGTGAGGTGGATGTGTCTTCTGCAGTAGGGTCTCACCCTCGCATATTTTTAGGAAAGGTGGAATACCATACACTCCCGGCTCTGCTGTGTGACCTTGGGCAAACCACTTCACTTCTCTGGACCTCAGTTCCCTCATCTGTAAAATGGGGATTGAAACTCTATGCCCCACGTGGAACAGAGACTGTGTCCAATCCGATTTGCTCGTTTCCGCCCCAGTGCTTAGTACAGGGCCTGGCAAGGAGTAAGTGCTTCACAAATACCAGAGTTATTATTATTATGAGCCTTTCAACTTTCCACTGTATTTTTCTCAGCGTGGAGGGAGAGAAATGAAGTTGAAGTGACTTTTCTAAGGTTGCCTAGCTAAACATGATTAGGAAATAGCACTGGGAGAATACAAAATAATGGAGTAGATAGACACAATCCCTACCATCAAGTAGTTTTTCTCCACTGATGAGGATAAAATTAAGTCTTCTTCTGAGGTAGAATGAGGCTAGTAAGTAGTAGTCCCCTTGGCATCCCTCACACATTTAAGAGAAGCAGAGTGGTTTAGTGGAAATAGCCCGGGCTTGGGAGTCACAGGTCATGGGTTCTAATCCCAGCTCTGCCACTTGTCAACTATGTGACTTTGGGCAAGTCACTTAACTTCTCTGTGCCTCAGTTCCCTCATCTGTAAAATGGGGATTAAGACTGGGAGCCCCACGTGGGACATTCTGATAACCTTGTATCTATCCCAGTGCTTAGAACGGTGCTCAGCATGTAGTAAGTGCTTAACAAATACTATCATTATATTCCTGGCTCTCCTTTTGGGCCTCCACTGAATTTCAACTGGGCCTGGGTAAAGTAATTATATATGTGGGCATACTATTATACTCCCTGCCGTCACAGCCAGTGGATATGTGTATCTGCCTTGTTCTTGTCCAGTGATGCTCCACAAATCTTGGCCGCAAGCACAGCAGAAACGGTCCTCTAGTCTCAAACATGTTGTTTCTATTATTAGTGAAAGACTTTCATCACTGGATCAGACAAGCACGTTTCGGGTCTGCCGATGGAGCTTTTTTAAGACTGTGATAGGGAAGTGAGAGATCTGACACACTTACGTGTGGTCATGAACACGTCAAAGTCCATCTGCACTTGCCATCCTGGGAAGTGTGAATAACATCTGTTACACCCTTTTTTTTTTCCTCCATGAAAGAAGTTTCCAGAAGAGTTGACTTCTGAATCAGAAATGGGAATGAGGAGGCAGTGGGTATAATTGGAATCTTTGGTAGTCTGACTCAGTCACTGAACCAGCACACATATGCGGGGCACAGAAGTTCTAGAATGCCTTTCTGGTGCACGATTGCAGAAGAGATCCTTTTTCATTCCTAAGGTATTTGTTAAGCACTTACTATGTGTCAAACACTGTTCTATGCCTTGGGATAGATACAAGTTCTACGAGGTTGGACACAGGCCCCGTCCCACAAGGGGTTCACACTCTAAATAGGAAAGAGTGGGATTTGACAGTTGCATCTGAGGCAGAGAAGTGAGTTGCCCAAGATCACAAAGCAAGGAATTGGCAGAGCCAGGATTAGAATCCAGATCCACTGACTTCCAGGCTTGTGCTCTTTCCACTAGACCATACTGCTTCTCATCCTTCTTGATGATCTTCAAGATCCATACAACATGGACCATTTTCTCAACTAAATCTCTTTAACTTGTCATTAGAATGTCTAGAATCATCTGTATCTTCAGTCAAATGAGAAGGAGCGTGGTCTAGTAGAAAGATTACGGAACCAGGACCCAGGAGACCTGGGTTCTTATCCCAGCTCTGCTAACTGCCTGCTGTGTGATCTTGGGAATGTCACTTACCTCCTCTGTGTCCCAGATTCCTCATCTATAATTTGGGGATTAAATACCTATTTTTTGCTTCTGTTAGACTCTGACGGTGCCTGATCTGATTGTGTTGTAACGACTCCAGCATTTAGCAAAGAGCTTGAAACATAACATTTAACAAACACCTCAATTCTTATTTTTCATCAGTATTTTTCAGTGACATAGCCAAATTGCTTTAGGTGGATCCACTCTAGAGTCATCAGTCCTTCACAACGCTGTCACAGCCACCAGAATGCCAGAGGGCTGATTTTCATGATAGCCTGAGGCATTTAAATATGTCTCCCTCTTTATCTTTTTCTCCTCCACCCATAAGTCAATCAGTAATGTTCACTGAGCACTTACTGAGAGCAAACCACTATACAAAAGGCTTGGGAGAATACAGCAGCAAGACATAACTGTCATGTCCTCAAGGAAGCTAACACTCTAGAACTCTTACAAACGTGTAACCCTGGTATATCCTCAACTCATTCATTCATTCAATCATTCATTCTGTCATATTAATTGAGCCCTTACTGTGTGCAAAGCACTGTACTAAGCATCTGGGAGAGTACAATATAATAATAAGCAGACACATTCCCAGCCCCCAATGAGCTCAACCTGCATATTCAATCCGTCACCAAATCCTGTCAGTTCTAAATTCACGACAAGACTGGAATCCACCTTTTCTTGTCCATCCAAATTGTTACATACTGATCCAAACACTTATCACATCCTGCCTTGACTATTGCAACAGCCTCCTGCCTCTCCCCTCTCCAGTCCTTATTTCGTTCTGCTGCCCAGATCGTTTTCTTAAAAACATTCAGGCCATATCTTCCCTCTCTTGAAAACCTCCAGTGATTGCCCATTCACCGCCTTATCGGAAACTCCTTACCACCGACTTCAAAGCACTCAATTTTCTTCTCCCCTCCTACCTTACCGTGGTGATTTCCTGGTACGAGTCCACACACTTCACTCCTCGAATACCAACCTACTCAGTTTCTATTGATCTCATTATCTCACCGCCAAGTTTTTGCCCACATCCTTCCTCTGACATGGAACTCCCTCCCCATTCACATATGACATACCATCACCACTCTCCTCAACTCAAAGCCTTTGTAAAATTGCATCTCCTTCAAGTGGCCTTTGTTAAGTCCTTGATTCCCCGACTCCCTCTCCTTTTGATGTCCCTGATCGATCCATCAATCAGTGGTATTTATGGAGCCCTTACTGTGAGCAGAGCACTATAATAAATGCTTGGAATAGTAAAACATAACAGATTTGGTAAACATAATCTCTGCCCACATGGAGCCTACAGCCTAGAGCCGAAGCAGTAATATGTGTATCCTTTAGTCAGTTATTCACCACCCCACAGAACAGTATAACTTATGTTCATATCCTCATAGTCTGTCATTTATCTTATCTGTATTTATTTCAATGTCTGCCTTCCATTCTAGCCTATGAGCTCCCCGTGGGCAGAAATCATTGCTACCAACTCTATTGCTGAATTATACTTTTCTACGAATGTAGTATACTGCTCTCTTCACACAGTACACCACTGATTGATTGAAGACCGACAAAAATATTTATAAATAAAAGGAGCAGGAAGGAGAAAGGGGACACATAAATTTATCAGCATGAAATAGCTGAATAAATAGCAGGATTTTAAATGTAGTTATTACTATGTGTCAGGCATCATATTAAATTCTGGGATAAATACAAGATAATCAAGTTAGACAAACTCCCTGTGCCACTTAGGGCTCACAGTCTAATTAGGAGGGAGGAACACTTAATCCTATTTTACAGACTGAGGCTCAGAGAAGGTAAGTGATTTGCCCAAGGTCACACACAAGCAATTGGTGTAGCTGGGATTAGAACCCAGGTTCTCTGGCTCCTAGGCCCATGCCCTTTTCACTAGGCCAAGCTGGTTCCCCATGCTGAGGGTAGGAGGGATGCCATGAGGATAGGATTTAAAAATGTAATTGTGAAGGGAAGGTGCCAGCCTGATATGACTCAAGGAGCCTTCAGACCTTTCCTACCACACACCTTTTCCTAGCAATCCAAGAATATTATTTCCCTTAGTTCTGTTGAAACTTGTCAGAATCCCTTAGTTCTTTGTTCAATATCATTTGTAGCTATTTCAGTATAGAGGTTAATTGTACATTATGGGTATTTATTTCATCATGAATAGCAGCATGGTCTAGTGCAGAGGGCACAGAGCTGGGAGTCAGAAAATAAAGTTCTAATCCCAACTCTGCCATTTGTCTGCTGAAGTCACTTAACTGCCCCGGGCCTTGATTTCCAGTTGTAAAAATGGGAATTCAGTAACTATTCTCCCTCCTACTTAGACTGTGAGCCCCATCTGGGACAGGGACTGTATAGTGTTTGCCACATAGGAAAGGCTTAATAAATATTATTATTTTTATTATCATTATTATCTATAAACTGCAAACTACTTCACCCCACCATCAAGATCTATATATGTATATACCTATATATGTGTATATATGTATATATCTAGGGAATTCTACATATTTATATTGATATCTGTTTACTTGTTTTGATGTCTATATACCTATCATTCTATCTATATTGAGGCCTGTTTATTTGGATATCTGTCTCCCCTCCTCTAGACTGTAAGCCCGGTGTGTGCAGGGATTGTCTCTCTTATGGCTGAACTGTACTTTCCAAGTGCTTAGTACAGTGCTGTGCACACAGTAAGTGCTCAATAAATACCATTGAATAAATGAATGAATGAGATCGTTATTACGTTATTAATTTCAACCTCAGCATTCATTTTATGCAAGGCAGTCATTCAAGACTGGTTTTAAGGAGAACTATTGAAAAAACCTTTCATGCCATAATTTGACTAATCTAGAGTTAATTTTCCCTTCCAAGCAGCCACCTTGCTGATAGATGGGATATATTGCAACAGACACCATATTGGATCCTTCCACATTTTAATGATAATCTAAATTCCAGTCCAATACCTGTGGCTACAGAGGCGTTCAAGGAGAGACAGAACAACGGTTTACCACCTAGGAGACCATTTCATCATTCTACTAAGATTATTCTATCACTGGAAAAAAAAAATCATAAGGGCTGTCATCATCGTAATTGTTAATAGTGTTTTTATGCTGTTTTTATTGCATTTTAATTGTTATGTAAATGTTCATTGTCTTTGCTTTTATGCAAATATGTAAAAAGTAGAATTCAACAAAGATACAGTACAATGATTAAAACTTGCCTGGAGAAGCAGTGAAAAAAGTAAAGGAAACTCACTAAACACTTATGGCAAGTTGTGACTTCGTGGGGGGTAGAGCTGAACAAACCACATTAAAAAGGTAATTTAATGGTCACTAGATATCCAACTATCTAACAGTTCAAAATAATCAAAAAATTGGAAATTACTAACATTGCAAAACACCCCAGTGCTAGATACAATATTATATAAGAAATTATGAATACCAATTATTCTGGCCACAATATACCTAGTATATCCTTAAATGTGCAAGTATCATATTCCCCTGGTTACCATTCTAGTAAGTTTTAAGTAAATTATTGTAGAAATATCCTACTAGAAATAAAATTCCCAAGTCCAGATGCCTGAAATCACATCTGTTGAATTTTTTTTTACCATAAGTAGTTGATTCATAGAACAAAATTCCTTTTATATTCTATAAGGCTAGCTGTTTTATTTTTCATTTACAATGTCTTGGAACATAGATAGGGATGGATATTTCAATAATAACAAATCAATTTTTTCATCTAGCTTAATGATGGGCAATTTTCAGATTGGAAATCCGATGACATTTTGCAGCCTTTCTGGCTCACTGCTGCTTATGCACAAAACCATGCTTCAACACCCTTCAACAGTCAGATTCCCAAGATCAAGACCATAGATGAGAGAAAACTCCAAGGGCTCATATTTGGTGACAGTGAAAGAAGAATACTTCACTGTTATCACAAAAGTCAAATACTTCCTCAAGACAACTTGCAAATAATGTAATGGGTCAAACTGAACCAAATAATAAAAAATTCAAAATGGAAAACAGACATTTTAGAAGAAGAGGAATTGAGGTAGTAAATTTTACATTACATTCTGGACCAATCATCTTACACATTTCAGTTTTTGTAGTATTATAGGTCATTATGCATTGGACCACTCTCATAAATTTAATATAAATTTGTAATATAATTTATAATATAAATGTATTTATTTATATTAACGGCTGTCTCCCCTTCTAGACTTCAAACTCGTAGGCAAGGAGTGTGTCTACCAACTCTGCTGACCGTACTCTCCCAAATGCTTAATACAGTGCTCTGCACAAATTAAGTGCTCAATAAATATCACTGATTAATGTACTGACTGGAGTTTTCTAAATACAGCCACCCTCCACCCTCCCTCTCCCTCTGGCAACTGCATCATTTTCAGGTTTTTGATTCACTATAGGGACATAAAAATAAAATGATGCTGCATTATCAGACTGAAGGTGATCTTTATGGCCTGTAGAACCTCACACAGTTAATTACATTACAGAGTAGTCAAGAATAGTGGGGAAATCCAAAATGTCAAAACTGTGAACCCGATACAGTTCTTTTCTTTGGGTTCATTCATTCAATAGTATTGATTGAGCACTTACTGTGTGCAAAGTCTTGTATTAAGTGCTTGGAAGAGCACAGTATAACAGACACATTCCTGCCCACAGCGAGCTCACAGTCTAGAGGAGTCTGTGATACCTCATTTTGAACTGGAGTCAGTTTCTTTAAATGCATCCACTCCTCTCATCTCTTTATTTAGTTCTGCTTATATTTTTCCTTATTATCTATATAAGAGTTCAAGCCCTCAAAGCATTGTCTTATTTTAGGGTGGGGGAAGGAGAATGTATTATTGGATGAAGCCAGAACAAAATTCAGAATCCTTGGACCCCCGAAATTAGACAAAGACTGTGTGACAGGTATTTATGGAACATTTACTATGTGCAGAGCATTGTACTAAGTGCTTGGGAAAGTACAACTGAATTAGCAGACATGTTCCCTGCCCATAACAAGCTGGAGAAGCAGCATAGCTCAGTGGAAAGAACCAGGCTTGGGAGTCAGATGTTCTGGGTTCTAATCCCAGCTCCACCGCTTGTCAGGTTTGTGACTTTGGGCAAGTCACTCGACTTCTCTGAGCCTCACTTACCTTATCTGTAAAATGGGGATTAAGAATGTAAGCCACACGTGGGACAACCTGATCACTTTGTATCCTCCCAGTGCTTAGAACAGTGCTTTGCACATTGTAAGTTCTTAAAAAATGACATTATTATTATTATTATTATTATTACAGTCTTCAGAGAGTACAATGCATCAGAGTTGGCAGAGACATTCCCTCCCCGCATTGAGCTTACAGTCTATAGGGGGAGACCGATATTGTTATAAATCAATAAATTATCTACCCCACCACTTAGCAGATCCCGTGGTACAGTAAGTGCTCAATAAATGTATCCTCCCTCTAGACTGTAAGATGCCTGTGAGCAAGCCATCATGTCTACCAAGTCTACTGGACTGTGTACTCTGCCAAGGGATTAGTTTAGTATTCTGCACTCAATAGCCACTTCTGATTGACTAATTATTGTAAAAACAGAAAGACAGAAGCAGTAGCAAAGTAGCAACATAGTCAAAATGCTGGAAACTACAATTAGAAAAGAAACTCAGAAAAAAAATAATTTAATAATGTATTCCAAGCTGCCTTGTGCTGGTCTCACTTGAAGCTGTCATTTTGGCTACTGCCTTCTTTTTTCAAGTAGGATTTCTGAAACACACTCAGGAAAGATCAAAGCAGATAAGGATCATTATCTCAGACCTGACATTTCAGGACCCCATATATCAGAGAGTGGTGTACTCCAAGACAAACATTTCAAATCCCCAACTTGAGGAGATCACCTGTATAGTCCATTAATGGCAAACATGGATAGTAAGTGCTTCAGAAATGTTGAGAGTAGTGGGCTAAACACTTTGGGATGAAGTAAGGTTTGTTTCTATTAAAAATGTTGGAGTAGAGTACCCGTTGTTGGGTAGTGATTGTGTCCATTGGCTGCTGAACTGTGCTTTTCAAGGGCTTAGTACAGTGCTCTGCACATAATAAGCACTCAATAAATATGACTGAATGAATTAGCTTTTCTGAAATATCTAAAACCAGGACCAGATGCAGAAATGCCATATATCTTTCCTGAAAATCCCTTCCTTCTGAGATGCCCAATACAACTCTGCCACCTCAAAATGATTTGATAGGTCAGAGAAGTATCTGAAGGCCTATCTACAAAAGATATCCCTGTTGAAAATAAATATATCAAATATGTATGCATGCATATATACATAGAGCCCATTGTTGGACGGGAATTGTCTCTGTGGCCGAATTGTACATTCCAAGTGCTTAGTACAGTGCTCTGCACACAGTAAGCACCCAGTAAATATGATTGAATTAATTTAATACTACATCTCTTTGTTTCGTACTGCTTATGTTTTTCCTTATTATCTATGTTAAAGTTCAAGCCTTCAAGGTATTATTTTATTTCATGGTGGGAGAAGGAGAATGTATTATTGGATGAAGCCAGAACAAAAGTCAGAATCTTTGGACCCCCAAAATGAGACTAAGACTGTATGAGAGACATTTATTGAACATTTATTGAACCACAATCATAATTCAAATATATAAATATGTTTTGCTCAATTTTTATATGAAATTAAAATGCTGATAATGCAGTCAATGTGTGCCAGGAGAGAAAGTAAGACAGTCTTCAGGGACTACAGTTTAAGAGGTGAGGAAATTCAGATCCAAGTAAACCAGAGATTACAACACAGAGGAGCAACTTTTCTTTATTTATGCAACTTTTTTGAGGTAAAACCTTCTGAAATTGGATAAGTGAAACTATACACGAAAAAATCATAACACCCAGTGTGGTGTTCATTTAGTGCTATGTGCCAAGCACCTCAGTAAGGGCTGAAATAGATGTAACAAATTAGTACAATCAATTAATGGTATTTATTGAGTCCCCACTATTTGCAGAGCACTGTACTAGCTTTTAGGAGACTGCAATACAGTTGACAGACATGGTGCCTACCCTCCAAAACCTTACAATCACAGACAATCTCTGCCGGACAAGGATCTTCAAGTTTAAGGGCAGAAGGAAGCACAGAAAAATAAGTGACTTGCCCAAGGTCACACAGAAGACATTAGAACCCAGACCTTCACAGAAGACATTAGAACCCAGACCTTCTGAGTCTCTCTCTCCACTAAATCAGCCTGCTTTTGCAAAACAATCCATTTTCAGAAAATATTTAAAAGCTGAGGAAAATCAGTCTGCCAGATGAACAAGGAAACAAAAATGGAAAAGGCAAGGGCTATTTAATAGCAAGCCTGGGCTTGGAAAGTAGGAGAAAAATGACAACCACCTCCGAGCTGAGGAAAGAGTGATATAGGGCCTCCAGGGGACCAAAACAAGGCTTACACTTGCCCTAGGAAGTTAGTA
This sequence comes from Ornithorhynchus anatinus, assembly GCF_004115215.2. Lineage (NCBI taxonomy): Eukaryota > Metazoa > Chordata > Mammalia > Monotremata > Ornithorhynchidae > Ornithorhynchus > Ornithorhynchus anatinus. Next base: position 10,934,741 of record NC_041749.1, read on the forward strand.
AAGTTGGTCCATATGTTTGAAGAGAGGAATGACATTGCCAGAACAATGAATTGAGCTTAGGGTGCACAAAAAAACTAGAGAGAAAAGAACTCAAAAGTGAAGGAAATAAAGATGAAAATGTGCAGTAAATTGAGGTGGGAGCCAACAAATGATGAAGAAGAGCATTTTGCTGTGGAAATTGGGAAGAAAGAATGATGTGAGAGAAAAAATTGAATGGCCGGGACTATAGCCTGGGTGTGGATGGGAGATAAGGAGGAGACCCCGAGTAAGTTGCTGCACATCAGAAGGAGGGTCAGAGGGAGTTGAGAAGGGAAAATAAGGTGTTCTATGGGTGCGTGTCAGATCTATACTTTTGAAGTTAAATTTTCCTTTAAAAGAATGATTAAAAGAACAACTCCATCATGCAAGTGCTCAAGAGGAACACGAATGGCCATAGCTGATCCTTTGAAGTTATTCATCTATTATAGAGCGTTGCCTCTTTCATTATACTTTCCAGTTCCCAGTTGGAACATATTTGGATAGCACAGTGGTAGGCGTCCTAGAAATATGAAGCTGGCTTCCTGACACTGTGCAGGCCAAGAGGAAACTTGGGAGATTAAAGCTTTCAAATTTAACTTGGGGGCATCCATTGCTTTCTTATCCCATTCACTAACTCGGTTCAAAATGTTGCAGGTTGTATTGGGATATTGACTATTTTAAGCAGATTAGTTACTAAGTTCTCAAATACCCCTTTGGCCTTAAAAGCGGCCACTGAGTGATGACAGTACGGAGACAGATCCAAGCGATATAAGTGCTTGCAAAATAGACTACTACAGTGTAAAGAAAATACTAGTAGCTATAGGAGACCACCTCCAGGCAACCCTCCAATTAACAGCTTCTGACAACTAGTCGATACCGCAGGATAGTAAAGGAATTTGAAAAGAAATGATCCTCTTGTGAAAAGCAGACAATGGATGTTGTTAGGGTTAGTTCATTCCTTTAAATGTTGGCAAAAGTGAAACTAATAGGCAAAATAAAGATACAAAATTATTTAAGAACATAAGAAATGCCACTCCTGACTCAGAGTAAAGATTCATCCATCAATTTCATTCATTTATCTAATAATGTGTGGTTACGTTCTTGATAAATCATGTATTTAAGGAAAATTCACAGTTAAGTAAGCATAACCTGTCTGATGTCATGGGTTTGTAAACGTTTCTTCCAACATCACAATCCTATCCAGGTAGATGTACATTATCAGAACCTTTCCGTCATTTCCTTAACAGTACTCTACCAAAATGTAGAGCGAAAGCACATATTATGGAGAAACAGAGTGAATTATGTCTCTACAGTGAAAATAAGATGTTTGGAGAGGATGTACCATGAAACACCTTTAAATTGCTTCCTAAAATACTTAAAGCTCACCTCCTCCAAGAGGCCTTCTGACTGAGCTCCCCTTTTCCCTCTGCTCCCTCTGCTCCCCCTCTACCTCCCTTCACCTCTCCTCAGCTAAGCTCTCTTTTCCCCTCTTTCCCTCTGCTCCTCCCCCTCTCCGTTCCCCTCCACTCAGCACTATACTCGTCCGCTCAATTATACATATTTTCATTACCCTATTTATTTTGTTAATGAGATGTACATCACCTTGATTCTATTTATTGCTATTGTTTTTGTCTGTCTCCCCTGATTAGACTGTAAGCCCGTCAAAGGGCAGGGACTGTCTCTGTTACCAATTTGAATATTCCAAGCACTTAGTACAGTGCTCTGCACATAGTGCTCTGCAAATAGTAAGTGCTCAATAAATACTATTGAATAAAATGTACTTCTATGCACTTCTATGAATTTAGAATCAAGAAATACTTTTTTGCTAACCAGTTCCATAGGCCTATCACCTCTGGATGAAGTGCTTTCTTTAATTTTCAATTCCAGTAGCATTTGGTGTCCAGATGTTTCTCTATTCTGTAAATTCCCATCCAGTTTCTGCTCAACCTTCAAGAACCCTCCATTAACCTTTGTATTCTTTCATAGAGAAACATCTCAATTCCCCTGATCATCTTGATTGTTATTTCTTAACTGTCTTCAGTTATGTCATGAGCTTTCTAAGATGTAATGGAGAAAACAATCAATCATATCTGTTGAGCACTTACTGTGTACAGAGCACTCACTAAGCACCCAGAAGGGTTTGATACAACAGAATTAGTAAGCACGTTCCCTACTTACAAGGAATTTACAGTCTAGAGACGAGACCACCCAATAATTTACTCCTCTTTCACCTGTTGTCCTTCAATTGTATTTCTTTAGTTTTCATCATTGTTTTTCAACTTTCCACCATCAACTTCCCACACCAGTTCAAACTACCGGATGGGATCAATAGCTGCTATTCTCCTGTTGGCCCCACCTAAACTGTAATACTTCCATCCCTGATCCAACTAACTGTCCTGGATAACCCAATATCTCCTTCCACATGCCCACTTGGTGTGATTGAGTAGGTAGTTAAAGGAGAGATGACAGAAAATGAAACGTGTTCCACTATTCTATAAAAAGGGGGTTCTCTCTTGTTTTTTAGGAATAAATAGTTGCTTCCATTTACTCTTCCTGAATGGAGAGTTCCTCTGACAATGTTTCTATGGGCTCAATCAAAATTTAATGGTATTTGAAAAAGGTTTTGTTGCAGAAATGTGAAACTAAAATAATTATCCTCGATGCTTTGTATAGATTTCTTTTTTAAGAGGCAAAGTGTTTTCTGATCTTTTATATATCTAATCCATGGCATGTGTCTGTGAGTTGCCTAGAGGCTGACTGCCATTTATTTTGTACTTGGTAAAAAAAAGATGCTACAGAAAGAGTTAAGAGTATTTACTTTGGCAATTCAGGCTTAATTTGAGAATCTTAACTGTCTATACTATCCCTTGTCCTTGAGAAAAGAGTGAAAACAAAAAGTGGAAATTTGATCATTCATATATTAGTCATCTCCTAAAATGGAAGCTAAATTTTTAAGAGCTTCCTTGCTACCTATGAACCCTTCCTCCATTAAAGTGTAAACTTTTTGAGGGCCAGGGCAACATTCAGTGACCCTACTTCGGTTTTCCACATGCTGTAAAAGCTCAATATGGGAGAAGGGGAGGGGAGGGGAGGGGAGGGAAGGGAAGGGGAGGGGAGGGGAGGGGAGAGGGAGGAAGGGGAGGGAGGGGGTGATGGAGAGGGAGGGGAGGAGGGGGAAGGAAGGGAGGAAGGGAGGAAGGGGAGGAAGGGGAGGAAGGAAAAATTCAAGTGGATGGGGGGCGGGTGGTGATGTCAGCAGTTGTTCAGTATTTAGAAACAGGATGACTCTCAGAGTAAAGGCTTTCAGGAGAGTGTGGCCTGCAAATAGTTCCAGGCATACTGGATGGAATATATGAGAGCATTGTAAAGGACAGTCTTCATTTGCACAAATATGGAAAGGACTGTCAGTGGCATGGTTACTAGCAGCCAATATGCCCAACCAGAGTCTCACAGTGGGTGGTTTCATCCTCAAACCCGTGTGTGTGTGTGTGTGTGTGTGTGTGTGAGAGAGAGAGAGAGAGAGAGAGAGAGAGAGAGAGAGAGAGAGAGAGATTAGTGTATAAGTGGTACCTAATAGCTCTTAAAAATAACTACTTTTAATTGTTTGCACATTCAGAGTCCTGAAACTAATGATAATGAACATAGCAAAAACATTAATTTAGGAAAGTAGTGACTGGCAACAAAATCCAGAGATTTACTAGAAAGGAGCATCTGAATCTAATAATAATGCTGGTATTTGTTAAGCGCTTACTATGTGCAGAGCACTGTTCTAAGCTCTGGGGAAGACAGAAGGGAATCAGGTTGTCCCACGTGGGGCTCACAGTCTTAATCCCCATTTTACAGATGAGGTAACTGAGGCACAGAGAAGTTAAGTGACTTGCCCACAGTCACACAGCTGACAAGTGGCAGAGCCAGGATTCGAACCCATGATCTCTGACTCCAAAGCCCGGGCTCTTTCCACTGAGCCACGTTGCTTCTCGAAAGCTTCTAGAAAGCTGCAACATTATATTAGTGCCACATATTCTCACTTTGGAGAAGAATTAGAAGAATCAGAATTAGAGTGACTCTCCAGTGCTCTTGAAGTCTTAGGAAAAAGATTGCCATTCACTGCTGGTCTAGGTAGCAATTGAGTAGTAGTACATATTAAGGTCCTACTGTGTGCAGAGCTCTTTACTAAATGCTTGGAAAAGTAGAATAGATTTAGAAGACATGATCTCTGTCTCTAAGGAGTGGGCAGTCTAGCATGCGAGATGGAAACAAAAATAAATGAATAATAAATACATAATTTGTATACCTAATACATACATATTATATAATGTTTATTACTTATTATTCATTAACTCATTCATTGTCAATCATGTTTATTGAGCTCTTACTGTGTGCAGAGCACTGTACTAAGTGCTTAAAGTACGATTCGGCAACAGATAGAGACAATCCCTACCCAACAATGGGCTCACAGACTAGAAGGGATGGGCTTACAGTCTAGAAGGGACTCACAGCCTAGAAGGGACTTATTATAATAGTAAACATTACATATTGCATATATTACATATTTATTACATATTATGTGATCGCTGTTACATAATTAGTAATACATAAATAATAAATAGAGTAATGGAGACTAAAGTGTTCTGGGTCATATGAGAGTACCCAAGAGACATACATACAAAATGACATCCCAGATATAGATATGTCAAAATATGGTGTTCTCTGCATATTTACTCCAGGCAGAAACCAAGTGTTATTTCCTTTATCTGTTTCTCTTGCCTATATCGACCCTATGCGTGATTTCAAAGGGAAAAATTGAAATTCTGGAGGAGCAGTGCGCTAGCTACCGGGAAGCTGTGCATAAAAGTGCAACGGATCAATATTTGGGGAACCTGTTCATGTCTCTCAACCATTGCTAAAAATATCAAGGTCAATTTGATTAAGTGTTTTACCAAACTCTTCTAGGTTAGAAAGCCGTGACAAGTGATATTAAGGATCATCATAACTTAGTCACCGTGATAATTAAACATTTTTACATGACAGAGCAGTATATTATAGGCAGCCCATTCAATATGTCATGCCAATTACAAAAGAAATGACTTTCGGTTCTTCCGTTGGGCAGTTTCTCTCCATGTTTTATTTTGTTGAAAGAACACTGTTAATTAACAGGAATCGGGATCTAGGCCTGCTATCGTTTGCCATCTGGCTCCTTGGTTTGCTTCTCTGGATCCTCAGGTGATTAATGGCTTTTACGTCAGTGGCCTTTATAATCACAGGCAATGTAATAAAGTAATAATCCTAATTCAGTCTCTACTCCCTATCTCTCCTTTGGTTATCTCTCCACCGGCCCGACTTGACTGAGAGTCTCTTGGGAGTGGATTTCCTGCCGGGTTATGTAACAGATTAATTATAATGCTCTTTCTCTCTTTTCTCCCCTCCCCACTCCCTCTACTCACAAGTCACTATCTCTCCAAGAGAACTTCTTGGCACAAATGGGTCTGTCTCAGAGAGGAATGACTTTTCCTGGATATAGCTTCATTTCATGCAGTAAAACCGACTTTGCTTTCCCTAGCTGATCGTTAAACATCAAAAACAGGAAAAGGAATTCAAACAAGAAATGGCAGGGCATGATTTGATGAACAAAGCACTGGTTTGAGAAGCAGAACTGTGGTCTGATATTAGGTTTTCTACTAATTTGGGTAATTTTGAGAAAATACATTGATTCTATACTTCAGGTTGTCAATATGGAAAGGAAGGGAGTCGATATCTGGTGGGGACATCCTGAAAACCGAGACAGTGCTTGAACAAAGATTTAAGGACTTTGCTCCATTAGAGGAAATAATTGTACACTGGTCAAAGAACTGCTTTATAGGGGCAGAGTTACCAAGTCTGCAAGAATTGAAACAGATACATTTTGCCTAAAATCATTCTCATAACGACGAACTTTTTTTTTCTTTCTTCAGTGATCCATTAACATTACCTTCACAGTAGCCAAAGACAGTGTCTATTTTATATCTATTCTGGACGATGCATTATAATATGGGCAGAACACTTCCACAAAACCTCTGCCCTTCAGCCTTTGCCCCTTAAACATTTGGATCTTCCTGCCCCCAGCCCATCAGCCTCCCATAAACTCACCAGTAACACTTATATACAAATCTTTCAATTCCATTGCTTCCCTTATCTGTAATGTCTTTTATCTCCTGCCTTTCCCACTATTTGAGAGCTCCATGAGGGAAAGGATCATTGTTAGCAGCTCTATTGTACTCTTCCAAATGTTTAGTACAGTGCTCTGCACGGAGTAAGCACTTAATACTACTACTGCTTTTATTAAAAATAATAATAATAATAAGCATGACCATTCCCTTTTATGATCATGATTCTCTATTTGAGAAGCAGCATGGCCTAGAGAAGCAGTGAGGCTTAGTGGAAAGAACATGGACCTAGAAGTCAGAGGACCTGGGTTCCAATCCCAACTCTGCCACTTGTCTGCTGTGTGGCCCTAGGCAAGTCATTTCACTTCTCTGCGCTTCAGTTATCTGTAAAATGGGATTAACACTGTGAGCCTGTTGTGGGACAGGGACTCTATCCAACCTGATTAAATTGTATCTACCCCATCACTTAGTACAGTGCCGGGCACATAGTGAGCGCTTAACAAGCACCATTTAAAAAAAAATTCCTTCATGCAATCCTTATCGCTGAAATCTTTTTGACTGGTCAGAGGATAACCTGTTCTTTCCAACAGGAGCCTCCATCAATCATTCATCACCATCATCATCAATATCACCAGTATCTTTAGCAATATCACTATCCTTGTATTCAGATACAGACATATTTTGAGAAGCAGTGTTGCCTAGTGGATGGAGCATGGGCCTGGGAGTCAGAGGACCTGGGTTCTAATCCTAGCTGCACCACTTGTCTGCTGTGTGACCGCAAGTAAAGTCACTTAAATTATCTGTGCCTCATTTCCCTGATCTGTAAAATGGGGCACGGACTGTGTCCAACCTGATCAACTTGTATCTCCCTCAGCTCTTAGAACAGTGTGTGGCATATAGTAAGCACTAAACAAAAAATATAAAAAGGGCCTCCTAAGCATATTTAACTGTACTAAATTAGTTTTAAAACCAAATTTAATGACTCCTCCATCCATATAGATGTGAACGGCTTCTATCGGCTCGAAACTCGAACGACCAATGGGACAGTCCCAAAACTGAATCCTTGGAAATGTTGTGCAGAAAAATAGCCCTTTTAATGATCACCTCTTCAAATGAATGAACAGCTTTATGCAGAAATGAATTTGGCTTCACTGTGTAAGCTTCTTGAGGGCAGGCCACATACATGTATGCCTACACTAGTGAACCCTCCCAAGTGATTAGTAAAGTGTTTTGCAAACACTCAGTGCTCAATAAATTCCACTGACTGAATGACTAATTGATTGAGATTTCCTAGAGTTCTGCACACACTCAGTGCTCAATAAATTCCATTGATTGGTTGACTGAGATTCCCTAAAATCAAGACTGTAAGAGAGCATGGGACCCATTTGGAACCTTGCAGTCTCCAACACAGGTTACTCTTCTACATCAGTGAGGAGACCACTGACCATCAGACCAATCAATCCATCGTACTTATTGAGCATATACAAAGTACTGTACTAAGCGCTTGGAAGAGTGAAATATCACAGAATAGGTAGAAACTTTCCCTGCCCACAACAAGCTCAAAGTCTTAAAGGAATAAAGGTATTAATGTGGGTGGTATGGTGATGATGGCATTTATTAATCTCTTACTATAATGACAAGCACTAAACTAAACGCTAGGATAGATGTCGGATATTCAGATCAGTCACAGTCTCTGTACCCCATAAAACTCACCGTCTAAGAGGATGAGAGAACGGATATGTCCACCCCCATTTTACAGTTGAGAAAATTGGATCCCACAGAGGTTAAATGACTTGCTCAAGGTCATACAGTCGGCCCGTGAAAGATCCAGGGCTAGAAGGCAGGGCTCCTGTTTTCCTCCCCCATGATCTTTCCATAAGGCCATGCTGCCTTACATCTGGTCTGAAATTCATCCTTGCGTACATTTAAAATCACAAATAGAACCCAACTCGTGATTTTCCCAGTTGCTGAGGAGAAGCAAACCCCATTTCAGGGCCCTGAAATGATAACTTTGAATTGAAGCTTCTTTTTCCTTTTAAAATATCCATTATTTTATCGGGCTGTTCGTACTGCCTTTAAAAAGCTGGTTATTCCCTTGAGGGAAATGAGGGAATAATACATCTTAGAAGAGCACAGTGGGTTTGTTTTTCTCTTTCCCTGCAAGTTTTTGCTGTACATATTTGAAAATCAGCACAGAAGGACACTGCAATTTGCTAAAATCAATATAATTAGAGAAAAAAATGGATGCTCTGAAAAGAAGACAATTCAAAGAACTATTGAACATGATTGAAATGCTTAATGAGCTGCACATCTTCAAAGCCTGAGGTCCAAACTGCTTTGAAACCTGGACTTTTGTGATGGAAATTTTAGTTAATCTAAACTCTTACAAATGCCATTTCACATCAGCAGCAGTATTTGAAGAAATCTGGATCACAGTTGATGTCATTTTCAGAGAAAGTTTCATGCTGAGTAACATGACACCAAAATGTCAAACTCACACCTAATTTCTGCACATTATTAACATTTACTTCAGTAGGTAGGGTTAGGGTGTTAAACCGTTACCTTCCTTTGAGGTTAAAATTTGTTCTTATAGCAGTTTAATTCTCTCATGAGTTCTTTTCAAATGTTTTTAGGGTATCAACTATTAACAGATTCAAGTGAAAACTCCAGGAACAATCCAGAAGGCTATCAGATTAAGAATCATTTTTGTTTTCTAAAGACCATATCAGAATTATAAGGAATTTTTCTGCCAGAGGTGAAAATACCAGTGAGACATAGTGATGGTTTCTGGATATGGCTGCTTATTTTGTCATTTCACCAATCTGGTAAAAAGCGACTGGAATAGGTGGATGTTAAACTGAGTAAAAGTTATCTTTTCCAGGACTTCACCAATTAGAAAGCTCTAATCACCAGCTATTCTGATATCCCTTAATCTATACCAGTTTTGACCGTTCATTCAATAGTATTTATTGAGCGCTTACTATGTGCAGAGCACTGTACTAAGCGCTTGGAATGAACAAGTCGGCAACAGATAGAGACAGTCCCTGCCGTTTGACGGGCTTACAGTCTAATCGGGGGAGACGGACAGACGAGAACAATGGCAATACATAGAGTCAAGGGGAAGAACATCTCGTAAAAACAATGGCAACTAAATAGAATCGAGGCGATGTACAATTCATTAAAATAAATAGGGTAAAGAAAATATATACAGTTGAGCGGACGAGTACAGTGCTGAGGGGATGGGAAGGGAGAGGGGGCGGAGCAGAGGGAAATGGGGGGAAAAGAGGGTTAAGCTGTGGAGAGGTGAAGGGAGGTGGTAGAGGGAGTAGAGGGAGAAGGGGAGCTCAGTCTGGGAAGGCCTCTCGGAGGAGGTGAGTTTTAAGTAGGGTTTCGAAGAGGGGAAGAGAATCAGTCTGGCGGAGGTGAGGAGGGAGGGCCTTCCAGGACCGCGGGAGGACGTGGCCCAGGGGTCGACGGTGGGATGGGCGAGACCGAGGGACGGTGAGGAGGTGGGCGGCGGAGGAGCGGAGCGTGCTGGTTGGGCGGTAGAAAGAGAGAAGGGAGGAGAGGTAGGAAGGGGTAAGGGGATGGAGAGCCTGGAAGCCTAGAGTGAGGAGTTTTTGTTTGGAGCGGAGGTTGATAAGCAACCATTGGAGGTGTTTAAGAAGGGGAGTGACATGCCCAGATCGTTTCTGCAGGAAGATGAGCCGGGCAACGGAGTGAAGAATAGACCGGAGCGGGGCGAGAGAGGAGGAAGGGAGGTCAGAGAGAAGGCCGACACAGTAGTCTAGCCGGGAAATAACGAGAGCCCGTAACAGTAAGGTAGCCGTTTGGGTGGAGAGGAAAGGGCGGATCTTGGCGATATTGTAGAGGTGAAACCGGCAGGTCTCGGTAACGGATAGGATGTGTGGGATGAATGAGAGAGACGAGTCAAGGATGACACCGAGATCACGGGCCTGAGAGATGGGAAGGATGGTCGTGCCATCCACAGTGATAGGGAAGTCCGGGAGAGGCCCGGGTTTGGGAGGGAAGATGAGGAGCTCAGTCTCGCTCATGTTGAGTTTTAGGTGGCGAGCCGACATCCAGGTGATGTCCCGGAGGTGGGAGGAGAGATGCGAGCCTGACAGGAGAGGGGAGAGGACAGGGGCGGAGATGTAGATCCGCGTGTCATCTGCGTAGAGATGGTAGTCGAAGCCTTGAGAGCGAATGAGTTCACCGAGGGAGTGAGTGTAAATGGAGAACAGAAGAGGGCCAAGAACTGACCCTTGAGGAACTCCAACAGTTAAAGGATGGGAGGGGGAGGAAGCACCAGCGAAGGAGACCGAGAAGGACCGGCCAGAGAGGTAAGAGGAGAACCAGGAGAGGACGGAGTCCGTGAAGCCAAGGTGAGATAAGGTATGGAGGAGGAGGGGATGGTCGACAGTGGCAAAGGCAGCAGAGAGGTCAAGGAGGATTAGAATGGAGTAGGAACCATTGGATTTGGCAAGAAGGAGGTCATGGGTGACCTTAGAGAGAGCAGTCTCAAACTAGATGGAAACCATTTGATAAGTAATAATAACAAATAATTATGGTATTTGTTACTATGTGCCAGGCACTGTAATAAGAGCTGGAGTGGATGCAGACGTATCAGGTTGGCTACAGTCCCTGTCCCACATTGGGCTCACAGTCTTATTTCCCATTTTAGAGATGAGGTAACTGAAGCACGGAGAAGTGAAGCGACTTGTCTAAGGTCATACAACAGACAAGTGGCAGAGCAGGGATTAGAACCCATGACCTCCTGACTCCCAGGCTGTGCTCTATCTGCTACGTCATGCTGCTTCCCTAAAAATAATAGTATTTTTATGTTTGCTGTGGGCAGAAACTTGCCGACCAATTCTGTTATATTCGTTATACTCTTCCAAACATCTAATACCATGCTCAGTATACTGTAAGCACTTAATAAATATGATTTATTGAATGTTGTACACTCAAGCACTGGAGTAAACACTAATCAGATAATAATAGTACTTGTTAAGTACTTACTATGTGCCAAGCACTGTTATCAGCACTAGATACAAGGTAGTCAGGTTGGACACAGTCCCTGACCCACATAGGACTCACACTCCTAATCTCTATTTTGTAGATGAGGTAACTGAGGCCCCGAGAAGTGAAGTGACTTACCCCAGGTCACATAGCAGATGTGGCAGAGCAAGGATTAGAACACTTGACCTTCTGACTCCCAGGCCTGTGCTCCATCCACTAAGCCAAGCTGCTTCTCCAGTCCCTATCCCATGTGCGGCTTGCAATAGTAATAACAATAATAATGACATTTGTTGAGCGCTTACTATGTGCCAGGCACTGTACTAAGCTGTGGGGTGAATACAAGCAAATCAGATTGGGCACAGTCCCTGGCCCTCATGGGGCTCACAGTCTTCATCCTCATTTTACAGATGAGGAAACTAAGGCCCATAGAAGTGAAGTGACTCCCCTAAGGCCACAGAGCAGACAAGTGGCAGAGCTGGGATGAGAATCATCTCAGTGGGTGGAAAAAGAGGTATTTAATATTCACTTTACAGATGAGAAAACCAAGGCACAGGAAAGTTAAGTGAGTTGGCCCGGTGTACATAGCAGAACGGTGTAAAATCTGGGATTTGAATTTTGGAAACCAGGTCTCCAAGTGTGCTTTTTTTCACTAGGCCGCATTGCAACTCCACTCAGTCTAAGTTTATTAGAAAGTTCGGAATATGCCGGATCTTGCTCACTGATGAGGAAGAGCTCATCCCTGAGTGTAGAGTGCTCCCTCAGAAGCCTAACAGTCTACATGGGGCAGCCCTCAGGATTGGCCTATCTATAGAGGTGTGTTCTAATCTGAATCAGTGTTCTTTTAATAAATCAGAAAACAGCTCTTCCTTTAACAACAGCCACAATGGAGGATTCCCAAGGCCCACATCTCCATCACATACATACCTGAAGATGAAGTAGGTCCAAATTAAGCAAACAGGCTTCCATAGGGAGTTTATTCTAATTATACAAACACTCTAGCCCTGTCAACACCCTTCCTTTGAGTGAGTCCCTGGTTTGGGCTGATTTCTCTGGCCCTGACTTGGTTCATGAATTAGCTCCTTCTTTTGCCTGGCCACCCTCCCATTCTGATGCTCTTCTCTTTGCAATAGTGCTGTCGAATTTTAATGCCAATATTTCTTACAGCACTTTCTCACATTGAGAAAGTGCAAGAACATGTATTTTGGATTAAATACCCCCCTTACTTCCCTTCTTGGCTTTGAAGGACTTTTACTGACTTGAATTGAGTGATTAAAGCCCATTTAAATGTATTCAATAGAGTTTTTTCACACAATAATAGATCTGTAGTCTGTTCGCATAAAGTACCTTTTTTTTCTAAATAGGATCCGAAAACATCTTGAAAATTAAGTATTTGCATATATATGGATAAAAATAATTCAAAATCCCTTAGCATTGTAATTTAACTATTTAACTATACTTAGCAGGTTTTGGATCACTTGTGTGATGTAGTTACATTGCTTCGGTCAACTTTTTGACCTTGGGAATGCATTAATGCATTATATTATTTCCTACTACTATAAGCTATACTTTGCTTAGTGCTCTTTCATTTAAATCCCTATTTCCATGGAACCAATTAAAATTAATGTTTACATGGCTTTTCCTAGAAAAAAATTAAAATATGAAAAAGGTCACATGAGTGGCATATATTTAGTCCTTCTAATTCTGCCCTTAAATCAAGGTATTTAATATTAAGGAGACTAGAGCAGAAAATAAAAGTTTGCACTTGCATCATCTGAGTTGATCTCCTTGAAATGCCTCCCTAATCTTACTCAAATATTTCTTAAACTTCCCTCCCTCCCTTTCTTTCCCCCACTTGGTGTATCATGAAATTTAGGGAATCCATTTAACAGCAAAGTGCCATTTTTAAAATTATAACAGTTTGAACCTCAGAGGAAAATGTCACTTGTAGATTTCCAGCTTTATTTATTCTCTCAAGTCTGCCTGTGGTCTTCAGAAATCAGTTTTGTTGTTTTCTATACCCAATAATTTTCCTGGTGGACACTGAAGGCATTTCTCAGAGATAACCTGGTTGCATTACAATTACATTTGTGCTGTATGTGCCATGTTTTTCCCAGATTTGTAGCTTTGATGAAATTCCTAATTTTTTGTCTTTCACCTCAGTTGATTTCAACTTCTACTTAGGAACATAGCTACTTTTTTTAATGGTATTTTTTAAAGCACTTACTTGGTACCAGGTACTGTACTAAGCACTGAGACAGGTACAACAATCAGGTTAGGCCCAGTCCCTGACCCACGTGGGGCCCACAGTCTTAATCCCCAGTTTACAGTGAAGTAACTAAGGCATAGAGAAGTTAAGTCACTTGACCAATGTCATACAGCAGATAAGTGGCAAAGCCAGAATTAGAACCCAGGTCCTTCTGACTCCCAAGCACACTGCTTCCCTCGAAGCAAATTAATGTTTCTTCATTTTCCACTCCTTTCTAAAGCCCAGGCAGGGTTCATTTTTGATTAGTAACATATATGGTGTACAACAGCTTGGCTGTGTACCAAATCTTTGGTGATTCTGAAGTATTTAGCCTTTTTCAACTCTACACTTAAAGAGTTGTCTTTCTCTCTTTGCTAAATTATTCAAAGTCTTTACACACATCTACCTAAATTGAAGTTACACTTTTCAAGTTCTGCCTAACATTTAGGCACACAAATTGAGGTACATAAATTATCTTTCCTTCTTGGTAATAGCTTCATGGGAAGGCTTTCAATATATCCAGTCTTCAGTCATCATTTGAGAGAAGACTAGCAAATAGCCCCTCAGTCCTCCCCAAGTGCAGTGATTCAGGCTATGTGGAATGGTTCTTAGAGCATCACATCTGTCAAAACTGGAGAGTGACTAGAGACTAGTCATTCTCACTGTAGAACTGCTGGTGATTATAATTACTGCTCAAACCTTTGAGTACTAATATGGTGGAAGTTGGAGCATTCGACAATCTGTGGACCTTGATAACACAAATGAAGTAAACGTAGATCCTTTCACAAGAGTCAAGATGGAAACCAGATCCTGCTCAGGCCTGGGGTTGGAGAGAAGGGACCAAGGCACAATGCCCAAACTCCACAAACTTCCAATTAAAAAAAAAAATACTAAGTTGAATCTTTCAAAAACCTAACTTCAATCTCAAGAAACACCTCAATTATCCCCTACAACAAACTGCGATGTTACCTCGGAAGGGAATTTCAAGTGTTCGATAAAGCAAAAATTGGCTTTATTCCAAAATTTCTTAGTAAAATCAGTTTGGAGATAAGAATTTGATCTTGGCTTCAAATACAAACTCTCCTTGGGTCTATACCTTTAGTTTGGTTCAGGTAATGTGGGATTATCTAGTTTGTTCCTTTAGATTTAATTCATCTCTATCGCCTATTTAAAATCCAGGACAGCTGTGTAGAGAGTTGAATAATTCTATTTTATGTACAACTGGCCTATAGTACTATTTTGTTCTGATTAAATATTTTTTACACCCTTCTCAGGCTCATTTCAGGCACTTACCTGCCCTCCGTATTTTTTTGATTTAAATTTTCCACTATCACCTTTTCTTCTGCACTGTGATACATTCCCTTATAATTAATTGACTCTGCAGTTCTGTGCCCTTCTGCTCTTATTTCCTGTGAGGGTAAATTAGATGAAGAATAAGTGCTAGCAGGTGCATCTTTGAGTGTATGTGAATCACATGTGTTAGAGAATAATAGGTTCTTTTAATTCAGGGGTTGTCTATACAGGAAATGTAAAATCAAATATTTACGGTTATTTCAAGATTTCTTTCTGCCGTAATGAAACTCACACAAGACTGAAAGTAAACTCATCAATAAGGGGACTTCAAATAATAAACAACCCAAATGCTTTCTGAGAGAAGTAAAATGCCAGTAAAATATAGATTCAAGAGCCCATTTAAAGCTTTATGGTTGACTGCTCTATATTTTCAATAGACAGTCCTCTTACAACATGTGGCTCCAGTGAATATTTTGGATAGAACGCTCTTGGAGAATTAGGGAAAATTATTCCAACAACTCATACCTATCTAGATCAAACACATTTATGTCAGAAGAAATGGTTCTGTGTCATATAGGTCAAGGAATTTCTTTCAGAATGCAAACTACTCAACATGTTGCCTGTTCTCGCTGTTGTCTTATGCTGTCGAGTCACGTCCGACCCATAGCGAAGCCGTGAACCCATCTCTCCCAGAACGCCCCACTTCCATCTGCAATCATTTTGGTAGTATAGCAAGAGTTTTCTTCGTAAAAATAAGGAAGCAGTTTATCACTGCCCCCTTACACGCAATAAACCTGAGTCTCTGCCCTAGACTCTCTCCTGTGCTTCTGCTGCCCAGCCTGGGTGAGTTTTGACTTGCAGCAGATTGTCTTCCACTCACTAGCCACTGCCCAGCTAGGAATGGAATGGACAGGTCTCTGCTTGACTCTCCCTCCTTTAGTTGAGACTGGTAGCGTACTGGAAATTTTCCAGGTGTGATTCTTAACATGTGGTACATATAAAACATAGCCCAGGTTTAAAGGAGAACTGGTTATTTATCAAGAATCAAATCCATGTCTCCCCACTCCTCAAGAACCTCCCGTGGTTGCCCATCCACCTCCCCAAACAGAAACTCCTTACCATAGACTTTAAAGCACTTTGTCCCCTTTTGCCTTAATAATAATAACGGAATTTGTTACACACTGTGTGCCAAGCAGTGGACTAAGTGCTGGGGTAGATACAAGCAGTACAAGTTGGATACAGCTCCTCTCCCATTTTACAGATGAGGGAACTAAGGCCCAGAGAAATGAAATGACTTGAGCAAGGTCCCACAGAGGACAAGTGGCAGGGTTGGGATTAGAATCCAGGTCCACCCTTCTCCCATTTTACAGATGAGGGAACTGAGGCCCAGAGAAATGAAGTAACTTGATCAAGGTCCTGCAAAAGGACAAGTGGCAGAGTTGGGATTAGAAGCCAGGTCCCCTGGCTCCCAGGCATATGCTTTTTCCAAAAGGCCATGCTAGGGGAAACAGCGTGGCTCAGTGGAAAGAGCCCAGGCTTGGGAGTCAGAGGTCATGGGTTCAAATGCCGACTCTGCCACTTGTCAGCTGTGTGACTGTGGGCAAGTCACTTAACTTCTCTGTGCCTCAGTTACCTCATATGTAAAATGGAGATTAACTGTGAGACTCACGTGGGACAACCTGATTACCCTGTGTCTACCCAGCGCTTAGAACAGTGCTCTGCACATAGTAAGCACTTAACAAATACCAACATTATTATTATTATTATTCTAACTTCTTACTACAGTGCAGCTGGCAAGTTCCACTCCTCTAACCACTAACCTACTCACTGTACTTCAATCTCATCTATTCCTCTGCTGACCCAGGTTCCCCCTCTGGCCTGGAACTCCCTACCCCTTCGTATAAGACAGAACACCATTCTCCCCACCTTCAAAGTCTTATTAAAATAACTTCTCCCCCAAGAGGCCTTCCCCAACTAAATCCTCATTTCCCCTACTTCCTCTCCCTTCTGTGTTGCCTAGGCACTAGCATCTGTACTCTCTAACCATTTGATAGTCACTCCACCTTCAGCTCCAAAGCACTTATGTACATAAGTCCCTAATTTATTTTAATATCTCCCCTGTAGACCGAAAGCTCTTGGTGAGCAGAGAATGTGTTAGCTCACTCTGTTGCAGACACAGTGCTTAGTACAGAGCTCTGTACACAAGTCCTCAATAAATGCCACCGATTCATTGATTGATTAAGCTTTGGGCACTACTTTTTCACAATTTCTTTTTCATTTGTTTTTGACTTTGATGGAAAATCTGGAATCGGTTAACTGAGTTACTGAAGGTGGAAAATATTTATTGTGAACTGTAAATTTGAGAGTAGAGTGGTGGGTGTAGGGGTGATGCATAAGTATTTCTACACAATGGACACAGTTAAAGTTTCACCACATACAAATGAACTTACAGCTGGACTCAACCATCAATAGCGATCATCTTGGTTGTAAATCTTCATGCCATTCCTCACTATGGGGTCCTGAGTAGATCAGTCTGTCACTTGCATTTGAGGGCATTCTCTGTGCAGAGCACTGTACTAACTGCTTGGGAGAGTACAATATAACAATGAATGGACACATCTGCTGCCCACAATGAGCTTTTAGTCTGAGATCAGTGACCTGATTTTTTTTTTTTTTAATGGTATGTGTCAAATGATTACTGTGTGTCAAGCATTGTTCTAAATGCTAGGGTAGACAAATCTTAATCAGGTCAGCAATCGTCCCTGTCTCACATGGGACTCATGATCTAAGTTGAGGGAGAACAGGTATTGAATCCTCATTTTGAAGATGAGGAAACTGAGGCATAGCTAAGTGATTGATCCAAAAGAACACAGCAGGAAAATGTCAGAGCCAAGATCAGATCCAGGTTCCCTGATTCCCAGGCCTGTGATTTTTTCACTAGGCCACGCTAGTCCTGAATTTCATCATCCCTATGAAGAACCACAGGTGGAATGGGGACAAAGGCTGAAGAATGGTTTTATTTTCCATTAGATTTTATTTTGTGAAATTTAAAAGTTGTTTCTCAGAGACTTTTCTCTGGGACTTTTTCCTGGGAAAACTCCTGGAAACCTATTTCAAATTTTAATTTTAAAATATAGGATTTCACCCATTTCACCCAGGCATAATAGAAGTCAAATTATTACTCTCCAGGTGACCAACTGCTAGTATGCTTGGTCAGTGTCATTACTCTGAAAGTTAACCACATATTAACCTCAGATTCTGTAATTAAATAACCTAAGTGTCTGTTCTAAGTCTTGCCCACCAACTAGTATCGTCCATGCACTGATTTGGCAAAATTGTGGAACTTGTATTTTACTTCTAAGTGAAATATCATCTGACAGTTTACAAAATTTGATTGTATTTGAGATATTGATGGCTTGAGGCAAGTTATTAAGAAGGGAGAGTTATTATCTGGATTTAGGCTCAGAAATGAGTCATTATCTGATGTGTTTTCCCAGCAGTGTCCCAGAGAGATGAAAAGAGCTGGTGGCATATTTCAGTTATTTCCCATTACACACTTACCTCTTTAGAAATGTGAGGGTCAAAAGATGTGGAAAACACATTAGTATCTAGCTAGCTTCCCACTGGCTACAAACACATATGCAACTGCACAGAGGTTTTGCCATAAATCAGACTTTTCCTCAGCACGAAGTCTATTCATTCGTTAGCTGTAGCAGTGAAAATTACACACTCATGTCCATAAGGGAGAAGATGTCTGTAGTGATGTTGACTGGTTGACTGCCCTACATTAGACGTCTTAGACATTTAAAAAATTCTATTCAAGTGCAATGAAGCCACTCTTTTTACTGAAACATAAGTATGTCAAATTGTGTTGTTCTTTCTGGAAAAAGCTGGAGTTGGAGCCAACCCAGGCCTTTTGCTTTCTATTAACTTTCATCCTCCTTGTACTCTTCTCGCCCTTTCTATTTTTCTTCTCCCTCCTCGTTCTCTTTATCCTGCCCATCAGAACCTTGACCTTTCCATTCTTCCTATGATTCTAAGCTGGAAACTAAATCAACTAGATCAATCAGATCAATCAATAATATTGACTGTGGGCAGGTCCCACATCCTAGGTGCTTAGGAGAGTACAAAATTACTAGATATAATCACTCCCCTCAAGAGCTTAAAATCAGGGAAGTTAATCACTAAAATACCTGATTTACTTACATTATTGTCCCATCCTACTTAGCAATTTATACATGGATGATTCAGAAGGGAATCAGGAGGAAAAAAATGAGAAGCAAAGAAGGGGAGGGGAAGAAAGCGAAAGGTAAGAGAGCATTTGAGTCACCTTCTCTTACCTTCAATAGCACTCTCAATAAGCCCTGAATTAATGGACACACCTCTATCCCCTGCTGGTTCGACGCAGTTTTTACCCTTCTGATCCTCCTCCTTTCCCGGTGCATAGCTTACACTTGTTGATCAAAAAAAAATAGACCCAGAATAAAAGTTTCAGCAAATCCCGGGAAATTTGATTTCTGGTATCTGGCTAACCAGTGTGCAGTGAGGATTGTATCTTCTTAGGTTTCGGTGCACTGGGACACATTAACTTCAAGATGGGTCCAGCGAAGAGATCATCACTGCACTGCCTCCCAGACAGCCTTTCCCATGTGGAACAGGGACTGTGTCCAACCCGATTTGCTTGCATCCATCCCGGTGCCTGTCACACAGTAATCACCTAACAAATACCAGAATTATTATTGTTATTATTGTTAATCCACAGGGGAAAATCACACCGGTTTGCAAAATGAGCTATTCTCCATTTGGCTTTATGGGAATTCAAATATTTCCCCAAGAACTCGTCATTCTTTATTCACAAGGTACATCATGCTAAAGTCACCCTTTTTTCAAAAACATACGTGCTCAAAAGGGTATTGAACAGTCTTGCCTTCGTAATTTGTCTGTATTCTAGGCACAGTGATTTCCGCAGGCTTTCATGGTGTTATGCTCCAGGTCATTTAGCCAAATTGCTTTTGATTTTTGAAATACGAAGATTGCCTTTGCAGAAGGACCTGTTGGCATGAGAATGCATATTTAAGGCTTATTAAGCTGCTAGTAATACAGGAGGGAATGATGTAATTGTTCTAGTTGTACACGAAGGCAGAAAGGTGAATTCGAATTTAATATCCCAGAGGAATCCGTGAGATTTCTTGCATCCCGCATACGACCTAAAGTATTAGGTTCTGACTCCTTCCCGGTGCCAAAGCAAAAGCTTTGTTAACCTATTCTCAACCAACCCCCAAACACTTACGTCTAGTAAGCCTTAAAACCTTTCGAAATTGCCCTTTCCAAATGATTCCTATGAACTCAGTCACAGGTGGGCAATTTTTGAATCTTTTCTTTCGATGCCTTCCTGTGACCGTCTCAGATAAGAGGAACTAATCGGCGCCACCTCATTCTATAGTGAGTCTTATGATGGATTTTCTGTTACTAATAAAACCCGCTGTCAAGCTACTTTGGCGACTACCTTTTCCATTAAAGGTCCCCCAGAAAGTGGCATGTTGACAGCTCTTGGCAGAGGGGTGGAGGCTGTGGCCTGCTCAGTGTAGTTAGGACACTGTCATCTAGTGGTCGTTACTTGCACTTTACTCGAAATGGAAAAAAGATAGAATTGTGCGTGTCCACTTTCCAGAGAAGACCAAGAGCAAGCAGAAGGCCAGAATCGGGAAGGAAATGAGGTTTATGTAGAAAATATCGTAAAGCTCACTAAATTATGTAGAAGAAAAATGCACTTCATGTGGATGCATAAGCAAGAAAAAATTAGATAACCACTTTTTTTCCCTTTCTACACTTTCCCCCACAAACTGAAATGATAATAATAATAATAATAATTAGGATATTGTTAAGGGCTTGCTGTGTGCCAGCCAAAAATATGATTGACTTTGCCATACTAAATTTCTTTCGTTCAACTGCCTTCCTCTCCAGTATTTCCTCTCTAATTCAGTCTTTCCATCGCTGGATTCGTCTCCTTTCTCAGAAGATAGAAAAGGACAGAGAGAGGCTCAGCAGGTAGAAGAAAACAACAGATGGATACAAGTAAATCGGGTGGGACACAGTTCCTGTCCCACATGGGACTCACTGTCCCAATCCCCATTTTACAGATGATCCAGCTGAGCTCCAAAGAATTTAACTTGCTTGTCTGAGGTCGCACGGCAGACAAGTGGTGGAGCTGGGATTAGAACCCATGATCTTCTGACTCTCAGGCCTGTGTTCTATCCACTAGTCCACACAGCAAGATCCTCTATCACCATGTTAAATGCGGGAAAGAAGTGTACAGTTTGATTTCTCTTCAAAGCAGAGGGAATCCAATCTTCACACACAAAAAATACCAATCAGGTCTTGAGTGTTGATTGAATTTTAACAAAGGACATACTAAGGAGAGACTATCACTTTAATGGGACAAAACTCTATTCACTGTGCAAAGTACTGCACAATTTGCTTGGGAGAGTAATATTTCAGAATTGGTAGACAAGTTCCCTGCCCACAAAGAGTTTATAATTGGAATTAAAGAACTGGACACTCCATTATTTGTGTACACAAAAAGGCTGAGGGAGAGTATAAAAAAGGTAGCAAGAGCTAGAGGTGGCTGATCAATTGATGGGATTTGGGGTGATGGGATTTTAATTAGAGAAGGCTGGCTGGAAGAGTGGGATTTTAGGAAAATGGAGGGAAGAACAAATATTTTTGAGTGAGTGAGGCACAGTCTCTATCAGTGAACTTTTGGGAAGCCATGACAGGAGGTAGATCAACCCAATTTGCCGATGAGTCTTAGGGAAAGGGATTCTTTATGGACTCCATAGGGCAGACTAGGATTCAGGGACAGCACCTTATATCAGTAAATATAAATAAGCTACCTGTACATGCACGAAATATGGAATGGAGTGACAGTTATGCACTAGTTTTTTCAGCCACACTTGTGCAGATGCTTGAGATTTCACTGTCAGTAGGATCATCATCAAAGACCAAGGAGGACCATATAGCAACAAGAAGTAGAATGGGAAACTTTCCCAAATAGAAAAAAAGTAAAATTTCTTATTCCAGCCCCTCCATCCCCAGGTGTTTGTTTGTTTCCTTGCAGAAATGGTTCAGGTGTTTCTAGGGACTTGATTTTGTATTTTTCTCTTTGGCTCTAGCCTTTTCTGTTGTTTTCTTTGACCTGCTGAGCAATTTCTCTTTGTCTTTTTTATATCTTCCGAGAAAGGAGACTAATCCAGTGACATAAGCACCAAATTAGAGAGGAAACAGTGGAGAGGAAAGCGGTTGAACAAAAGAAATTTAGTATGGCAAAGTCAACCACATTTTTGAAAATACATTTTCATAGCTCATTATTGTCTAGTAGAAAGAACAAGGGGCCTACAATTGAATATTTATCCCAATCCCTTGGTTCAATTGCAAGGAAAAGTATTACTTTCCCCTTACGTATGTGCTTCCTAGAAAACTAGGAAAAATTGATGATAGTATTTACAAGCATTGCATAAAAATCACTATTAGAATAAAAACAATAATTCTACAAGCCAATCTACTTTAACTCCTTGCATTGTCCACAAAAGAGCCAATATGTAATAAGCCCTAAGAGAGCATTTTAATGAATATCTTTCAAATCTTTGAAATCTTCTGGTTTTTGTCCTTTCGTTTCTCATTTTACCAATTCATATTAGCTAAAAAATGAGAGTTGCTAACCTTTCGTCTTTGAAAGAGAATTCGACATGGTACTGCTTTCTGTTCTATTCCCTTAGAGCTTGGTATAAATCGGCTAAATCATTTGGCAGCAGAAACAGTTATTGTCAACAAGTGTTTTTTCTGAAAACTCTCAGTGATTCTTGATTTTATTCAAAAGATGATTCCTACCATCCATTGTCCATAATGCACAGTCAAAAACTGTCTTAATCTGAATAAAATACTACCTCAGAATCCCAAAATCACCACTTTTTCATCATAAATAGTCCAGAGTATACAAAATTTTAAATCTGAAGATTCTATCCAGAGAAACTTAAAATAATGCATTCCCAAACAAAGCACTTTCCTCACTAAAATGTCCGGCCTCAGGGAGCATCTCTTTTCTCTCACAAAAGATATGATTCCTCCACAGCCTCTTTGGCAGCAATCACTGCCGTCCATTAGAACCACAATTTCCTCACACACCTTATCCATGCCCACCCATTCATGCCTCGGGCCATCCATGAGGAGAAATCACCTGGTTAGTTGCTTCTTCGCAGCCACTCATTCACTGATTCCTTTATTCATTCATTCATTAAGTAGTATTTATTGAATGCTTACTGTGTGGAGAGCACTGTACTAAGTGTTTGGGAGAGTCTTGTCTTATGCTGTCGAGTCATCTCCGACCCATACAGATGCCATGGACACATCTCTCCCAAAATGCCCCACCTCTATCTGCAGTCGTTCTGGTATTGGATCCATAGAGTTTTCTTGGTAAAAAATATGGAAGTAGTTTACCATTGTCTCCTTCCACGCAGTAAACTTGAATCTCCACCCTCGGCTCTCTCCCATGCTGCTGCTGCCCAGAACGGGAGTTCTGACTCATAGCAGGTTGCCTTCCATTTGGTAGCCCCTGGCCAAGCTAGGAATGGAATGGACAGGCCTCTGCTTGACTCTCCCTTCCATAGTTGGGACTGGTAAAATACAGGAAATTCTCCAGGTGCCACCCTGAGAGGGATTTGGGAGAGTAGAATATAATAATAAATGGATACATTCCCTGCCCACGAGCTTACAGTCTCGAGGGGGAGCAGTCTAGAGGGAGACACAGTGCACCTTCCATGAGAGAGTGGAGCGGGAAAGGAACAGCTGAAAAGCATAAGGTCTTCTGGGAAGTGTAGTCGTTGCCAGGAATTGGAACCTGTATAACAGGGGCCTACGCTATTCCCTTGTGCTTCAAGATTTGAATGAGGAGGGTCTGTGCCCTATTGTACTCTATGTTGAAGCCATGACACCTGGATTGAAACTGGACTGTGGGCTGTAAACTCCTTGTGGGTAGGGATCATGTCTACCAACTCTAATGTACCGTATTCATTCATAAAATAGTATTTATTGAGCACGTACTGTGTGCAGTGTACTTGGCAGAGTACAATATAATAATAAACCGACCCATTCCCTGCCCCCAATGCGCTCACACTACTTTCCTGTACAGAAAGCGTGTATTAAGGTTTCAATAGATCTTAGAAATCTTATAAATCTGGGAAGCAGCATGGCACAGTGGAAAGAGCCGGGCCTTGGGAGTCAGAGGTCGTGGGTTCTAATTCCTGCTCTGCTACTTATCAGCTGTGTGACTTTGGGTAAGTCACTTCAGTTCTCTGTGCCTCAGTTACCTCATCTGTAAATTGGGAATTAAGACTGTGAGCCCTATGCAGGACAGGGACTGTGTCCAACCCGAACACTTAGTACTTGGTAAGTGTTCAACGAATACCACAGTTATTCTTTCTATTGTCATTACCTGTTCTATCTCCCACTTTGACTGGGAGTTCCAAGTGGGACAGGGACTGTGTCCAACTTTATAATCTCATATTGACCCTCTAGACTGTAAACCCATGTAGGCAGGGATTATCTTGTTTTATTGCTGAATTGTAGTTTCCAAGCACTTAGAACAGTGCTTTGTACATGATAAGCGCTCAGTAAATATTGATTGAATGAATGAAAGTGCTTAGCACAGGGTTGGCCTATAGTAAGTGATTAAGAAATAGCACAGTTATTATTACTATGAACATTTCTGATTATGCCACCTTAGTTTTCTTTGAAGCAATTCAACTGAGCAATCTATTGGAGCTAAGTGAAAGCAAGCAGTTAAATCTTCTACCAAATTACTCACGGTCCAGATTCTTATCTTTGATGGACTTATTTTACTATTTTCCCTTAGGTATAATAAGGGAAAAGTGATTAAAATGATTTACAAGGAGGACTTGGGATAGATAATATCTGTAATCCTTAGATTACATTAGAAGTCCTCTAATGCTAACCTCCTCACTCGATTCCACCTATCTCATCGCCAACCTTTCATCCTTGTCTTGCCTGTGGCCTGGAACACCCTCCCTCTTCATATCCAACAGACAATTACTCTTCCCCCTTCTTCAAAGTCTTATTGAAGGCCCATCTCCTTCAAGAGGCCTTGCCTGACTAAGCCCTCCTTTCCTCTTCTCCCACTCCCTTCTGCGTCACCCTGACTTGCTCTCTTTCTTCAAACCCCCATTAGCTCCACAACACTTACGTCCATAAATATTTATTTATTTCTATCAATGTCCATCTCTCCCTCTACACTGTAAGCTCGTTGTGGGCAGGAGACCTTTCTATTATGTCGTACTCTCCCAAGCATTTAGTATAGCACTCTGCACACAGTAAGCTCTCAATAAATGCGACTGACTGACTTTTTAGCTTAGCCCAGGTTTTAATACGGCACAGATGCCACACTTTTTAATAAATCATCCTCCCAAAGAAAGTATTGATATTCTTGAGGAGAAGAAATAAGAAAAATAAATCAATCGAATGAGTGCCAAGTTCCAGGTCATTTTGCAGTCTCGCAAATGAGTTTTGACCATGCAAATTGTTAAGATACGGGAAGTTATTGAATGGCTATTGAAATGTCTGGTTACTTTCCAAATGCCTAGAGGAGATTATACTGGTGCCAGACTCTGTGTCCATTTGAAGATAATGCTTACTAAGAAGTTTAGAGAAACAACTCATCTTTTGCCATTTCTTAAGAAAACAAAGACTGGGATCCCTAGGTTGAAATCCACAAGACAAATTTGCCTAAAGGGGAACAACAACTGAAAACTATAGTGAGAGAATCAGCAGGGATACAGATTGGACCTGGGGGTGAAAAGGATCTAGGTTCTACTCCTTTTCTGCTCTGTGACCTTGGAAAAGTCACAACTTCTTTCTGCCTCAGTTACTTCAATTGTAAAATGGGGATTAATTCTGAGAGCCCCATGTGTGACATGGACTCTGATCAACTTGATTATTTGGCAATTATCCAGCACTTAGTACAGTGCTTTGACCAGAGTAAGCACTTAAATACCACAAAGAAAAAGAAAACCTACAACACAAATTCATCTAAAAGGGCAGGGCTACAGAGAGAGTCATAATTTAGGATCACATTGAAAAACACAGAAGGAAATATATCTGACACTGTTACCACACTCTTCTAAACAAAACACAGGAATGGCTAAAAAGTATTAACATGAGAACAATTCTGCTTAAGAGATAAAAATGGCTTAAAAACACTGGAATGTGATTCAGAAGGTTTGCTTTGACCAATGTATGTTTTAAAGCCTTCAAATATATGTAAATCACCTGTTCCCATTGTCTTCTGGATATTTAATTCTCCAATTTTTGAAAAAAAATCCCTCTCACTATTCTGTAATCGTTGATTCTACAGCACTTTCAAAAAGTCAGACAGATTTCTTCAGCAGAGAAATTGGTACTGTAGACAATGACTGGGAAATGACTTCCACTTTTTGAAAGTGCCCTGGTTAAAACTGTGTTTTACTCGAAGTATTAAAAAATGATCTAAGAGATAAAATCTCTAGCTAGTTCTAATTTAAACTAATTTACCAGTACACAAATAAGACATTTGGTCCCATTCACAAGCAAAAACACCTATTTGATCATCTGCTGTGGGTGATTGTCATTCATAATGTTATGAGCAGTAAGAGGATTGTACTGTAGCTCGCAAATATAGAATACAATACAGCATAAACACTTAATCACCTGCCCTTTCCCTCCCCAACTTCCATCTCCTGCTTCCCTGGAGTGGGGGAGGGAGATGCTTCTTTCCCTACTGTTAAAACACTGGGGAAGCTGTGACTTTTCAAACTAAAGTCAGTCCTACCAGAACTAATGAGCTGTCAGAGACCCAAGCATTTCTGGCAGTGATGCTTGGCTGCTCTTCTTATTGTTATTGCTTTACAGGGTTTATTATCAAATTTCCCCAATTAATCCTTTTTCAATAGGCCACACTGCTATTTCACCTCTCTATAACTGATTGTAACATATGTCTCTCCCTCTAGAGTGTAAGCTCCTTGTGGACAAGGATCGTGTTTATCAACTCTATTGTATTGTACTTCCACAAGTGCTTAGTATAGTGTCCTATCCACAGTAAGCACTCAATAAATTCCACTCAGATGGATTGGTAGTGGAAAGAGCCCAGGATTGAGAGTCAGGAGGCCTGGATTCTAATGTTGTGTGATCTTGGGCAAGTCACTTGACTGTGCCTCTGTTTCCTCTTCACTAAATCTGTAGATTAAATATATGTTTTCCCTCCTGCCTTGGACGGTGAGCTAGGACAGGCGTTTTTTTGGATCTGATCGTATTTTATCCACCCCCATCCTTAACAAACGCCATATTAATAATGCCATTTTCTTCACTCCGGCTTTTAGATTATGATCCCTCTATACCCAGGGACTTATTCTGATTCAGTACCCTTCTACGTTTCCCAATCCTTGAGGAGAATGCTTTGTGTCTAAATGTTTAACAAGTGTAATAAATAACTCCCTAAAGAGTAAGACAACCGTAGAGTTTTCAAAGCCATTTTCAATGCTATTCTAGGTCCTGTTGAGGGAACTAAAGATAGAGGTCTTCCTCATGTGATCCCTTATCGTAACTGCTGATTCCTTCCTCTACTTAAAAGTCCTGAATGTATTGTTGTTGTCTTATGCTGTCGAGTCGTGACCAATCCACAGCAACGCCATAGACACATCTTTCCCGGAATGCCCCTATCATTTGCAGTCGTTCTGGTAGTGTATCCACAGAGTTTTCTTGGTAAAACTACGGAAGCGGTTTACCGTTGCTTCCTTCCACGCAGTAAACTTGCGTCTCCACCCTCACCTCTCTCCCATGCCGCTGCTGTCCAGCACGTGTGAGTTTTGACTTGTAGCAGATGGCCTTCCACTCACTAGCCACTGCCCAAGCTAGGAATGGAATGGACAGGCCTCTGCTTGACTCTCCCTCCCCTAGTCGAGTCAGGTAGATTACTGGAAAGTCTCCAGGTGCGGCCCTGAGAGGGCAGTGTATTCTTACCTTCCCTGAATAGTTCTGGTAACTCATACTACACTGCTGCTATTTTTTATTACTTTTTTCAGAATTTTTCTCCCTCATATGCCAAGTTCCATAGCTGATCAAGCCTCTTCCACTCCACCTTGTAATAATTGTACTCGAGAGAGATGTAATCCGTATCTCCAGCCCTCTGGAAATATGGTTTCTAAGGCAGTTAAATTAATTAGTTAAATGAGGGAGTAAAATCCCTGTGGCCACAACGAATGAAGGTGACAACCTGTCATTTCCCTTCTCCTTCCCCTTGGAAATTAATGTAAGAAACACACCTAATTGGAAGGTTGGTGATTCCAATTTCCTTTGCCTTTTGTTACAATGTTTTCCTTCTTCCTATTAGCACAGGGACTACAAAACCAAAAGCTAAGAGCCACCTTGGAAATTTTCTCACCCTTTCACCAATAATGCTCTTGTTGGGAATACCTTCTAGCCTTCTAGATCTCTTTATAAGTCATTTCCTCAGAGAGGGACCTGACCTATCACTGACCACTGACTATTAGTACATCTTGGGTCCATTTAGAAATATTTGAAAGAGTGAAGCCACATAAAATGATAAATAAGCAAAAGAGAAGAAAATCACTTTCCCTGGTAATTCAATCAGTGATAGTTATTGAGCACTGACTGTGTGCAGAGCACTGTGCTAAGTGCTTGGGAGAGCACAATACCATAGTGTGGTTCAGTGGAAAGAGCCCGGGCCTGGGAGTCATAGGGCATGGGTTCGAATCCCGACTCCACCACCTGTCAGCTCTGTGTGACTGTGGACAAGTCATTTCACTTCTGTGTGCCTCGGTTACCTCATCTGTAAAATGAGGATGAAGACTGTGAGCCTCACGTGGGAGAACCTGATTACCCTGTATCTCCCCCAGCGCTTAGAATGGTGCTCTGCACATAGTAAGTGCTTAACAAATACCAACATTATTATTGTTGAAGTTGTAGAAGCCCTAATAGGAGTTTTTACAGATAAAAGAATCATTATTTCCTCACTCACTGTGGCTCAATTTTCTAACTCTTAAGAATTAAATTCTGAGCAAAAATGAACTCTTGCCCAAATAGAACTTCTAATTATGTGTATTTTGCTTTAAATGTCTTACATTTGTACTTTACTCACAATCCACAGTAGCACGTCTATTCATTTTGTCTCTATAGCCGACTATTTAAGCACTAGCTCCTTTAAATATCAATCTCTTCTTTTCTTTTGCCTCTCCTGCTAAAGCGTGGTTCAGTGGAAAGAGTATGAGCTTGGGAGGCAGAGGTCATGTGTTTGAATGCCGGCTCCACCACTTAGCTGTGTGACTTTGGGCAAGTCACTTTACTTATCTGGGCCTCAGTTACCTCATTTGTAAAATGGGGATTGACTATGAGCCCCACATGGGACAACCACTTTACCTTGCATCTACCCCAGCGCTTAGAACAGAGCTTGGCACACAATAAGCACTTAGCAAATACCACTGAGAAGTAACGTGGCTTCACAGAAAGAGCATAGCCTTGGGAGTCAGAGGGTCATGGGTTCTAATCCCACCTCCACCACTTGTCTGCTGTTTGACTTTAGGCAAGTCACTTCACTTCTCTGTGCCTGTTACCTCATCTGTAAAATGGGGATGAAGACTGTGAGCCCCATGTGGAACAACCTGATGACCCTGTATCTACCCCAGCACTTAGATCGTGCTTGGCACATAGTAAGCGCTTAACAAATACCATAATTATTATTATTAGTAAGAGCCTGGGAGAATATGGAAGAGTAGCCTGTAAATATTATTAAATTCTAAGCTTCTCAAGGCGGAGATTGTGTCTATAGACTCACTCTGCCTGCCCTTATGTGTTGACTATAATCTTGGCTGTGGATTCCTTAAGCACTGATACCCCAGCCCCACAATACTTTCGCAAATATTCTGATACTGGCTCCTCTTCTAGACTTTAAGAGCCTTGTAGGCAGGAAATGTGTCTACAGATTCTGCTGTGAAGCTTCCTGAGGCAGAAATCATGTCTACTGACTCTCTCTTCCTGACCTATTGTGTTGACTCTAAATTTGGCTGTGTACTCCTTAAACACTTTAATACTCACCTCAGTCCCACAATATCCATATAAATATTTTCTTCCCCTTTGAGATGGTAAGTTCCTTGTGGGCAAGAAACATGTCTACCAATTCTGCTGCATTGTATTTTCCCAAGTGCTTAGTACAGAGCTCTGCATACATTAAGGACTCCATAAATTAATTTAATAGTATTTATTGAGCACTTACTATGTGCAGAGCACTATATTAATTTCTTGGGAGAGTACAATATAACAATAAGCAGACACATTCCCTGTCCACAATGAGCTTTGATTGATTGATTGAGCCTAAGTGCTCATTAACATGCCCTGCGTACTCTAAGTCCTCTTAAAAGTATCATAAGATCTTGGATTAAAGCCAAGATTTTTCAAAGACGGGCCTGAACTTTGAAGAGAAACTGGACATTTGAAGAGAGTGTCCAAATTCTATATTCAGAAGAGAAAAACAAACGCTACAAGTAATAAGAAAAGCAATATCACTTACAGTGAGAGATGGGGTGAGAGGAATAGTGCTAATAGTATGCAAAATAGGTTGAGATCTAATACTTATGTCTTTTTATAGTATTTGGGAATATATGAAGCTGTTCTTTATCACCTATTCTCATCTCCGCTGAGGACAGAATAATTAGGTGCAGGCTTTCGTTTCAGCAGGAGAAGTTGAATATGGGTTTAACTACAAAAATATAATCAGGGCTCCATTTAGGTTAGCTGAGTGGATGGAGGGTCATAATCAAGTCAGAATTATTAGTGGCTCTCACTAGGAGAATAATGAATTTCAAGGGTATTGAGCTCCTACTTTGTGCCGAACATAGCATTAGGAGCTTACTCA
Organism: Ornithorhynchus anatinus; assembly: GCF_004115215.2. Taxonomy (NCBI): domain Eukaryota; kingdom Metazoa; phylum Chordata; class Mammalia; order Monotremata; family Ornithorhynchidae; genus Ornithorhynchus; species Ornithorhynchus anatinus. Next base: position 10,965,432 of record NC_041749.1, read on the forward strand.
GGATCAGTCTGGTATTTGAATGGTGGAATGAGACGCCTCATCATTAAATTTGCATAACACCTTGGAAAATGGGAATTGAATTCAAAGTGACCTTGATGAAATGGTAATGATCAGGAAAAAGGTGATGAAATTCAGTAGGGAGAAGTGCTTGGTATTATCATTATAAAATATTTTGGGGGGTTTTCATATGCCTGCATTAGCATGACCCCATCTTGAACGGTATATAAAAGAAATTGAACAGCCCTATCTCAGAACAGAATTGCTTCCTGCTCTAAAGGAATTTACAAGATAAAACATATATTGCTGTAGATAAGCGTATCCACAGGACTGACAAAAAACCAAGAAATGCCCTCCAAAACATTACACGGGTTTGATCCAGGAAATGAGAGCCTTTGGCATTTACATCAGAAAAGGAACCGAGAGTCGGAGTAGACCACATGCTGATTATGCTTAATTAACTTTATGCTGCTATTTTCAAAGTCAGCAAATCAGTAGGCTTCTATGTACAGCTTTGCACATCAAGCACGTTACTGTGGACCGACTACGGCTTGGGTGAAATCGAGGCGCCATTCCAAACTGCATGGAGGCAACCCTACCCATGATCCTTTCATTAGCCCAGAGAGCTTAATGCTATCACCAATTTTTTTCATTTGGCCAGAACGTCACCCAGCTAAAAATAGAGGATGAAAGAGCGACATCTTTTGAGAGAATACTTTGAGAGAGATAGGTGGGGAGAGATGGTACAATGACAACTGATTATTAGGCTTCCTCCCAAGTTAAAAGGTTCCAAAGCTGTAGAAGTACTTCATTTCCTGAATGGTTGAGCAATCTGGGCCTAACGTCAAATACTGGTTTCTCAAGCGGTTTCACCAACTTCCCCGAATCATTGTCAGCATTCGACTTAAATGAGAGTAAGGGTGTAAGTCAATCACTCAATCTATCAAGTCAATCAAGGGTGTAAGTCAAATATTTACTGAGTGTTTACTGTTTGCACAGCACTGTACTGAATGTTTGGAAGGGTACCATATATTGGAGTTGGAAGACACGTTCCCTGCACTCAGCAAGTCTAAAAGGGGAAGTTACAAAGGAAGCCAAAAATGGATACCTAAATGAAGAAATGGAATATCCAGATACATGTGAGTGCTGAAGGGTGGGATGATGAAACGTGCAGAGTGAAACGACCGGTAACTGCCACCGTACCAGGGTGACAACCAGGGCCTCTATTCTCATTATGCCCCGGACACACTGAAGTGTCATTTCCACCATTCTCTTCAGCGAAACCCTGCCCATGCCAGACTTTTGGGGATCTGAGCAGTGGTAAGTGCAGTGTCTGCAAATTTTAGAAGGTCCTTACTAGTTCCCTTGACCACCAGTCTTGTTTGACACTGCAATTCTCCAGTTCTCTGCACACGGTAAATGCCCAATAAATACCACTGGTCGATTGATTTTATGTTGTCTTCTATGCTGTTTTGCATTTATATTATTTCATCTGGCCCACTCGATCTGATGCCAAATCTTTCCCCACCTTGTTTTTAGATTCGTAACCCCCTGAAGGGCTAGGGGAACCACATCTTACTCTCACCTATGTATTTTTTCCAGCACTTAGCACAGTGCTCTGTACCAGTAAGTGCTTAATATTATTTCTATTACTACTACTAGTTGGGGAAAGCTCCTGGGGAAAATGCTTTTATTAGAAGGTTTCGAAAGAGAGGAGGGATGAGGGACAGTTGGAAGGGAGACAGAATTAGAAATTTAGCATGGGAGCAATATAGAGGGTGAGCTGAAGTGTATCAAATGGAAAACAGAAAGGAAACTAGGAGACAGCTTGTGGAGAGCCTTAAATCCTCTGAATCCTTAAGAGAAAAACAAATGCCATCAGTAGACCGGATCAGTGGTCTAAGCAGCCCAATATTTTGTCTCCAACAGTGGTAACAGGATGAGAGGAGAGACAAACTAATGTTTCCCTTTGTGATATCAAACAGTGTTTAGGAATTTACATCCAACATCACTAACTTTCTCTCCTTTCCATCCTGAACTTTCCCTATTAGTCCATTTTGGACCAGTCATTAATCCATGGATCTGAAAACTTCTTAACACCCTTGTTCCTAGAAGTTCTACCCCGGGACAAGACATCTTGGAAATATGTCATCCTACTTGCTAGGATAGAGGGAAAATTGAGGGAAAGATGATATAATTAAGAGAAAGGAATGAAAGAAGCAAAAGAGGATAGAAGGAATGGGGAAGAAGAGAGGAGACAGAGGAGTGGGAGAAAATGTGTGGGGTGAGAGCATAGAAAGGGCAAAGAAGAGGAGTGGAGGGAGAGAGATAGTGATGGCTGTGGTCAGACTCTGACTTTCACCAAGTTTGGGACTCCGTGTTTTAATAAGCATCATTCTAAAATACCCAAAAGTAATTAAAAGTTTGGAAAACATGACCTAAGGTGAAAGTTTAAAGGAATGGGAGCATCTCTACCCATGAAAGAAACACCTTCGGTAAAAGGAGAGTATGTATTTCCTCAGAGGTCACAGCACTAACTTGGGAGAGTATAATACAACAGAGTTGGTAGACACACTCCCTGACCACAACAAGCTTACAGTCTAAAGGGCACTGGGTGAAGTGCTAGGGAATGAGTGGAGAGATGTTCTACCTAAACTGTGTGTTTGTGGCGTGTCATTCATTAGCCCCAAAACTGAAATCTTCCTATTCTCAAGGCGGCTTTATGTGAAATCAGTGTGTGACCTTGACTAAAATTGAGTAACACAGATGGAAGTTAATAAGAAACTTCAGAGCATGAAATGCAATCCCCAACATTTATTGAGGACTCCATAAGAACCAGAATGTGGAACAGCCAAATTCTGGGAAGCAGCCTTTAAAATATGTCCTTTTCCCCAATGATTAACAGTGCTACCTTCCCCCGTGGTTAGGTAATTAGTAAGCTTCTAGTTTGTAGTCTATCCTAAAAGAGAACGCAAAGAAATCTGGAAGACCGCAAACCAGGGAGACTGGCTTCTGTTACAGGAGACCAGATGGAGAGTCTAATTAAAGACTGAACAGTACAAGTATTGATTCAAGGCAATCTAATTTCAGACCTTAAGTTGTTTGTTAGAGTTCTTAAAATAGGAAATAAAGCTGGCAGATATAATAAAGAAGAATTTCTTAAATTTCCAGCGAGCTTCCCTTCATCCCATTGAGGAAAGAGGTATCAGGATTTCATTGATAGGAAATGTGGAATCATAATGAAACTTGCTTTCCCAACTAACGTAGCCCTATTTCTGCAGCTAAACAAGGTTGCTCTATTCTATTTCCCATCTTCTCATTCCAGAGGAGAGCTATCATTTGGATGTCGTTACTGTGCCATTCTTGAATATGGCAGATAATTCTGGTTGTTATATTCTAGGATAGGCCGAATAGAATGGAGTAGCTAGATCAAAAGGAATCCAAATTGGAAATATTAGGTCTATTAAGCTCTGAGAGTATTAGCTCTTTTCAGTCTAGAAAGATACAAAAGAACTTCTGTACAAATCTGTAATTTATTTGTGTTAATGTCTGGCTGGTTGTGGGCAGGGAACGTGTCTACTGATTCTATGCTAGGTACAGTGCTCTGCACACAATAAACGTTCAATAAATGATTGACTGAAGTTTGCAAAATCATCAAGTGACTGGATGTGGAATAATAATAATAATGTTGGTATTTGTTAAGCGCTTACTATGTGCAGAGCACTGTTCTAAGCGCTGGGGTAGACACAGGGGAATCAGGTTGTCCCACGTGGGGCTCACAGTCTTAATCCCCATTTTACAGATGAGGGAACTGAGGCACAGAGAAGTTAAGTGACTTGCCAACAGTCACACAGCTGACAAGTGGCAGAGCTGGGATACGAACTCATGAGCCCTGACTCCAAAGCCCGTGCTCTTTCCACTGCGCCACGCTGCTTCTCATAATAGTGATGGCATTTGTTAATCGCTTACAATGTGCAAAGCACTGTTCTAAGCACTGGGGGAGATCCAAGGTTGCCCCGCTCAGTCTTCATCCCCATTTTACAGATGAGGGAACTGAGGCACGGAGAAGTTAAGTGACTTGCTCAAGATCACACAGCTGACAAGCGGCAGAGCTGGGATTAGAACCCATGACCTCTGACTCCCAAGCCCGGGCTTTTTCCACTGAGCCACGCTGCTCACAGAAGTCATACTGACAGATTCCCATGACAGGGCAAGAGGAGTGAAGATGAAGCTTGGGAGATACGTTTAAAGCAAACCAATAAGAAATCCCTCTTCATACAGTGTGTACTAAGTATAAGGAAATTTTTTCCAGGTTGGACTTACGGAAAGACCCTTGGGCCAAGTCAGAAAACCTGGATTCTAGTCCTGTCTCCCCATTTTGCCCACTGTGTGATCAGAGGTAACCCCCTTAACTTTCTCTGTGCCTTAGTTTCCCTAACTGTAAAATGGAGATTCAATACCTGAATGGAGATTCAACTCCTGATTATGAATTCCTTTTCCTTGCCAATTTTCCCACACCCAGTCATCTTTATAGATCGTGAGGTTCCCAAAGGATAGGAACCATGTCTAATCCCCATCTGTGCTTCTCTCCTAGCTTTGCGCACTGTAAGTGGTTAATAAATGCTATTACTGCTAAATATATATATATAACAGCTAGCTTCCCTCTCCGGGGTGAGGTGTGCCATCATCAAGCTAGGTTGAACTCTCCTTCATCCCACATAGAAGAGTCAGAGATGGAAGGACTAAGTTATCTTCCATAACATCAATTGTATTTATTGAGCACTTGGTGTGTTCCGAGCCTGTATTAAGCAGTTGGGAGAGTATGATATAACATTATAACTCCAACCCCCCGGGAAACAGGACTTGGATTATTTGTTAATAAAAATTAAGCAAAGAGCCTTCATTTCAATTAAGAAAACTCCCAAGCTAAGAACTGGAAAAAGTTGAATGTTGCAGAATTATTGCAAGCATTAACTTTTTAAAAAGAGAAGATATGCTTAAATACATATTGACAAGATACTAAAAGCCAGGAATATTAACAAAAGAACACGAGTTAACATCCAAATTATTTCTGACATTCACTAAAATTTAAGCACAACATTTTGGCAGCAAAGAAGATCTCTGAATTCTACAGAGAATTAACACAAAATAGTTGTTCATCTAATATCTCCCACTGTATAAATTGATTCATTTAAATTGAACAGCCTCATTTAATCTGTGGGCAATACACAGACCTTTTATGCCTTTGAACTTTTAATGCAGCTAAGTGAAAAGAACAACCTCTTACAACACAGAAGATAGAAGTTAAAAGTCAAATCCCTACTCTGGGCAAACCAGAAACCCCAAACTACATTTTAACTGAAGGAGTAGAGCAATATTTTCTTTATTACCAGGTATCTTGGTATCTGAGGAGCACATTCTACATTAATAAGCTCCATGACCTTAAACCAGCCATGGCTTCAACTGACATCCTTATTTTGAATTCCTCCTCCTTCCCAATTTTCCAACTGTAATCACCTTTGTAGATCATTCCTTCCTATCCCTTCTACTCCAAAAGACCTCAGCTCTCCCTATTTTTAAAGCACTTCTGAAATCACTTCTCTTCTAGAAGTCTGTCTCTGATTTATTTCCAACCAACTTAAATTATATGCCCCCAACTTCCACATCAGCAGTGGTGTGCCATCTAAGCACCTTATAGTCAGCATTCAGCACTTTTAGATTAATTTCTGTGCATATCTATAGTCTATTTATAATAATGTCTCTCTCCCCCTCTAGACTGTAAGCTCATTTTGGGCAGGGAATGTGTCTATTGTTACATTGTCCTCTCCCAAGTGCTTAGTACAGTGCTCTGCACACAGTAAACGCTCAATAAATATGATTGACTGACATTCAGACTTGAACTTACAGCCTCAGCCTCCCACCTAAGCACTTATATCCATATTTCATACACTCTACTACTTCTATCTGTAATTTATGTGTACCCTACTTGGGACAGGGACTGTGTCCAACACAATTTGCTTGTATCTAACCCAGGACTCTGTGTAGTGCCTGGCATCAAGTAAGGTCTTAACAAATACCATAATTATTATTATTATTATTATTTACTCTAGCATCTGCCTCCTTCCAGAGATACTAAACTCCTTGAAGGCAAAGATGATGTCTACTAATTATATTGTGCTCTCTACCAAGCACTTAGAACAGTAGTCTATGAACAGTAAGTGCTATTACTTGATCGATCATTAATGATTTCCTCTACTCTGTATGCTCCCTCTAGACTGTAAGCTCCTTGGGGACAGGGAACGTATCTACCAACTGTGTGGTATTGTACTTTCCCAAGCATTTAGTACAGTGTTCTGCACATAGTAAACAATTAATATCATTAACTAGACAGAGACTAAAAGTTGACCTATCCCAGGGGTAAAGAAAGCATAAGCTGGCAAAAGCTCTCCTAAAAGTTCATATAACCACTGAAAGTTTGTAAATAAAAATGAGATAAGCTGACATTCTGTCGTGCACTTAAAGACATCCATTCTGACATGGCTAAGAAGAGTGACAATTCATAATTGTATACATCCAGAAAACTGAAAAGTTCTCCTACCATCTTCTACTTTTAGGTAAGATTCCTTCTCATCAGGATTGTACTAGAGAGATGGTCATTTCCCTTTCAAATCAGGCAACTGAACTATTGATAGTGTTGAATCCTTTGGTTAGATCAGTACACAGGACAGAGGCTTGGTGGTCACAGCACAGGTGTATGGATGAGAAGCAACGTGGTCTAGTTGAGAGAGCATAGGCTGTGGGTTCCACCACTTGTCTGCTGTGTGACCTTGGGCAAATCGTTCACCATCTCTGTGCCTCTGTTACCTCATCTGTAAAATGGGGATTAAGACTGTGAGTCCCATGTTGGATATGGACCGTGTCCAACCTAATCTGCCTATGTCTTTCCCAGGCACTTAATAAGCACTTCTACTGTAAAACCAAGTAAAGGAGGTGGGGACTTTTGTTGGGGTGGGGACTGGGAGCGCACAAGGTTTGAAGAGGTAACAGGCCAGAAATTCAACAGTTTGGAGTCCTTAGGGTGCCCACTGGAAACCTACGATGCCTGAGCCTGGAAGTGAGGGCAGGGAATGTGTCTATTATATTGTTATAGTGTATTCTCATAAGTACGCTACACTTAGTAAGTGCTCAATAAATTCAATTGAGTGACTGACAAAAGCTGTGGGGGTAATGATCTCCATCACCCCCATGAGGTGACAAACCCACAACCCTGATATCATCCATATGACAGCAATTCACACACACACACACACATTACACACATATATAATAGATACTTATATATGAATACATATGTGCATATATCATATATACATATATGTGAATACATATATGCAACCATATTTATACACACATATATATGAATATATACACATATATATGAATGTATACATATATGCAAATATATACACGTCTATACGAATATATACATGTCTAAATGAATATAATAATGTTGGTATTTGTTAAGCGCTTACGATGGGCAGAGCACTGTTCTAAGTGCTGGGGTAGATACAGGGTAATTAGGTCATCCCATGTGAGGCTCCCAGTTAATCCCCATTTTACAGATGAAGTAACTGAGGCACAGAGAAGAGAAGTGACTTGCCCACAGTCGCACAGCTGGCAAGTGGCAGAGTCAGGATTCGAACCCATGACCTCCCAAGCCCATGCTGTTTCCACTAGGCCACACTACTTCTCTAGATATGAATATATATGCACACATTTATATATATGTAACATATGTAATATATATATATATATATATAGATGTGTGCAAATATATTCATATATATAAACACACATATATGTGAATATATATATTTATACACCCTTGGTTTTTCACTATAACACTCCTGAGTAATTAGTCTACTAATGCACGTGAGTGTGGCCGATGTCATTGATGGGTTTGACCCACACAGATATTTTAGTAAAATTTACATTACAATATATCCCTCGTGGTTCGTGTGAATGCCAACCAGAGGAGAGAGAGATGTCGGTCACTCCCTTCCCCAGCCAACTATCTACTGTGCGAACTTAGTATGTGCCGATGTATTAACTGTGCTTGGAATGAGCATTCAGATGACTCTCTCCCTACGGAAAAATCATCACCTGTGCCACTGTACCTGTGTGGTTGCTATGGCGAGGGCCCAGGTGAGACACCCCTGCCTATATCCCAGTGGGGTACCTAGTCAATTTCCAATTACTCTCAGAAAATCTCTCCATAACCGTTTGCTGTGTGCCTCAGTTACTTCATCTGTAAAATAGGGATTAAATCTTAGTCCCTGTCCCACAGGGAGCTCACAGTCTCATAGAAGGAACTGCTTCCAACCTGATTAACTGCTTTCCACTCTAGTGCTTAGAACTATTTGGCACACAGTCAGTACTTACCAAGTGCCATAATTCATTCATCCTCTTAGACACCCTCCTCTTCACCCACAATTCTATGGTTACTTTGGGGAGCCAGTTTCCCCTAGAAACAGGGACCTCACTGATCAGGAACAGCTCAACATTTACCCTTTGCTTCGCCAATACTAACAGTATTCATTGAACCAGACACCATAAACAAAACCCCCCAAAACATGACAATTAAAATCTCTAGGCACATCGAACTGCTGGGTAATATTGTAGTTTATACCTCAGTAACATCTCAGGCTGCAAATGTAGCTTCACGGAAACAACTACAATGTTTTTATGAGTTTTATTGGCTTTTGGAATTTCCCAGCGGATAAATTACCGATGTTTATTATTTTAGATTTTAACAGTCTTTCTATAAAATGGGACTAGAGAACCCAGATGTATTCATACTTTGGTAATGTGCTTGTTGTCTATGAGTGGTGCTTAAACAAGCACAATAATATCTTCCAGTCGAAAAGCCTTTGGCTTTTACATGTGGGTATGTTCTTGGGAAAACTCCAGGCTTTATTCCCGGAATACTAAATCGTCATACAACTGCTATGGGTTTTTGGTCAAAATTAGTAAGAAGGAAAGGGGCAGATGGAATTGTGCTGATGCGTTTTTCAGGATAGCCCATTAATGCCCTCTAAGAGAAAGCAATCTGTCAGAAAGGAGCATTTAAAAGGGAAGTTGTAATAGTATTCATTCAACAAGTATGGGAAGCAGCATGTCCTAGTGGAAAGAGCACAGGTCTGGGAAGCAGAGCCACCTGGATTCTCATCCCAGCTTTACCACCTGTCTGCTGCATCGCCTTGGACGAGTCCCTTAACTTCTCTGTGCCTAAGTAACCTTATCTGTAAAATGGGGATTAAGACTGTGAGCCCCATGTGGGACAAATTGGTAAAGTCCTTACTCTATGCAAAGCACTTGACTAAGCACTGGAGTAGATATAAATTAATTAGGTAGGACAGAGTCCTCGTCCTTCATGGGGCTCACAATTTAAAGAGGAGAGAGAACAGGAATTGAATACTCATTTTACAGATGAGTAAAATGAGGCACAGAAGAGTTAAGTGACTTGCCCAAGGTCACACAGCAGTCAAGTGACCGATCCAGGATTAGAGCCCAGGTCTTCTGATTCTCAGGGCCGTGATCTTTCCATTAGACCACGCTGCTTCTCAGCAGTGTTGTAATCAAAACGACGCTAAACCTGAGACAAAAACAAAAAGACAATCGTGAAATACATTAGTGTAAATGGGATGTGTGTTGTGGTTAGTATTAAAATCATTTCCACTTCCATCTCTGGAGCAGCACTCGTGCTCAGACCTTTACCAAAAACCCATAATTTAAAACTCCATGTTCCTTTGAAAGGATCAATTCGGAAGCAACAGTTGCTAGTAATATCAATCGTATTTATGGAGCACTTGCTATGTGCAGAGCCCTGTACTAACCATTTGGGAGAGTACAACAGAATTAGTAGTAAAAATAGCAATGACTGTGGTAATTCTTAAGCATTTACTATGTACCAGGCACTGTTCTGGGGTAGATACAGGATCATCCAATCAAACACCGTCCCTGTACCATATGGGATCGCACAGTACCAGAGTGGTAGAATAGGTATTTAATCCTGTTTTACATTTGAAAAGACTATTTAATAGGATGCCTCCTTGGCTTGAATATCAAAAGTAAATTCAAAGTAAAGGTAACTGCCCCATATGAAGTCAGGATGAGCAAGGATAATAATGGGATGAGAAGCCTATGTACATATACCAAATTTTCCCCATCTAACCACTCTCTGACCCTGAAAAGTGGAGAAGAGAGCTGACTGGGGAGCTTTGGGAAGGAGAGAAAAAGAGAGATTCCTTCATGCCTCCTATTGGTAGGACTCTCATTCTTCTGCCCACAGTTTCCCCGTGCCTACTTTTTCCAGCAACTTCTCCTCCTCCACTATTTTGGTGGACTCAGACTACTAAGAGAGAAAATTGAAGCAAGTCATGAAAGTTTTCGCCAGCAGAATGAGCCCTGAAGAGTTTAGGTTTAGGGTTCTAGAAATGTGTAGTTTATCTTGCAAATGAAGATTCCCTTGAGAATGATCTGCTCATCTTGAGACCAAGGTATCTAACCACACTTCCCACAGATTCCAGGGTCCATGCTCCTCCTTCCATTTCACCATCTCTTCCAGGTTCCAGTCCATTGCTAGTTTCCATTGACTCCCCTTTCTCCTTGTCATCTATGAAAGTGATCACCACACACCCTAGTAAAATCACTGAAACTACTGCCAACTGTGATGTCCCAACGTCCAGCTGCCTCAGCCGGCCCAGACCATCAAACATCACCTGGGACAGAGAGCTGCCCGAGTACACTGACATTTCTCCCTGCCCACCTGGCCCAAGAAATCCATCATCAGAACCACCACCTACTATCCACCACTCAGGACACAAAGATTTTGCTTCTTAACCACAGCAGCAGACAAGAAACATTTCCTTCATTTTCCCTCTCCCAGTAGCCCGGCCCAAATACATAGTGAGAGAACACAGAACAGGTGTGACTGACCAAGACCCAGGTGGGAACAAGCCAGATTTCAAAATAGCAGCAGCTGCCTGCCTTTACACCAATCACACCCACTGTTTACTCCTGAACCCTCTTCTCTCTCAAGGACCCAAGGGCCCACATACAATTCAACAGTTTAAGCAAGGAGTCACCATTAAGCAGTTATTTCTGTGGACAGGAACTTCTTACCTTTCCACCCAAATGCCATCCTCCCCCTGACTTCCCTTTCACTGCAGACAGCACCACCATCCACCCTGTCTCACAAGCTCATAACCTCGATGTTATCCTCAACCCATCTCTTTCATTCAAGCCATTCATTCAATCATATTTATTGAGCACTTTGTGCAGAACACTGTATTAAGCGCTTGGGCAAGTACAATACAATAAACAGACACATTCCCCTGCACATGAAGAGCATTCAGTCTGTCACTAAATCTTACTGGTTCAACCTTCACATCTTTAAAATCCATCTTTTCCTCCCCAAACTACCACATGAATTCCAAGCACTTATCCTAACCAACTTTTATTAGATTAGACTGTAAGACTGCCCACGGGCAGGGACTCCATCTGTTGTCAGTTTGTACATTCCAAGCGCTTAGTACAGTGCTCTGCACATAGTAAGTACTCAATAAATACTATTGAATGAATGATTACTATATCAGCATCCTTGCTCATTTCCCTGACTTCTGTTTTTGTCCACTCCAGTCCATATTATTCATTCATTCATTCAATAGTATTTATTGAGCACTTACTATTCATTCAATAGTATTTATTGAGCGCTTACTATGTGCAGAGCACTGTACTAAGCGCTTGGGATGAACAAGTCGGCAACAGATAGAGACAGTCCCTGCCGTTTGACGGGCTTATGGTCTAATCGGGGGAGACGGACAGACAAGAACAATGGCAATAAATAGAGTCAAGGGGAAGAACATAGTCAAGGGGAAGAACATTTTTCCTTCATATCTGAATGTAGATACCAGGACTTTAAAAAAAAAAATTCTGGGACAGATCTCAATATCACTTAATATCAAGTAAACTGAATATCACTTAGAAACCATGAACAAATCTTAAATCTTGATTATGGTCAATGAGGCATTGGCTCTTTATTTGTATGGTGACTCTCATTTCAAGTGAATAATAGTAATATTGGAGGTATTTATTAAGCACTTACTGGGTGCCAAACACTGGGGTAGATATACAAGATAATTGGGTTGGACAGAGTCACTTCCCACATGGGGCTCACAGTCTAAATAGGCAGGAGAATAGGTATTGTATCCCCATTTCATGGATGAGGAAACTGAGGCACAGAGAAGTAAACAGACTTTCCCAAGTTCACTGCAGACAAATGGTGGGGCTCAATTAGAACCTCCCAAGTTTCCTCAATCAGATCCTCTGAATCCCAGGTCCGTGCTGACAGGTGAAGACATGAGGGAGAAAATCTCCGTAGTGCAGCCTCTCATGTTATCCTGTTTAAAACCACGCCAAATTCAGCCCTTTCTGACTGAACTCCAGAGATTGACCATCTCCTCCATTGAAGCTGTTGCTGTCGTTGGCTAGTCAAACCTGGGAAAGCTAAACTGGGTAGACAATGAGCTGGCCTCACCTCTGCTTCTGAGCAAGGCACCTTACCATTTGGGCTGAAATGTTATGTGCTGAATAGAGCTGGGGACACCCTATGGGATGAGTTCCTATCAGATAGGTTGGTCTGATTCTGCTCTGGCTCCATGACTACTTCCTTAATCCATCCCATGAATTTCCTTCTTTGAAGACAGAAAATCTTCCCAGTAACTCATAAAATGGGGATGATTGATAGGTATCTAACTTTCAGTAGAAAAATCTAGTCCTCACAATTTTTCTATCAAATGCCATTCTTTCTCTTCTACTTATTGGCTAGTGAGTACAGAGTGACAGGAGCCAATGACTCCTCTTGATTTCTCCATCTCAAATCACTATAGGGTCCAGGGTAATAATGTTGGTATTTGTTAAGTGCTTACTATGTGCAAAGCACTGTTCTAAGCACTGGGGGGATACAGGGTGATCAGATTATCCCACGTGGGGCTTACAGTTTTAATCCCCATTTTACAGATGAGGTATCTGAGGCACAGAGAAGTTAAGTGACTTGCCCAAAGTCACACAGCTCACAAGTGGCAGAGCCAGGAGTCGAACCCATGACCTCTGACTCCGAAGCCCAGACTCTTTCCACTGAGCCACGCTGCTAGAGTTTAGTCAATATAGCCCATCCTCTGTTGAGAGTCCATTTCATGATTTTCTTGAAGCCCTTTGTGATCCCATCTCTAAAAATCTTCCAAATAATGTGCAGAGTAAATTGAGTGACCATATTTTCTGGACTTCAGAATGACAGAGGAGAGGGACCCAAAAAGCAGAGTCAATTGCCATACATATCAGGAGTGAATAAGGAAAGGAAAAAAGAGTAGAGAGCAAAACAGACGCAGAGACAGTGGCATAAAGAAAAATGGGAGAGAGACACAGAAGAACAGATGCAAACAGAATGACAAAAACTAAAGAGGGAGGAAAAACCCAGAAAAGCAAAAGGATGGAGAAAGATGCAGACAGGGAAGACAAACTTCAAAACTCACAGAAACACACAATGCACCTATCAGAACTCACTGAGTTGCTGATCTGAATATAAGACTGGTAGCTAGGATGGTATTTTTTAAGTACTTACTATATGCCAAGCAATGTTCTAAATGCTGGGATAGATATAAGTTAATCAGGTCGGACACTGTCCCCCATGGGGTTCACGCTATCCCCATATTACAGATAAGGAAAGTGAGGCAAAGAAAAGTTAAGTAACTTACCCAGGGTCACACAGCAGACACATGGCAGAGTTGGGATTAGAACCCAGGTCCTTCTGATTGCCAGACCCATGCTCTGTCCACTAATCCATGCTGAGACGAGCAGAGAAAAAGCATCAGAGCCTACTCACCATTTCTGTTCATGGCCTGGGCCACTCCGTGGCACAGAGGCTGTTGGAACCAGCCGGGAGAGAACTATCAACTGAAGCATCAGCCCTAACTTCACCAGGTTGGAGGTAACAGCTGAATCAAACGCTACTTCTCTAATCTTACTGCTGATGTTTGTTTGAGCTGATTAATCTCCTCTTCCCACTGTCACTCCAGCTCTTCCACATCACCTAATCACTCGGGTGCTCAAGCTCCTCCAGTCTGGAGCACTTCAATCAATCAATCAATCACTGTGCACTCACTATCTGCAGGTACTCTATTAATAATAATAATATTAATGTTGGTATTTGTTCAGCCCTTACTATGTGCAGAGCACTGTTCTAAGTGCTGGGGTAGATACAGGGTCATCAGGTTGTCCCATGTGAGGCTCACGGTCTTAATCTCCATTTTACAGATGAGGGAACTGAGGCACAGAGAAGTGAAGTGACTTGCCCACAGTCACACAGCTGCCAAGTGGCAGAGCCAGGATTTGAACCCATGACCTCTGACTCCCAAGCCCGGGGTCTTTCCACTGAGCCATGCTGAGCCTCTCTGAATCCCAGTGAGCACTTGGGAGATTTTGATACAATAGAGTTGGTAGACACATTCCCTGCCCATGACAAGCTTAGAACCTAGAGGGGGAGACAGACATTAATATAAATAAATTACAGATATGAAAATTATGTGGCTTTATTATTTGAGTGTCGGTCTCACCCACTAGATTGTGAGCCCTTCTAGACTGTGAGCCCTCTGTGGGCAGGGACTGTCTCTATCTGTTGCCGAATTGTACTTTCCAAGCACTTAGTACGGTACTCTGCACACAGTAAGCACTCAATAAATATGATTGAATTAATGAATAAACTTCTTGAGGGAAGGGAATCACAACTCCTAACTCTACTACACTCTCTACTAGAGTGTCATGCATAAAGTTCTTACTGTGAATTGATTAGTTCTGTGAAAAAGAAGAAAGCTGGCAAAGTCATCCAGTTCACTGCCCTTGGGCAAAACTGTACTACCAATCAGTGGTTTATCAATCAATGGTATTTTTTGAGCAGTTACTCTGTGCAGAACACTACGCTGAGTGCCTGGGAAGGTACAATATGATAGCATCGGTAGATGCAATCTCTAGAGAAGCGGCGTGACTTAGTGGAAAGAGCACGGGTTTGGGAGTCAGAGGTCGTGAGTTCTGATCCCAGCTCCTCCACTTGTCTGCTGTGTGACCTTGGGCAAGTCACTTAACATCTCTGTGCCTCAGTGACATCTGTAAAATGGGGAATAAGACTGTGAGCCCCACGAGGGACAACTTGATTACCTTGTATCTAACCCCAGCACTTAGAACAGTGCTCTATACACAGTAAGTGCTTAACAAATACCATCGTCATTATTATTTTTATTACCTATAAGGAATGTACAGTATATAGGGAATGTACAGTATATATTAAATTACAGATACATTTCTAGCCTAAACCCTTCACTCAGATGAGTATCTCTTGTATTTGAAACACTCTTGGGAAGAAAGATTGCACACGTCAGTGTTTAACCAGCTCTCACTGTGAGGATGTTAAAATAGGTTTCTCTCTACTGAGGAGAAATGGCTTAATACAAAACTTCCTTTGGGTTATAAATTTCAACACGCACTGGTACCCTTTCTATACATTAGCAATTCCAACCCACATTTAATCTAAATGGACTTCTTAAAAGTTTGATTCCAAAAACAGCATAAGACAGCTAGAATTAATCTTGATACAAAAGCAGTAACAATCAAGGGGCTCCAACAGGTTAATGATAAACTCTGATGAATTTATAAGGTCATTCTCTATCCTGTGAACTTATTGTGAGCAGGCAACATGCCTACCAACTCTGCTATATTTTACTCTCCCAAAAGCTTAGTACGGTGCTCTGCACATACCAGGTGCTCAATAAATACAATTGATTGGTTGATTCACATCCTTGACAAGGACCCAGTGCCACTCACCAGTTTGCCCCATGAATTGCTACAGTTGGGGAACTTCTGCTTCACTTCCTTCCCTCTCCCTTGCCTTGTGAAGTGCCAAAAACTCTGATTCTGTGGAAAATGATTAAGAAAACTATTTTTTGAAATCCCTGTTACAGAACCACTGGCCTTGTACCACAGCTTCTCACTAAGACTATGAGCTTGTCATATTTCGAGGGACAATAGCAAATTCTACAAAACCCACATGAGCCTCTGGGCACAAGCTTTACTGAACTTTTGGAAATGCTGAAATACTGGCCTGAAAGCAGCTGGATAGCACGATGGGACAGCTGAGAAGATTACATTTTGCCTGAAAATTGAACAAATGCTACCATGTGGTTACCTACCTGGTCTAGTTTCTTCAACAGGTTTTCTTTTTTGTGCACACAGTAATGGAGGAGCACAGAATATTCTGATGAAATAGAATTTGAAACAGTAAAGAAACCCAGTAGTGAAATATGAATGTAATGAAAATAGTCTCCAATTCCTGCATCATTACAGGCATTTACAATCTAGACAAGAGTGTCTATCTCCTCCAGATAAAGTAATTATCCATCTGGGTTCTCTTCGGGGGCCAGAGAGAGAAAGAGTAAAAGAAATCAAAAACATTCACATCCAATGATTCCCCACACTTTTACTACTCAGGAAAAAGAGGGAGAATGAATTGAATATCTACCAAAAACATGCTTATGTTGTAAATTTAACCTACATCCACTATTTTTAGATACTAAACTCCACTGTTATTTAACAAAGCTTAAGTGGGAAGCAGCATGGTGTAGTGGAAAAAGCACTGGCCCTGAGAACCAGAGGACTGGGGGTCTAATCTTCATTTTGCCGCTTTCTGCTGTGTGACCTTGGGCAAGCCATTTAACTTCTTTGTGCTTCAGTACCTCATCTGTAAAATGGGGACTAAGCCTGTGAGCCTCATGTGGGACAGGAGCTATGCTCAACCTGATTAACTTGTATCCACTCCAGGGCCTGGAACATCATAAGTACTTAACCAATATCATTAAGATTGATATTATGGCAGATGTGAGGGCTACATTTTATGTCACGTGTGGAAGAGTGAGCAGATCTGCTACTGAAGATGGAGTATGAGGGAGTTCAGAGATGTTCCGTTCCACAGCCGCTGGTCACGCTTCAGCCTGGGTCATCGTTTTGGAAATTCTTTCCAGCCACAAGGTAGAAGAAGTAGGAAAGTGCACAATTACAGTTAATAGTAGCAAGTAGCCATCGTAGTTTCCTCATATGTAAAATGAGGATTCAATACCTCTTCTCCTTTCTGCTTAGACTGTGAGCCCTACCTAGGGACTATGTCCAACCTCGTTTACTTGTATCTACCCCAGCACTTAGAACAGTGCTTAACACAGTAAGCAACTAACAAATAGAATAATAATAACAGCAATGTGATTTATTAAGTACCCACTTTGTGCAATACCCGATACTAAGCGCTTGGAAAGCACAAAACAGGCAAGTGACCCAATTACTTTCCACAAGGAGTCTTCACTCTAATAGGGGAAGCAGACATAAAGACATCTATAGAGTAATCAAAACAAATGATTAAGTGTACAGTTGAGAAAATGCATACCCATTAAGGCACAGAAGCGGGTGATTGACACTCCCAAATATGCAGCAGCAGAGGCACCAAAGACAATCTAATTTTGAAGTCCAGAAAGAGAAAGAGGGAAAAGCAACACCAAATCCAATCGCAACTCATCATTACATACACAAGTACAAGAAAGAACAGACACACTCCCTATCCTAACAGCACAAGGGCCACCTCTTACCCGAGCCCGTCGGTACACTTGCAAAGCAGATAAAAGTTGCAGAGGAAGAGTGAGAGAAATTGACAGAGAGAGAAAGTTCGACAAAGAGAGAGAGAAAAAAATCTAATAATGTGTAAATTGCTTCTTTAACATTGAGTATCTCTTATCCCATGATGACTGTGGGAAATGCAGCCCTGAAGTATGGTTTTTCTGTTTTCCCTAAGGTGCTCGACATCAGCTCATGGTAGAGAAGTACTTGACCTAGAAGAAAAAGCACAGGCCTGGGGGTCTGGGAACTTGGGTTCTAATGCCTATTCTTCCATTTGTCTGCTGTGAAACCCGGGGGGAGTCACTTAACTTCTCTCTACCTCAGCCTTCTCATCTCTACACGATGGTGATTCAAGACCCGTTCTCCCTCCCACTTAGACTACGAGGTCTACTTGGGATAGGGACTCTGTCCAATCTTATTATCTTGTATCTAACCCAGAGCTTAGTACAGTGTTAGACACATAGTAAATGCTTAATAAATACCACAATTACCCTTATTATTTCCATTACTACTGCACAGCAACAGCCAGGAGCTGTGAACATCCATCACTGATACTAAAAAGATAAATCAAGTGATTCTCCCGTGAGTAGGTGGTGAAAACTCAGTTATTTATTCATTCATTCAAGCGTATTTATTGGGACCTTACTGTGTGCAAAGCACTGTGCTAAGGTCTTGGGAGAGTACAATACAACAAGAGACACATTCCCTGCCAACAATAAGCTTACAGTCTAGAGGGACATTCATGTAAATGAATAAATTATAGTCCCTGTAGAGACCGTGGACGCAATTCAGTATCACCTTGATTTCCTGAGCTGCCATCTTTAGGAAGAAGCTGTGCTAAAAAGATTTTGGACAACATGCTAGACTCAAACCAGACTGAGCAGGGGACTGTGACAGGGTATTGAATAGTTCCCTTATGTACACAGATTGTAACAGAACACAGAAAGGTGCAAGGAGGACTTCCTTGCATGGATATCCACAAGAATAATATTTTGTGGCTAATAGCATAAAGTTGGAACATGAAAGACAAATAACATTTGGGGGGGGGGCTGTGTATTTAAATATTGGATACATATTGTGGTTTCACTCCTATGTCAGGTGTGCATTTGTAGCCTAGACATTTATGCTCATAACCCAAGGCTTTCAGCTGCAGAGAACACAGTCTGTCACAGCCTTGACTATGTTTATTGAAGTTCAAAACCAATAATTCTTTGCAACCCAGTCTCTTCCTAGTTAGTGCCCCAAAGGGCCAAGGAATTAGGCTAATTTGCCAATGGGTTTATAACCTCATCACCAAACTCTGCTTACCATTCAACCAATCCCATTCTCCTGGCAGTCTTCATCAAGATTTTACTTTTAGTATCACCATATAAATTTTCAAAATGGATCCATTTGCCTTAGACAAAAATATATATGAGAACAGTTTCTGGGAAACCATTTGCAGAGATGAAGGGTTTCTTTAGTTTCTTTAGGAAATGGTTTTCATAATTAGGTTTCTAGAAAGTTGCTCAATTATCATCTCCGGTATCCAATATTTGGGTTAAACTAATGTGATCATGGAACTAAAAAAAAATAGTTAAAATAATTTGGATCATTATTGCTCCAAGGAAGTGATCTGTTTTGTTACCCAGCTTTTGAAATTTTACATATAAGGTACATATTGTCCAACAAAATGAGTTTTTAAAGCCAAACAAATAATATACATGGTAAGAAAATCTTAACTTTATTTTTAGTTCCAGATTCTGGGAGTTGCCAACCTGTCTCATCCGATCTAAATCTTCTGCTTGCCTCCTCCCTTCATCAATCCATTGATAGCATCTATTGAGTACTTACTGGATGAAGAGCACTGTACTAAGCCCTAGAGAAGCAGCGTGGGTCAGTGGAAAGAGCCCGAGCTTGGGAGTTGGAGGTTATGAGTTCGAATCCCATCTCTGCCACTTGTCAGCTGTGTGACTGTGGCAAGTCACTTCACTTCTCTGTGCCTCAGTTACCTCATCTGTAAAAATGGGGATTATCAGTGAGCCTCACGTGGGATAAACTGTTTACCCCGTATCTCCCCCAGCGCTTAGAACAGTGCTCTGCACATAGTAAGTGCTTAACAAATACCAACATTATTATTATTATTAGAATACACAGAGTAAGTAGTTTGCAATCTCTGCCCTCAAAGAGTTTAAAGTCTAAAGGAGGAAAGGGTGAAATAATTTACAGGAAGGAGGAAGAAGAAATGGTTACGTATCGTTAGAGCCCCTCAACTCCTTGTTTCCTCTTCGAGTTTGACAGTCTTCTATCTAGCCGGCTCTGGTCTTCTCTATCTCTGCCTATCTTCTAGTCAGTAGATCAGTCAATCATATTTACCGAGTGCTTTCTGAGAGTAGAGCACTGTGCTAAACACTTGGGAGAGCGCAACATAATAAGCAGATGCATTACCAGCCCACAGTGAGCTTACAGTCAACCGTCTAGACTCTAGAGAAGCAGCGTGGCTCAGTGGAAAGAGCCTGGGCTTGGGAGTCAGAGGTCATGGGCTCGAATTCCGGCTCTGCCACTTGTCAGCTCTGTGACTGTGGTCGAGTCACTTTACTTCTCTGTGCCTCAATTACCTCATCTTTAAAATGGGGATTAACTGTGAGCCTCACGTGGGACAACCTGATGACCCTTTATCTACCCCAGCACTGAGAACAGTGCTCTACACATAGTAAGCGCTTAACAAATACCAACATTATTATTATTATTATTACAATCTAGGTATTCTAGCATTAGACTCCTTTCTGACTCGCGGCCTTCGGCTTATCACTGGCTTCCAATGACTTGCTTTCCTTCCTCTCAGCCCAGACTTCTTCCAGGCACACAATTTTAGTTGTTTTAATCTCCATCACGAGCATCCACTCCACAAGGATGATGAGAAGGTTTGCCTCCACAGCTTTCTGAGCTGGGCTTCCAGATTTACTCATCACAGGACTCTGACTGGAATGGTTCCAATCAGGGCTGAATAGACCCAAGTCAACCAGTGGTATTTATTGAGCACTCACCGTGTGCAGAGCACAGCTCCAAAAGCTTGAGAGAGTACAAAAGGGTTAGGGGACATAATCCCTGCCCTCAAAGGGATTTAGAGTTTAGCCGTGATAATAATTATGGTTTCTTGGCAAGTGCTTACCCTTTGTGATGCTCTGTATTCAGCACTGAAATGGGTATCATATAAGATGATTAGAAACAGTCCAAATGACTTTCTAACCCACTGAACTCTTTAAAATCAGTCCCTCACCAATCCTCGGTACCTTCAAAATTCCTCCCAACCAGCCAATCACTTCTACTGAGTGCTTACTGTATGCAGAGCGCTGCACTAAGCACTCAGGAGAGTACAATGTAACAGTCACATTCCCTGCCCACAACGAGCCTACAGTCTAGAGGAGAGAGTCTGGAATAATTTAGAAGTAGAAATGGTAATGCATTCTTAGAGCCCATCATCTCCTGTCTTCCTCTTCCCTTAATTTTGTCCCTACACTAAATGAAAATGAAAAGTGGGCACTCCTGAATTCCACTCTCTCCCACAGTTTCACGTTTCAACCATCATCACATGCACCGACCACCTGCCTCTCAGTCTCCATTTTTTGAACCTATTTTTCCTCCCTTCATCATGGCTTAGTAAGCATTTAAGAAATACTGCAATTATTATTATCATTACTATCTTGGCTTACATGGGAGCTGGAAACACCATCCTGCTTCTGTTATCGAGGGTTTTGCTCTCAGGGCTACCTATTGAGCACTTACAATGTGTGGAGCTCTGTACTAAGCGCTCGGGAGAGTATAATACAACAGCCAATGAAGAAATTGCAGGTTATAATAATAATAATAATGTTGGTATTTGTTAAGTGCTTACTTTGTGCAAAGCACTGTTCTAAGCACTGGGGGAGACACTGGGTAATCAGGTTGTCCCACATGAGGCTCACAGTCTTAATCCCCATTTTACAGATGAGGTAACTGAGGCACAGAGAAGTGAAGTGACTTGCCCACAGTCACAAAGCTGACAAGTGGCAGAGCCGGGAATTGAACTCATGGCCTCTGACTCTCAAGCCCGGGCTCTTTCCACTGAGCCACGCTGCTTCTCTTCATGCATTCATGCATGCACACATCATCAGAGGCCTGTAAGCTCATTATGGGCAGGAAACATGTCCACTAAATCTGTTGTATTAGTACACGTGGTAAGCACTCAAATAAATACCACTGACTGATGGCAGGAATTGTGTGTCTTGCTACCAGAAAAACTGTGGCATTTGTTAAGTTCTTATTCTGTCCCAGTCAGTGTAGGAAGTGCTGGGGTAAAAACGGGTTTAGTGGATGGAGCAGGGGCTTGGGAGTCTGAAGGTTATGGGTTCTAATCCTGCCTCTACCTCTTGACCCTGGGCAAAACACTTCACTTCTCTGTGCTACAGTTACCTTATGAGGAAAATGGAAATTGAGAATGTGAGGCCACGTATGGCTTAGTGGAAAGAGCCCGGGCTTGGGAGTCAAAGGACGTGGGTTCTAATCCCCACTCTGCCACTTATCTGCTGTGTGACCTTGGGCAAGCCATTTAAGTTACCTTATCTGTTAAATGGGCATTAAGACTGTGAGCCCCAAGTGGGACAACCTGATTACCTTGTATCTACCCCCGTACTTAGAACAGTGCTTGGCACATAGTAAGCACTTAAATACCATAATTAGTATTATCATCATGGGACAGGTACTGTGTCCAACTTAATTTGCTTGTATCTACCCCAGTGCTTAGTTCAGTTTCTGGCACATAGTAAACACTTACAAACACCATCTTGATTTTTGGAAATTGGTCCCTTCCCATTTGGGGTTCTTAGTCTAAGGAGAAAGGAGAATAGGGCAGGGAATATGTCTGTTTATTGTATTGTGCTCTCCCAAGGACTTCGTATAGTTCTCCGCACACAGTAAGTGCTCAATAAATATGATTGAATTAATGAATTTTGAATGCCCATTTTACAGATGAGGAAACTGAGGCTCAGATAATTTAAGTGATATGCCCAAAGTCACACAGTGGATAAAAGGTGGAATTGGGATTAGTACTCAGGTCCCCTGACTCCCAGTATCAAGTCTGGTCCCCTAGGCTACATTCCCCTCACCAGTGACAAGCAGCATGGCCTAATGGATAGAGCAGAGACCTGGGAGTCAGAAGGACATGGGCTCTAATCCCGGCTCCGCCACTTGTCCACTGCGTGACGTTGGGCAAATCATTTTTAATTGGGCAAATCATGAAGAACAGCGTGGCTCAATGGAAAGAGTCCGGGCTTGGGAGTCAGAGGTCGTGGGTTCTAATCCCTGCTCCACCACTTGTTAGCTGTGACCTTAGGCAAGTCACTTCACCTCTCTGTGCTTCAGTTTCCCCATCTGTAAAATGGGGATGAAGACTGTGAGCCCCATGTGGGACAAGCTAATTCCCTTGTGTTTGGAACAGTGCTTGGCACATAGTAAGCTCTTAACAAATACCAACATTATTATTATTATATTATAATTATATATTATTATAATTATATTATTATTTTACCTCAGTTACCTCATCTGTAAAATGGGATTAAGAGTTTGAGTCAGATGTGGGGCAGGGACTGCCTCTAACTTCATTAGCTTGCATCTACCCAGAGCTTAGTACTGTACATAGTAAACTCTTCAACGCCATTAAAAAGAAGTGTTCAGTACAATACTTTCATTCATTCATTCACTCAATCATATTTCCTGAGCGCTTACAGTGTGCAAAGCACTGTACTCAGCACATGGGAGAGTACAGTCGTGGCTCAGTTGAAAGAACACGGGCTTGGGAGTCAGAGGTCGTGGGTTCTAATCCCCGCCCCACCACTTGTCAGCTGTGTGACCTTGGGCAAGTCACTTAATCTCTCTGTGCCTCAGTTACCTCATCTGTAAAAATGGGGATGAAGACTGTGAGCCCCGTGTGGGACAACCTGATTACCTTGTATCTACCCCAGCGCTTAGAACAGTGGTTGGCACATAGTAAGCACTTAACAGATACCAACATTATTATTATTGTTACAATAAACAGATACATTTCCTGCCCACAGCAAGCTTACAACCCAGATGGGGTTTACAGTCTAAAGGGGCCTACAAGGTAGCACTGATCGATTTAAGAAGCTGCTCTTAGGGAGTTACTTCAAGCGAGGTGTCAGGGGTGGGATGGAGAGATCTATCTTGAATTTGTTTCAAACTGCAGAGAGATAGAATCCGCAAGCGGCTTTCTAACCTGCTGCAATTGATTCCTTGCTGCCTCGTTTCCAAAAGTCCACGTATTCACAGATGATGAAATGTGGGGAACTATTTAGTCTGCAGAGCCACCTCTTCCTCCTCCTCCACTGCAGCTAAAGAACTTACATAAGTGCCTTGTAAAATTAACTCTCACTAGAATAAAGCAAATGCAAACTATAGGAAATTCGGAAGAAAATCACATTAAGACAAGGACCTTGTTTCTGAATAAGGCGATAGAAAAGCATAAATCAGGGTAATTAGAAATCTTTGCTTCAATAAAAGTGCACTAAGCTGTACTTTTCTTAATAACATAGTTCAGCAAATTTAGAGCTACTGCTTTTATTATACAAACTACAAATGTCAGCTGTATAAGGGGTCATTTTCAATATCTGCATCCTACGTGCTAACGTATCTTACACTTAGAAATCAAATGGGATCTGCCTGGCTTATTTCAGTTGTATTCCCCCTTCCGCAATAGCAATCTCGTGGGAACGTGGGCATCTCGTAGGAAAACTCTTCCCTTTTGCTGGAAAAGATTTGGCTGAATTCCAGCTCGTACGATACATCCAGACATATTAGGTATGCTTGCCTCACTCCATTTAACACTAAATCCTATGTAGCTGGCTATTTTCAGGGCATTAAACCTGAGTCATGACAAATAATTTCTATATTTTTCTGACTGTCGCTTGAGAGAAAAATGTAATGAGGATGCAGATATTAAACCCCCAATTAGTACTCTCTAAAGATCTTGGTCTGTGCACTGCTGCTGAACGACCCAGAAGCACGGCCAAACGGATAGAGCGCGGGCCCAGGAGTCAGAAGGACCTGGATTCTAATGCCGACTCTGCCGCTTGTCTACTTTGCAAGTCACTTGGGCAGGTCACTTGGCTTCTCTGTGCCTCAATTACCTCATCTGTAAAATGGGGATGAAGACTGTGAGCCCCATGTGGGACAGCCTGATCACCCTGTATCTACCCCAGCACTTAGAAGTGTTCTGTACATAGTAA
This sequence comes from Ornithorhynchus anatinus, assembly GCF_004115215.2. Lineage (NCBI taxonomy): Eukaryota > Metazoa > Chordata > Mammalia > Monotremata > Ornithorhynchidae > Ornithorhynchus > Ornithorhynchus anatinus. The sequence goes on from NC_041749.1 coordinate 10,990,454, forward strand.
GCGCTTAACAAATACCAACATTATTATTATTCCAATCCCGATTCCGCCACTTGTCTGCTGTGTGACTGGGGCAAATCACTTCACTTCTCTGGACCTCAGTTACCTCATCTGTAAAATGGGATTAAGAGTGTGAGCCCCTTGTGGGACAGGGACTTCCTCTAACCCGATTAGCTTGCATCTACCCAGTTCTCAGTAGAGTGGCTGGCACAAAGTAAGTGCTTAACAAATACCATTAACAGGAACAACAACTACTCATCCTCCCTTAGCCTCTTCCTGCTAGTCCTGGCATACTGGGACAGGCATTTGGGGAAGGGGCTGTGATCAGGTCAGAATTGGGCCACTGGAACCCATAGCTGGCAATAAAACCAAGTTGCCCCATTGGCACAAAAGGAAATTTTCTGTCCCATTTGATTCTTCCCTCCAATTAAATTACATTTTTTAATGGCATTTGTATTTTGCACTTTCCATGTGCCAGGCACTGTTCTAAGTACTGGGATAGATACAAGTTACTCCAGTTGTAAACAGTCCATGTTCCACATGGGGTTCTCAGTCAATCTCAATTGTACAGATGAGAGAACTGGGGCACAGAAAAGTTAAGTGACTTGTCCAAGGTCACACAGCAGATCAGTGGTAGAGTCAGGATTAGAATTTAGGTCCTTCCGACTCTCAGGCCCATGTTTTAACCACTAAGCCATGTTGCATGTGTAAGCCCGTTATGGGTAGGGATTGTCTCTCCTTATTGCTGTATTTTACTTTCCAAGCACTTAGTACAGTTCTCTGAACACAGTAAGCACTTAATAAATACGATTGAATGAATGAATAAAACAGAAATATAATCTGAATAGGTCAGTTTTACCCAATGTGACATTGTTTCACCAGTCAAATAAAAACACTCAATGGATTGTTTTGTGTGCTGTTTTTTGCCTTAGCTGTTTGCTTAAGTTGTTTTCTCTCAGTTTTTATCTGCCTCACTGTGGTGTTTACTAAATTGCCCATAAGAAACTATTTTCCACCTGTCATTGAAGAATTACTGCTCTTTGCTTACTATGTCATTGTAATAATAATTATTTCTCTTATTGCATTTATTTTGCACTTACTATGAGCTAAGCACTGGGATGGATAGATACAAGGTTATCAATCAATCATTTGTATTTATTGAGCAGTTACTATGTGTAGGGCACTGTACTAATGGATAGGCCCATAAGTGCTGTGGGTTTGGGAGTGGAGGTGGTGAATAAAAGGAACAAGTCGGGGTGATGCAGACACATCGCATCGTGCCTCAGTGGAAAGAGCCCGGGCTTGGGAGTCAGAGGTCATGGGTTCAAATCCCAGCTCTGCCACTTGTCAGCTGTGTCACTGTGGGCAAGTCACTTCATTTCTCTGTGCCTCAGTTCCCTCATCTGTAAAATGGGGATTAACTGTGAGCCTCACGTGGGACATCCTTATTACCCTGTATCTACCCCAGCACTTAGAACAGTGCTCTGCACGTAGTAAGCGCTTAACAAATACCAACATTATTACATCTCCTCCAAGAGGCCTTCCCTGATTAAGCCCTCATTTCCTTTTCTCCCACCCTCTTATCCATCGCCCTGGTTAGCTGCCTTTACTCATCCACAACCCCCACAGAATTTATGCACATATCCACAACATTCATATTAATATCTGTCTTTCCCTCTAGTCTGTAAACTCATTGTGGGCAGGGAGTGTGTCTATCTTGTACTCTCCCAAGCACTTGGCCTACTGTTCTGCATACAGAACCCACTCAATAAATACAACTGAATGATTCTATGTCAGCAACAGCAGGAGTAAAGCAACTCTTTCTTTGGAAGAAAAAGATGAGGACAAGCTCTTCAACTCCACTACCATCTCTCTGCTACCTTACTCTAATTTAACTTACTCATAACGTGCCCACCTCCAGCCCAGTTCATGTCATCTCTGCCTGGAAAAGCCCCTCAGTGTTTCTAAAAAGTCATTTCCTCTAAGAGGCGTTACCTGACTAATCTCTCTCCTGCTGGAAGAATAATGATGATATTTGTTAAGTGCTTACTATGTTCCAGGTACTGTACTAAGTGCTGGGGTGGGTACAAGCAAATCGAGTTGGACACAGTCCCGGTCTCACGTGGGGCTCACAGTATCAATCCTTATTTTACAGATGAGGTAACTGAGGCACATAGAAGTGAAGTCACTAGCCCAAGGTCACACAGCAGACAGTTGGCAGAGACAGGATTAGAACACATGGCCTTCTGACTCCCAGGCCCATGCTCTATCCACTACACATGAATGTCATCAGCCTCCTTAGGACTCAGATACATAACTGTTCATTCATTGTCATTTATGCTATTTTAACATGTGCTTTTTATCTATTAGAGCTAGTCTCTCCTTTTACCAATGATTCATACAGTGTATAGTGCTCTGCACACAGTAAGCGCTCAATAAATATAATTGAATAAATGATTTGCCATTTATGTCTACTTTTTCCCCCCTATTCTAATGCTGAACACTGCAAGCTCCTTGTAGGCAAGGAATGTGTCTATCAACTCTGCAACAGTGTACTCTCCTAAGTGCTCAGTACAGTGCTCTGCACACAGTAAGCACTCAAATACAATTGATGGATTAATTGATCCTCCATATGACTTTAAGTTCCTCATCAGAAGGGCCTACATCGTCTCCCTCTACTATGTGCTTCTCAAGCACCTAGATGATATTTATATTGAGGACGCCTCAGTAAGATGCTGTTCATGATGAAGGGATGTTCCATCCTTATAGCAGCACAGATCTCAGCCCAGAATCCCACCAGAGGGTTCTCAGAGAATGGTACAGGACCACCAAGCTGTGACTGCCTTGTCCAATGCGGAACATCCAGTTCGAGTGCTTAGTACAGTGTTCTACACATACTAAGTGCTCAATAAATACGATTGAATGAATGTCTGGGAGGAGTGGCAAAAAAAGGGCAAAAAGATTGATTTCCCAGAAATGTTCTTTTAGTGGTTCTTCAACCTTGCAGCCCCTCTCAGGGTTGCACCTGGAGAGTTTCCAGTCCTCTACCAGTCTCTGCTATGGGAGAGGGAGTCAAGCAGAAACATATCCACTTCACTCCTACCTTGGGTAGTGGCTAGCGTGTGGAAGGCCAACTGCTACAAGTCAAAACTCCCCTGTGCTGGGCAGCAGCAAAATGGGAGAGAGTCGAGAGTGGAGACTCAATTTACTGCACGGAAGAAGTCAGTGGTAAACCACTTCCATATATTTACCAAGAAAACTCTCTGGATCCACTACCAGAAGGATTGCAGATGGAGGTGGGGCGTTCTGGGAGAGATGTGTCCATGGAGTGGCTAGGGGTCGGCGATGACTCAACAGCAAAAGACAAGACAAACTTTCAGCCTCAAATATCTCAATAGGAGATCTCTAAGATGTAGTCTTCCCCATAAGAGTCAACAGGCCAATAAACTACTTTATAAAGCTCATGTGGTATCACATGAGCCCCTCCTGCTACAAGGCATTTTTCCAGTAGTAAATATATGAAGATGTCATCCAATCTCTCACTCTTATCCCCAAACTACCTCCATTTTTAGAGTTTTGCATTTCCTCCTCCCGCTAAAAGCATTATGAAACATTGTCTACAACAAGATTTACCCTGATAGAGAGTGTCAGTATATTTCTACACAGGTTTCCTGGAGTCGACTTGAAATATGTACTCATATTCATTTACCAATGATGTTGTATTTACCATCTTCAACTCGTTAAGACTCTCACCTTCATCCTCATTTACGGTATTGATTGTCTACTGTGTGCAGCATCTTGAACTAAATGCTCAGAGAGTATTCAAAAGAAGTGTCAAGACACAGTCATTGTCTTTGAAGCTTTTTACTCCGAGCACACCATGAGTCCAAACACCAGAATCGGCTACATTTCTGTGCTTACTAACATTACTGCAGTTAGTCTGAATTTCTGAGCTGAGACTTCATACTGCTTTTGAGTAGGGTAACTGCTTTGTGCTCATTTTCTTGAGAATTTAAGAAAGTGCGAAATTATAATTTCTTTGGTCCCTGTCATGGCAACTGCAGTATTAACCCTCAGATTTCATAATCCAACAACTATTTCTCTTTGCCAAGTCAGACCACACTTTTCTCTAACATCCCAGTGGAGGCAGAAAGCCAAGAAACGAGTTTAACTATGACATTCTGGAATGTAAATTACTAAATCCTAATGCAAAGATAAATTGTAATTTCGGGAATTGTTGTGACTTTAATGCAACATTGGTTATTTATCCCTTGTTGTGTCACATAAAAATTAAAAATGTGATCTGGTATATAGGACGGAACAATGTCAGCTATGACGTTTAGTTCCAGTTATACCCTACAGGACCTTTATCTACATGTGCAGGACACTGTTTAGGGGCAAAGTAAAATTCTGCATTCATCTATATTCATTCGGTGGTATTGACTGGGCTCCTACTCTGTGTAAAACCTTATACTAAAATCTGGAGAATAAATTCAAGAAAGGATGAATAAGGTTCAGTCTCTGGCCATTGGGGGTTGGCTCACAACTAAGATGGGGTCTGGGAAGATAGCCGTGGCCACTCAAGAAAAGATTAAAGACACCAAAACATAAAAACACAAAATCATTAATAAATACAATAAGTACCGAAAGACCATGATAAACGCAATAAAAAACATACAAATTAGAGAAGCAGCGTAGCCTAATGGCAAGAGAATGGGCTTGGGAGTCAGAGGGCGTGGGTTCTAATCCCATCTCCACCACTTGTCTGCTGTGTGACCTTGGGCAAATCACTTCACTTCTCTGTGCCTCAGTGACCTCATCTAAAATGGGATTAAGCCTGAGATCCCCATTTGGGCAACCTGATTACCTTATGTCTACCCCAGTGATTAGAACAGTGCTTGGCACATAGCAAGCACTTAAATACCATCATCGTACAAATAATATGACTGAAGGAGCCACGCTAAGCCCTTTTATTACTTCTCAGGCTATTCAACATTTTCTTTTAGCAACTTGTACATAGAAATTTATTTGTAACATGACCCAGAAGAAAAGCAGTGTTGCCTAATGGACAGAGCATGTGCCTGGGAATCAGAACGATCTGTATCTACCTGGCTCTGCCATCTGTCTCCTCAAATGGCAGGTAGGATTACAGTCAGTTCACCAGCACTGAAGTAACATTCCCAGCAACACGAGCTTTTTGGAGTGATACCGGTGAGGTGGAATGGTTGGTAGTAACTTACTTTGGGTTGAGCACGAGTAAGCCAAGAGGGCAAATATAAATAACTTAAAGACACGGTGAAATAACTTCCCGAACAATGCCAAAAAGTAGCAACAGCCTAAGACCTAGCTCCTCGTATTCAGGTGTCATAGCTATCAATTAAATTATAGTCTCTTAAGTGATTATCACAGTGCTCTGTCCACAGCAGACACTTGATAAATATTCATTCAATAGTATTTATTGAGTGCTTACTATGTGCAGAGCACTGTACTAAGCGCTTGGGATGAACAAGTCGGCAACAGATAGAGACAGTCCCTGCCGTTTGACGGGCTTACAGTCTAATCGGGGGAGACGAGAACAATGGCAATAAATAGAGACAAGGGGAAGAACATCTCGTAAAAACAATGGCAACTAAATAGAGTCAAGGTGATGTACAATTCATTAACAACATAAATAGGGTAACGAAAATATATACAGTTGAGCGGACGAGTACGGTGCCGTGGGGATGGGAAGGGAGAGGTGGAGAAGCAGAGGGAAAAGGGGAAAAAGAGGGTTAAGCTGCGGAGAGGTGAAGGGGGGATGGCAGAGGGAGTAGAGGGACAAGAGGAGCTCAGTCTGGGAACGCCTCTTGGAGGAGGTGAGTTTTAAGTAGGGTTTTGAAGAGGGAAAGAGAATCAGTTTGGCGGAGGTGAGGAGGGAGCGCGTTCCGGGACCGCGGGAGGACGTGACCCAGGGATCGACGGCGGGATAGGCGAGACCGAGGGACGGTGAGGAGGTGGGCGGCAGAGGAGCGGAGCGTGCGGGGTGGGTGGTAGAAAGAGAGAAGGGAGGAGAGGACCACTGATTACCACCCCTTCGCTCGGGGGAAAACACCCCTTTGAATATATTCCTGTAAATAAAGCAGATGCTGGGTGGATTAGAGATTTTCTCAGGACAGTAAGCTCCTTCTCAAGACTGCAAGCTCCTTGTGGGCAGGAAATGGGTCTACCAACTCTGTTGCATTGTACGCTCCCAAGTGCTTAGTAGAATGTTCTGCACACAGTAAGCATTAAATAGTACTGATTGTTAGATAGAGTGCAGAGGGTCAGTGGCTTCCCCAACGTTATACAGGATGCAAGGCAAAGAACTCAGGACTCGTGGCTCCCAGCCTTGTGTGCTATCCTGCAGGCCATACTGCTTCTATACACAAACACCCCATGCCACCCCCAGAATGCTTAGTATTACTGTAACACACCAGTGAGGAACATCTATTGCACATCGCCCTCAACCTTAGTGTCTTACAGAATGTATCACACACTTCCAAATCCATCCTGCAATTGTGCAACATTATTAAAGACAAAACAATCAGGAATATTAATGCCCCATTTTCTCTTTGTTTAATTTGATGAATGTGTTTATTTTTGGCCTCAGCTTGGATGGTAACCGAATGACAAGAGTTCCTTTTCTGGTTTCTTGCCACTGCTTCACTCTTGCAGGGTTTCAGCTGAAGAGCTGACTTAAGAAAAAACGTTTGAGCCAAATATCATTTCCAGGCTTATTAGGTTTTAAAAAACCCCTGTTGTCTGCATATAAATTTCAACTCTAACCCATGAGTCTTCCTTTATATATACACTTTTTATAGAGAGAGAGAAGCAGTGTGGCTTAGTGGAAAGAGCACGGACTTGGGAGCTAGAGGTCGTGTGTTCTAATCTCGCCTCCTCCATTTGTCAGCTCTGTGACTTAGGGCAAGTCGCTTCACTTCTCTGGGCCTCACTTAATTCAGCTGTAAAATGGGGATTCATTCAATAGTATTATTGAGCGCTTACTATGTGCAGAGCACTGTACTAGGTGCTTGGAATGTACAATTGGGCAACAGATAGAGGCAATCCCTGCCCAGTAATGGGCTCACAGTCTAAACAGGGGAGACAGTAAAGCAAAAGAGAACAAAACGAAAACAAGACATCATCATCAAGATAAATAGAATCAAGGAGCTATACACCTCATTAACAAAACAAATAAGGTAATAAATAATAAATACAAATGAGCATAGTGTTGAGGGGAGGGGAAGGGGGAAGAGCAGGGGGTGGGGGAGGGAGAGGAGGGGGGAATAGAGGGAAGGGGTAGCTAGCTCAGTGTGGGAAGGCCTCCTGGAGGAGGTGAGCTCTTAGTAGGGCTTCAAAGAGGGGAGGAAAGTTAGTTTGAAGACTGTGAGCCCTACGTGGGACAACCTGATTACCTTGTATCTACTTTAGTGCTTAGCATGGTGCTTGGCACAGTAAGCACTTAATAAGTACCATCATTATATTATTATTATTATACTGACTTCCTGAGAATAACTAGGCAAAACCCAGTGATAGCTTGAGATGGAATCACGAAATAAAGCAGAAAAATACACATGTATTTTGCAAAATACTTCTTTAATAGTATAGTTTTTCTCCGTATTTTTCTTTGACATCCTCTAATTTTTTTAACATTTTCTGTCTTTTTTTACTTTTATGACTCCTAGGAGGTAGATGATCAGAGCCAATGGTACAGGTGAAACCTATTACTGTGTAAGACAAAAAGCCCTTGTGCGTGTATAAAGTCAGGAATAAAACAATGCATTTAATAACTGAGAATTAGAAGGATTTTTGAATTATAGTAATAATTATAGTAATGAACCCTCCTTTCTCAAGATGAATTCAGTGCATCAGTATCTTATACACTAAAATTTCTCTGTCTTGGACCAAGGTAATCCACAATTCAGGTGACCCATAGTTTCCATTTTTTTCCTTCAGGATATTTCCCAAAAAAAGGTTGAAAGCATCGAGTCATCAGACCACCTGTTCAAAGTGATGGTCCTAAGGTAAAATTGGGTCTTCAAATGCATATCTAAAATCCGTTTCCACCACATATCTCTGAATCGGCACCAAAGTTGTCTACTCAGATCTGCCCCCGGAATCTCATTTAGCTTGAGATGACGAAAAAATATCCTTGGCCCTTGATACTCTCCTGAAATGGAGTCTAATTTTACATAATCAATGCCGATATAACTGAATAATTATAGCTCTGCCTATTTATTTCCTACCGTGTGCATGGCACTGTACTAATCACGTGGTTCAGCAGAGTTAGCAGACATGATCACAGCCCTGAAGTTGCTTACAGTCTATCAATATAATTTACTGAGCATCTACTTTGGGCAGAGCACTGTCCTAAGTTCTTAGGAGACTTCAAGAGAGTTAGTAATAATAATAGTGACAATAACGATAATAATAAGTATTTGCTAAGCACTTACTGTGTGCTAAGCCCCGTATTAAGCACTGGGGTAGATTCAGGATAATAATGCTGAAGACTCCCTCTGAAACTCAAGGATTAAGGTTGAAATCATAATGGAACAGATCTACAACATAATCTATTCCCACCTAACTTTTGGTCTTCCAGAGCTCAGCTAAAGTGCTCTGTGCACCTTAAGTGCTTAATAAATAATATTACTTCTACTCTGCCTCTGGAAACTCACTTTGCATAAGGAGGCACAGTGAGATATTTTGGGTACCAGGCTAGCTTCTAAAATGGAGCCTACATTTTGCAAAATCAAAGCCAATGTAATTGAATAATTAGAACCCTGGTTCCACTGATTACACCCCTACCAGGGGCAAAATCAGGAAAATGATTTATGACACTGGAGATGTGTTTTGAGGACTTCCACTTCACTAAGTCACTAGGAAATAAGGTGCTAGATTCTAGTAGTCTCAAAAATAATACAAATAATAATAATAATGTTGGTATTTGTTAAGTGCTTACTAGAGCACTGTTCTAAGCGCTGGGGTAGATACCGGGTCATCAGGTTGTCCCACGTGAGGCTCACAGTCTTCATCTCCATTTTACAGATGAGGTAACTGAGGCACAAGAAGTTAAGTGACGTGCCCATAGTCACACAGCTGCCAAGTGGCAGAGCCGGGATTCAAACCCATGACTTCTGACTCCCAAGCCCGGGGTTTTTCTCTTATTTCTACAACTGATAATAGTAATAATAATAATGGTATTTGCTAAGTAGCAAGGACTAGTGGAAAGAGCATAGGTCTGAGAGCCAGAGGACCTGGGTTCTAATCCCAGCTCTGCCATTTGTCTGCTGTGTGACCTTGGTCAAGTCACATCACTGCTCTGTGCCTCCATTTTTCCATCTATAGAATGGGGATTCAGTACCTATTCTCCCTCTTACTTAGACTGTGAGCCCCAGGTTTGACGGGGACTCTGTCCAACCTGATTAAGTTGTATCTATCCCAGCACTTAAAACAGTGCTTAATAAAGGCTAGTGATTATTATTATTTGGAGTATGTTGACTAGTCCAACACCTTCCATTTTTAACTCATTTATTTTCCTCTTCTGTTACTTTTCCCCCTAATTATGCTGCTACAGAGTTTAGTTTTAGGTTTTAGTTTAATTTGCCTTATCAAATTGCATTTCACTGGAGCAATGGCGGTGTCTCCTGTGGTTGGTTCATTTAGGTCAACCTCAACTTGACTGTCTTGGGTCTTGGTGCTGAACCTCCAATATGCCTGAGACTGGACCTGCCTTTATGTAATACCAAAAAACAGAATCTGGTCCTGCAAAGGAAAAATCCATTAGGCAAGGATCTACCTAATTTGTAGACAGCGTCGAAGGGTGAATTAATGCCACTTGATATTTTCAGCCATATTCACGGGCTTGCATGAGATCTATACAACATCTTTGTGAAGGGGTGTAGTTTAGTGGATAGAACACAGACTTTGAAGTCAGAACGGCCTGAGATTTAATTCCTGCTCCACCTCTTGTCTGTTGTGTGACCTTGGGCAAGTCATTTAACTTCTTTCTGCCTTAGTTACCTCATCTGTAGAGTGGGGATTAAGACTGTGAGCCCCATATGGGACAGGGTCTATGTCCAACCTGATTAACTTGTACCTACCCCAGTACTTAGTACACTGCCTGGTAATAGTAATTGCTTAAGCAACCATTTAAAAAAAAAAAATCAGCAGCATTATCTTTGAAAACAAAAACTTGCAAGTTCCTTATGTGCAGGCATGGAAACTATCGACATAGTAATCTAACCTCTAATCTAACTTCCTCACAGTCCCTCATTCTCGCCTGTCCTGCTATCAACCCCTGGCCTACGTCCTACCACTGACCTGGAATGCCCTCCCTCCTCACATCTGCCAAACTAACTCTCTTCCCCTCTTCAAGCCTTTCTGAGAGCTCACCTCCTCCAGGAGGTCTTCCCAGACTGAGCCCTCTCTTTTCTTCTGCCCCTCCTCCCCTCCTCATTCCCCCTAATCCCTCCATCTGCTTTTCCCCCTTCCCCTCCCCACAACACTTGTGCATATTTGTATATATTGTTTATTACTCTATTTTGCTAATGATATATATATATATCTATGATTCTATTTATCTTGATGGTGTTAATGAGTGACTACTTGCTTTGTTTTGTTTTCTGCCTCCCCTGTTCAGACTGTGAGCCCATTGTGGGACAGGGATTATCTCTATCTGTTGCCGAATTGTACATTCCAAGCACTTAGCACACAGTAAGCACTCAAATACAATCGAATGAATGAATGGTGGCCCAGAAGACCAGGCATGTAATCAAATGTAGACACTCTCTGGACGGGTATGGGAAAGTACCAAGTGCCTACACCAACTATGACTTGCTCGTACTTTGTAAATTTTGAATTTCTCTAGGTTCTGGGATCTTCTTTGGGAAATAATGGGAATATCATTTGTTCTGTGCAAAGATGGAGGGTTAGTGAAATGAAACATATAAGAGTTCAGTGATTTGGATAAAAAGAGAATGAGAATCAACTATTTAAACTGTAACTGCTAGTGCAAAGATAAGTATTAGCAATCCAATTTGTCGAACACATCTCCACATTTAGTTGTTTGAGGTCATGTTAACCTGTCTCATATATCATATAAAGCAGCTTCAATGACAGAATTTGATGTACCCTTTTAAAACATCCTTCTGATTTGTTTTATCACTTTGTCACTTTTTTCTTCACAAGAATTTGATAGGGGCTGTAAAAATAAATTGCTCTTCAAGATACAAAGATATATATTCGATCTTTTTCAGCTTGAAAGTGTACTGAACCTAAAGATGGAGAATATTATAAATGAATAGATAACCCAGTGGTAGACTTAAATAATCATTTTTGGTTGAGAACCTTCAATATGAAATGTCAGGAAGAGGGGCAGAAATATAGCTTGGCATTATCATGAAGCAGCATCAACTAACAGCACAGCACTCCAACCAATACCTGTAAGACTTTCATCTCTGGAAATTCTCTGTTCATCAGTACCACTTCTGAAGCAGCCCCGTGGTATGTTATTCGCAAAGCTGAAAAAGTTGAAACAAGACCGAGAGACAAGTGGCACGTAGCCTTAAGGAAGGTCAGGGCTCTCCATTTTAGAAGCTAACTGATACTATGAAAACTTAACTGGAAGTAGATATTTAGCTTTCTTGCCTTAGTGTAATATTTTCTTTTAAATTATCATTTTAAGCAGCTAAAATGAAGAGGAGGAGGAGAATGCAAGTCAAGGAGATGATACTAATAAAAGCAAAAGTGCCTGCTCTCTCTCAACTGAGGACCAAAATGAAGATTAAATGGGCAAAATCACAGTGAGAAAGAATTCATTTAGATCCAAAAAAAAAATTAACTTCTTGATTGGAAGGGAGATTGACCACTGGATCAGGCTACTAAGAGGGAATATGGATTCTCCATTAGGTAGTGGTTCTGAAACAGAATGGACCGTCAGTAGCGAGAGGGCAGAGCCGTGAACTACCTGACCTTTTGAGAAGTTCATCATCATAATCATGCACGTTTTAATAAATCAATGCTATTTATTGAGCTCTTACTGTGCTCAGAGAACTGTACTAAGCGCTTGGGAGAGTACAATCCGACACAGTGAGTAGACACGTTCCCTGCCCACAACAACTTTATTTTATAAACATCAGTCCATCAATGGTGCTTCTCTATGTGCTATATGAAGTGAGTTCTTGCCTTCTGGGGCTTCTCATTTGAGAGAAAAACAACAAACATAGGGTCCACAGCTGTAAGGTGTAGATAAATAGCACATCAAATTCCTAACAATAAATGATAAATAATAACAAAGGTTTCCTGTCTATAAAAGCAAATGGAAAACTGCATTTCTCAGAGTTTTGAGTGAAAATACTATCATAGGAGTTATGTGTTAATAAGAGAACTCATTATCTCAGGGAAGGTAGGTCAGGGAAGGTTTCAAGTGAGTTTTTGTTTTTTTAGGAACTGCTTGAGTGAAGGCAGGAAATGAATACTCTTAGCACAGAAAATGAGAGAAGGCTCAGAAACTGCTAGTCTTCCATTCTTATCTGTAATTGCGTGATTCTGACAGCTAAACATGTGGCCAGTAGAAAGTGTTACTCAGTATTTAGGAGTAGGGTTTAACCATTCCAGGAAGGACCTGGTCTCACTCTATAGTGTATGCAATTCAGAAAAGTTTGTTTCATACAAAACTGAGCAAATTAAACTTTAAAAAGATGGAAAAGACTGAAATTTCAGCTTTTGTTTATTGTTCAAACTAAGCACAATTTATCCTTCTGCCTATTCACCTTTTACCTATTTATTTTTCCCTTTTTATATCTCCCTTTCTTTGCCCTTCCTTGTCTCTTCCTCTCCCTTTCCCTTTAGCCCACACTCCCATTTCCCTTTCCATTGCTCGCCTCTAAACTCAGACCTTTTAGGTTCTTTCCCTTTAATTCCATCCTAATTTCCTTCTACCTAATTTGATTTCTGGTTCTTGTTACCAGTGGTCCAGAGGTAACTGGGCACTCAGTACACCAACTGCAAAATCATAGCAGTGAGATTCCCTCATGGAGCCTGAATCCATCCAAGGGTTACAATCCACTCATCTCTGACACTGCCCAAGGAGATGGTTCACACATACCAGCACCAGTCCCAGGAACTATATTATTCATATTGATGCCTGTTTACTTGTTTTGATGTTTGTCTCTCCCTGCCTCTAGACTGTAAGCCTGTTGGGGACAGGGATTGTCTCTATTGCTGTATTGTACTTTCCAAGCACTGGGTACAGTGCTCTGCCCACAGTAAGCGCTCAATAAATACGATTGAATGAATGACCTATCAAGGGTTGCCACATATCATCAAAAGAAGGAGACAGTCTATCATCAAAATGGCAGAGGAATTAGTCCTATTTACACATTATCAAAGAGGAAGATCCTTTAAGCAAGCTCCCCCGCATGTTTCCACATTCTATTATCTAAAGTCATTTAGATCTTGTGCCTGGCTCCAACCAACTTTTCAGAGGAGTAAAAATATTGAATTTTTATAAATCTTTCTTGTTTAGCAATAGATGTTACTTGCTCTTTCCCATTACCGTTTAAGGAAAATCACATTCTCCCCTCATTTTTGTGTCTGTCAGACTCTGTTGTACTCTCCCAAATGCTTAGTACAGTGCTCTGCACATAGTAAGTGCTCAATAAATACCACTGTTGATTTCTCAGACCCGTTATGGGAAGACAAGTTCTAGAAAATTTGCTTCAGGTTTATTTCAATTAAGATATTAGGCAGTCACTAATGTTTCTGGTTTCATGTATTGATGCATCTCACTGAGATCAGAGATGGACCTGAGAAAACAGATCGATAGTGACCCTGTCCATTTCTTTTGAAAATGCACTTATATGGCAACCAAGTTCTTCTTTTGAGATTTGGAAAGACAAGAATTTCTTGTGTACTATTGATCTATCGGGGCACAGTTTAGAATAAAACTACAGTCGTGTATATAACTATAACAAAAGTGGATGAAATTTAAAAAAGCTGAAATGTGGATTCATGTCTCAAAAATGTGTAGTCCTCATTAACTGAGAACATCCTCTCTGTGAAAATACCAAATCCCAGACAGTTCCTTTCTCTTTGATCCTTGTCAGTTCTTATTAAATATTATTTCAGTATTTCAATATTTGTAAAAACATAAATATCTACACTTGGGGAGGGAACAAGAATAACGAAAGCTATTTTGTCCTCCAAAAGCTCTTTTTAGCACCATTACTATTGGCCCATAAAAGATACTGGTTCTTCCAAAAAGATGCTTAGCTGAGATTCCACTTCAATGAAGCACATTCTTATAGACCTTTCTCACACATGCATGACCATTCCCCAACTGTCTCTAGGCATTCCATTACATTCAAGGATTTTTACCCTGCTTCACAGCACTATGGTTCACCTTATAGACATGAAATTACACATTTGATCACCACCCTGCTTGGAAAGAAAACAGTCCTAGTTGCAGTTATTTTTGTCCATAAAACTGTAGTGTGTATCTTGTAACTTTTTTTTTCTCCAAATCTATTCCGAGAATAATCCAAAGAGAAAATAGAGACATGTTTGAATAAAATATCAACCTAGCAAGACACCCAAACATTCATTCAGTCAATAGTATTTATTGAACGCTTACTATCAATCAGCACAAGAGGGATCAGAACACACCTGTGACCTTCACACTAATGTTCCCGTAAAATAGAAAGCCAAGAGAGGAGATTGATTGTCTTTATTTTCCAGTTAAAATTAATTATTAGAGGATTTCCCTCACACAGCAATGGTCCTACAGGAAAAAATAGTGAAGAATTAAGAACTTTAATTAAAAATAGACATGTCACAGTCCTCCCTTGCCTCTTCTCCCTGCTCCCTAACTTACGTGCCACCAGAGGATATGAGGCAGAAAGCTACTGCTCCCATTGACAATTTGACAGTCACTCAAATGGCTATAACGCCATGGTGCTTGCAAATGAAATCTCTAAGGTATGTACCTTACAGACTGACAATGATGATCAGTATTCAAAGATGCTGCAGCCTCTCAAACATCATAGACAATTCCTAAAATAAAAAGAGTTCAAGGAAACCAGCACAAATTTGTTTAAATTTAAAGCTGGTTTCCAAAATTAATGAAATGTTTACAGTGTTTTCATTTACACTGTAAATAATTGATGTGAGTGATGACAAAGAAGTTTAGGTTCTTTTTTAAATCTATTATCAAGTATTTATTTAAAGGAAACAGCAACAGTCATTTTCATTATTTCATGCATTATCGGTAAAGAGCTGAAGAGTTATAAAATCCATAAAGGTGAACCCATAAAATAATAATATTTGTTAAGTGCTTACTATGTGTCAAGCACTGTTCTAAGTGTTAGGGTAGATACAATGTGTTCAGGTTGACCCACGTGGGGCTCACAGTCTAAATCCCCATTTTTAAAGATGAGGTAACTGAGGCACAGGGAAGTAAAGTGACTTACCCAAAGTCTCCCACAGCTGACAAGTGGTGGAGATGGGATTAGAACCCACAACCTCTGACTCCCAGGCCCATGCTCTTTCCACTAAGCCATGCTATTTTTTTCTTAATATGTGGTAATTGGCACAATGTGTGATATTTTCAGGAGAGAGCATATTAATCTGGAGATGAGAATTCTCTTGGCATCTCTCTAAAATTGTCAAAGCAAATAAGAATTTTTAAACTGAAAAAAAAATGCAGTGTATATTTTCCACTCTTGTTTTGACAAGCAAATTCAAAAGACAAGGTCACTGATTTAAAAAAAAAAATTAAGTGGTGTCCCATTATAAATGAAGAGTGGGTTTTTAACTACTTTGATGTGTTTATCTATAAGTAGATAAAAATGGCATATTGGCTATTGCTAAATATAGTCTATAATTGTAGTAACCAATGTTTTGTAACATCAAATATGGATGATTATAACCCTAGAAAGGGAAGCAAGAAGAAAAGGAAGAACAAGGAGATGTAACAGATGTACAATCTGTCCTGGTATCCTTTCAAGATAGAGAATGGGGAGGATTCCAACCAATACAACTATATGGATTGAATTTCGGTTCACTTTGCTATAAAGAAGGATATTCAGTGGTTCCAGTAATAAATAGGGAATTTATACAAGGACCTAAAAAAGGAGGAAAGGACCTGGGACTGTCTAAATTGTGTGTGTGTGTGTGTGTGTGTGTGTGTGTGTGTGTGTCTCCAAATGAGTTTCTGTAAGGGTGATCATTCATTGTTTTCTACTGGGCAGTCCAGTTTCCAACTAACTTATTCCCTGTTCAGTACACGTATGACACCATGTGGCTTTATGTTCAGGATTTCATTTTCACCACCTGGCTTTCCTCCTCCCCGTCCCCTGAGTTCTGCATCTTAGAAATCAAGCAATCTATCAATCATATTTATTGAGCACTTATTTTGTGCAGAGCACTATATTAAGTGCTTGTGGGCACATTCCCTGCCCAAATTCATTCATTCATTCATTCAATCATATTTACTGAGCGCTTACTGTGTGCAGAGCATTGTATTAAGTGCTTGGAAAGTACAATTCAGCAACAGATAGAGGCAATCCCTACCCAACAGCCTACAATGCACTTACAGTCTAGAGGGGGAGTCAGACATTAATATAAATAAATAAGGATATTTACATAAGTGTTGTGGGACTGAGGGGTAGAATGAATAAAGGGAGCACATCAAGGTGACAGAGAAGGGAATGGAAGAAGAGGAAATGGGGGCCTCTTGAAGGAGATCTGCCTTCATTAAGGCTTTGAAGGTGGGGAGAGTATCGTATTTAGGAAATGAAGGAGAGCATTCCAGGACAGAGACAGGATGTGGGTGAGAGGTGATTGGCGAGATAGATGAAATCAAGGGGCGGGGAGTAGATTGGCATTAGAGAAGCAAAGTATGTGGCTAGGTTGTAGTAGGAGACAATCTGGGTAAAGTAAAATGGGACAAGGTGACAGAGTGCTTTAAACTATATACAGCTTTCATAATTAATTTCTGTGGCTAATTCTAGAATTCTCTTCACTTCCATTTCAAAGATGGGGTAACTTCCAAAGGCCAGAATTCACCCTCACACTCCTCCTTTTCCTTTCTCCCCCCACCTAGCTCAGTCCTTTGTACCTTCTCTTGTTGGTTCTCTCTTGGTCTCTCCATTCTTTTTCTCTGGTAGATCTCAGCTCTCTCTCTGGCTAGCTGTCTCTCTTGCCCCTCCCCACAATGAAAGAGATAAGGACTCATCAGATATGGGAAGGAGGGGCTCTTGTTTCAGAATATGCAGTCAGGAAGGAATGGTTGAGTGGGATTTCCACATGTTTGGTCTCCCCCCTTTTAGACTGTGAGCCCGTTGTGAGAGAGGGTTGTCTCTATTTGTTGCTGAACTGGACTTAACAGCTCTTAATATAGTACTCTGCACAAAGCACTCAATAAATACGATTGAATGAATGAACTGTCATTCTTACAGACACCTTCCAGCGATCTTCTTCTATGTTCAACTGACATCACTACATGCATGTTGCACCCTGGGGCTGATACATTTAGACAGTGACCCATTCTGGCTTCTAATTAATCATTCACTCATATCCACTGAGCACTTACTGTGTGCAGAGCACTGTACTAAGTCCTCGGGAGAGTACAATAAAACAGCATGACATAGCGGATAGAGCACGGGCCTGAGAGTCAGAAGATGTGACTTCTAATCATGGCTCTGCCCCTTGTCTGCTGTGTGATCTTGGGCAAGGCACTCCACTTCTCGGTTACCTCAGCTGCAAAATGAAGATGGAGACTGTGAGCGCCACATGGCACGGGGACTGCGATTTGTTTGTATGTACCCTAGTGCTTAGTACAGTGTTCATAGTAATTGCCTAACAAATAGCATAATAATGTTGGTATTTGTTAAGCGCTTACTATGTGCCGAGCACTGTTCTAAGCGCTGGGGTAGACACAGGGGAATAAGGTTGTCCCACGTGGGGCTCACAGTCTTCATCCCCATTTTACAGATGAGGTGACTGAGGCACAGAGAAGTGAAGTGACTTGCCCACAGTCACACAGCTGACAAGTGGCAGAGCTGGGATTCGAACTCATGACCTCTGACTCCAAAGCCCGTGCTCTTTCCAAAACTACAGCATAGTTATTAAGATACATTCCCTGCCCACAGGGAACTAACACTTTAACTGTTGACAGCTATTTGGAAATAAGGAAATACACAGAGAGAAAATTTTCACAACTTCTTCTTAATTATACTTGTTAAGCCCTTACTAGGCTCTGTCCTTAGTGCTGAGTAGATACAAGCTGATCAGGTTGGACACAGTCCATGTCCCACATGGGGCTCACAGACTTCATCCCCGTTTTATGTGTGGTAACAATCACAGAGAAGCTAAGTGACTTTCCCAGAGTCATACAGCTGACGTATGGCAGAGTTCGGATTAGAATCTAGGTCCTCTGACTTCCAGGCTCTAGGTCATGTTGTTTCTTTAACTGGTAATAGAAGTATTACATCTGGTAATAGAAGTAGAAGCTTAATTATTTCAGTGAACGATGTATTCAAATTTCAGTAATTGCTGCTGGCTTTGTTTTAATCAACATTCTTTCCAGATTTCAATGGCCATCTTTAAGATTGAAGCATAATAAACTCTGAATCATAAATCAAATGAATCAGCTAAACATTTACTAAAATGTTGTGTGAATACTCCTCTGTTTTTGATTTGAAAAAGACAACTACAAAACTTCGTGTCTTCAACCAGGATCTTGTCCGCTCTCAGACTGAGTGCTCTGTAAAACAGATGGGCAGGAAACATATCAAAGCTCTACAGAGGTAAAGAAATCTTCACACAAAGTACAGCAGAGCTATTGACCTCTGAAAGGCAAGAGTAGCAACTAAATGGATGCAAGCCAGGCTCAGAGTGATCATGGCTCTTTGCTGAGAAAAGGCATCGTCGTATCCAAGTGGCTGGAGAGAAGAACAAAGGGTGATGAATGTCAGACTGTGTTAGCTCCTAAATATAAAGACAAACGAAATACTTAACATGGGAAAATCCAGTCACACACAGCTTGTGGCCTAGTCTAAGAGTAGGAACCTGGATTCTAATTTCCATGGCATTTGCCGTCTGTGTGACCTTGAGTAAGTCGCTTCATTTCTCTATACCTGTTTCCTCACCTGTAAAATAGAGTTTAAATATCTGTTCTCCCTCCCCGCTAGTTTGTGAGCCTCATGTGAGATAGAGGCTGTGTCTGATCTGATGTTCTGTGTCCACCCCAGCATCTAGTACGGGCCTTGGCATATAGTAAGCACTTAAATCCACAGTTAATAGAAATAGTAGATCGACTACTGCATACTATTCCTTACTCCATGGGCAAGACTTGCATTTGAAAATGAAAGGTGTGTGAAAGGTAAAGACTGGCCAGGCATGTGATTCATTCATTCATTCAATCATAATTATTGAGCATTAACTGTGTGCAGAGCACTGTACTAAGCGCTTGGGAGGGTACGATACAACAATATACAGACACATTCTCTCCCCTTGTGATGAAAGAGAACCTGGTTCAGGATTGGCAGTTGGGAAGAAGCGATTGGCCTAAGCAAGGAATCCATCTCTACTATTAAATACATTTTTGCTTATTATTGTTATTATTATTATTATCACCAATTTAACCTATGTGCCAAGCAGTGTTCTAAATCTTTCTTTTCTTTGACTCATTCTCATCTCCAAATCATTTCCTAGCCATTCTCTTCACTCTTTCTCCATGATTTCTCCTGAAGCTCCAGTTTACACCTTTATGATCTATATGTGCCTAACACAATCAAGCTTATTTGGTTGACCAAAGTCATGAGTCTTAGAAATGAAGAATCTAAGCACCATTTCCCCTCTCAGGGTCACACTGGAGAGTTTCCAGTCCTCTGCCAGTCACGATTACAGGAGGGAGAGTCAAGCAGAGGCCTGTCCATTCCATTCTTAGCTTGGGCAGTGGCTAGCGAGTGGAAGGCCATCTGCTACAAGTCAAAACTCACCCGTACTGGGCAACAGCAGCACGGGAGAGAGTCGAAGGCAGAGACTCGTTAAATGTGCGGAAGGAGGAAATGGTAAACCACTTTCCATATTTTTACCAGGAAACCTTTATGGATATGCTACCGGAATGATTGCAGATGGAAGTGGGCTTTCTGGGAGAGATGTGTTCATGGTGTCGTTATGGGTCGGACATGACTCAACAGCATAAGACAACAAGACAACAAACCCCGTTTTGCCATGGAGATAGCCACTACTGCATCCCACTGATAGATTTCTTTGATATTTTACTGAAGCACTCAGAACCCTCAGCACATAACTTTAAAAGAAAATGGTAAACATCCTTTGTAAGAATGTTTTCATTAATAGTAATATCTTGTCAGCTGTGTGACTTTGGGCAAGTCACTTAACTTCTCTGTGCCTCAGTTACCTCATCGGTAAAATGGGGATTAAGACTGTGAGCCCCATGTGGGACAACCTGATCACGTTGTATCCCCCAGCGCTTAAAACTGTGCTTTGCACATAGTAAGCGCTTAACAAATACCATCATAATCATCATTGACATATCTTGGGTTAAAAAGCCATGGGATGGAATGCAGTGACATTTTATAAAGAAACTATTTAAAAGATTGCATTGTTCTTGCTAAAGAAAATCATATTCCCAATTAGTTTCACTTATCCTTTACTGACCAATGTGGTAGTTTTTGAAAGTGAACACTCTTTGACATCTTCAACTTTCATCATCACACAGCAGAATCAGTGACCATCTGTTCAAGTAATCTGAAAGTTAACCTACAGTTGATATTAAATAAGATTTCTGGCACTGAGGGGGAAAACAACATTATGGATAAATGCAATAACCTTGATATCAAATGACAGATGTTGTAACGTTGTATAAAAATATTTCTTCAGAGTTCCACACACAGTAAATGCTCAATTAATACCACTGATCGGTTGACTCTGTATCTTTAAGGTTACTTGGCACAGATGCCTGAATAAAGTAGGCAGAAAAATTGCTCACCATCCTACTGAAATCAAACCTCATCCATGAGATCTTCTCCGGTATTTTTTCTTCTTCTACAACCGTCATATTCCTCCTCTTTTCCTCAGGACACCACTGCCAATTCTACACTCATATGATTGTGCTACATCTTCACATAATAACTTTCATAACTTTTAACCCACCTTCTGAGCACTTACTATGTGCAGACCACTGTAGAAAGTGCTTCAGAGAGCATAATATAACCAAGTTGGTAGATCCGTTCCCTGCTCACAACAAGTTTACAGTCTAGATGGGGAGACAGACATTAAAATAATCATTCGATCATTAAATTGTATTTAGGGAGCACTTACTGGGTACAGAGCACAGTACTAAGCACTTGGGAAGGTACGTACAATGTAACAGAGTTGGTAGATATGTTCCCTGCCCACAATGAGCTTACAGTCTAGAGGGGGAACAGATATTAATATAAATAAATTATGGATATATACATAAATGCTTTGGAGCTGAGGGAGGGGTGAATAAAGGGTGCAAAGGTGATGTAGAAAGGAGTGGGGAAAAAAGTAAATAAGGGCTTAACTGGCAAAGGCCTCTTCAAGGCAGTGTTCCCTAGTGGAAAGAGCAGGGGAGTGGGAGTCAGAGGACCTGACTCCTAAACCCAACTCTACCACTTCCCTGCAGTGGGATTTAGGCAAGTCACTTGACTGCTCTGTGCCTCAGTTTCCTTTAAATGGAGATCCTATTTTCCTACCTCCTAAGACCATGAGCATCATGTGGGATGTATAGTACTTGCCCCACAGTCAGCGCTTAAGTACTATAATTATTATTTTATAGCATTCATCTACATATCAATATTTCCTTTCTCTTTCCTGACTTTATCTTATGCTTGTCTCCCTTAGTGGTTTGTCAATTCCTTGAGGACAGGGGTCTTGTCTTCTCTCTTGAACTCTTCCAAGAATTTAGTACATTTCTCTCCCCCAGCACCCAGTAAAGAGAGTCAGTCAGTCAATCATTCATTCATTCAATAGTATTTATTGAGCACTTACTATGTGCAGAGCACTGTACTAAATACTTGGAATGCACAGTTCGGCAACAGATATACTGAGCATTTACTGAGTGCGAAGCACCGTACTAAGTACTTGGGAGAACACAATATAACAATAAAACACATTCCCTTCCCAGAACAAGTTTACACTCTAGAGAGCGTACAGTTACTCAATTACTATTGTTTAAGTAGTTATAAAAATCTATAGTATATTTGTGTGAAAACGTTGCCTTCTTTGAAAATCATGTTCAAAGCTTTTCTAAAGAACATAGAACTTCATTAATGATGATGCTGGAACCTTGCATCGGCAATCTGTCACACTGAGAATGGCAAATGGCCCCCAGTCCTGGGACTTCTGAATTTAAAATCTCTGTGAAGAAATCGACTGGGGTCTTCACAGTGCCACGCACACTCTCGCATCCCTGTCGGTCACAGCAATACATTGCAAAGTGAAGGCCAAAGTTTTACATTCTGTCATTTATTGAATGCTTACTGAGGGCAGAGCGCTGTACTAAGTGAGTAGGTTTTTGTGTACAGGATATATTTCTGTCCGAATTGACCAGAGAATTAGAACAGATGCAGTGCCGCAGTGTGCTGTCATGGGAGTCAGAGGACGTGGGTTCTAATCTTGGCTCTGCCTCTTGTCAGCTGTGTGATCTTGGGTAAACCACTTCAGTTTAATATGCCTCGGTTCCCTCATCTGTAAAATGGGGGTGAAGACTGTGAACCCACATGGGACAACCTGATTACCTTGTATCTACCCCAACGCTTAGTACAGTGCTCAGCACATAGTAAGCACTTAAATACCATCATCATTGTTATTATTATTATGACCAAACCTAAGTAGCCTAGGTAGCAACTGCGAGTCTTTCCTACCCACATTATCCAACTATTTTCAGGATTCCCTCAGTCCATCCACCACACAGAGCACCCTATGTGGTTCTCTGGTCAGAAAACTTCACCCCTGAAGGCATCGACCTGATATGAAATCATAACAAGTATCTATTCATTCAATTGGACTGATTGAGCACATACTGTCGATATTTTTGTTGCTAAATTATAAGGACAATTCTTTGAGATTAATTGCTTGTGCTAACCTAACATTATTAAAGAAAATCCACTGAGTTAGAGGAAAATTAGCATTTAATCACTCATTATTCCTTTTGTTTACTATTTACCAGACTCACAGATGTTGCAACAGTGTATTGTAACATATGCTCAATATTATTGGAGGACTGGTAGTCAAAAACCATTTCATTATTTTTAAAATTTGTGAGTACAGGTTGTTGTTGAAATACAAACCTGGGAAAATATTTGGAGAGCTGATGATTTTTTAGTACTTATTTACAAATTTGTGTCATGCAATAAGGAGAAAATGGCAAAGTGTGCGTGTGTGTGTGTGTGTGTGTGTGTGTGCATGTGCCGGCGCACATGCAGTGAAAATTAATCCAGAAAACTCATGCTTAAAAAACTATCTACAACTTCATAGTAAAAGTATATGACAGTTTGCTTAATTTGCAGTTCAGTGGTGACATGTGAGAGCTTTGGGCCCCATTTAATCAGTGAGATATGTAATGTTTTACAAATCTACATGTAACCTTTCATATAGATAGGTACAAATATCTATATAAAATCTTATATGTAGATTATATATATATATATACATATGTGTGTGCATAGATATAAGACGTCTGTATAAGCATACCCTGAGTGCAAATCATAGTACCGCCAAACTAAATCTCTTCCCCTCTTCAAAACCCTACTTAGAGCTCACCTCCTCCAAGAGGCGTTCCCAGACTGAGCTTCCCCTTTTCCCTCTGCTCCCTTTGCTGCCCCTCTATCCCCCCCACCTCCCCTCAGCTAAGCCTCCTTTCCCCCCCACTTTTCCCTCTGCTCCTTCCCCCTCCCTTCCCCTCCTCTCAGCACTGTGCTCGTCCACTCGATTATATTTTTTATTACCCTCTTTATTCTGTTAATGAGATGTACATCACCTGGATTCTATTTATTGATATTGTTTTAATGAGATGTACATCCCCTTGATTCTATTTATTGCTATTGTTTTTGTCCATCTGTCTCCCCCGATGAGATTGTAAGCCCATCAGTGGGCAGGGATTGTCTCTATCTGTTGCTGATTTGTACATTCCAAGCGCTTAGTACAGTGCTCTGCACATAGTAAGCGCTCAATAAATACTATTGAATGAATGAATGAAATTATCCCTGTTGGCATGTTTAAGGCTAGATCAAGGCAGGTGCCATAGGAATAGAGAATATGAGGTTAATGTTAGAAATGTTACAGGAATTGACATAGTGGAATGGATTGGATGGAGGATGAGGAAGGTGAAGAGGATAAAGGTGGTGCAACGAGAAACTGGTTCAACCAACAAAGGAAGGCGATAAACTCTGTTTTAGGTGATTGTAGTCATAGTGCTAAAGGACTTGGATCTACCCCAGCCAGGCGTTAGTTAATATGTAAATGCTGGAATTATAGCTCTTCATTCAATAGTATTTTTCAATAGAATTTATTGAGCGCTATTTGCAGAGCACTGTACTAAGCGCTCATCTTCCAGAAAACCACTTCTCCACAGACTATTCCCTTTTTAATCTCCCATCTTCATAAGCATGAGACCCCCTTCAGCCACCTCAGGATTTGGTGTCCTCATCTGTTTATTTAGTATTCATCCTCCAGAGTCTATTACAGATATGCCCTGGGTTACCGGCTCCTCAGGGTACAACCATTCCGGTGTACAACTTGTATTGCTTGATGATTTAACCATGCATTTTCCCGACATTGTGACCTAGGTTTATAAGTAAATTCCTTCCCAGCACATCCTCAGAGTCCAGATTAAGCCATCAAAAATGAGTGGATGTTGGAAGATGTGTGGATGTTAAATTTTCAAGGGATTGAAGAGACTCTGGACCGGATAACCAAAGATATTATTGATCTGGAGAGACAGTTAATTTAGAAATGGATGGTGCAGATGGTGATGAGTTAATTGCATCTCATTTGGAGAATTCACTGTACAGTGAGGGCCTCATCAAGCTATGACAATCCAGCACATCATTGCGAGATGCCAAAACAGATGCAGTGGTGGTTTCCCCGTCACTAGCAGACATCTTGGGATTCAAAAGGGTTGCATCAATCTGTGAGAAAATATGTCATTGAGGAAGACTATAATGGAGACAGAGGAGTGTTCAAAGCCCCAAAGAAGTCATGAGAAGGAGGTACCTGCTATGAAGTGCTGTAAGAAGTAGGCTGTTTCAGCTAGGATGGAAAAGCTTCTTACTTCTATGGCCTCCTTCAGTGAGGGAAAATCAGTGTTTAACCCCTCATTATTTAAAATTGTGATGGTATTCTTTGAAATCCTTTAATAAAAGTACATAATAGAAGTTTAATGTTACTTGCCCTTGCAGAATATAGACAATAAAGGAATTTCATATTGCTTTTTCTGCGGTTCTCAACAGATCCAAATGTATAACATTTAAATCTCTCCTGTAGATTGTAAAATCATTATGGGCACGGAAAGCATCTCCCACCTCATATTGTTCCCTCCCAAGTGCTTCATTTAGTGTTGTTCAGAGAGTAATACTCAATAAATACCACTGATTGATTGATTGAGTTGTCTTTAGGTATCTGACCATTCACAATTCAGCCAGATTTTCAAAGAGCATAATACAGTTGTATTATGGAATATGTCTGTATTGGTAATCTAGTACTCTTTCCATTATTAGTTAAGCTCATACAAATATTAATGCCTGCCTGTCTTCCCTTTTTCATTTTAAACTTCTGAAAGTCCAGAACCACATTTTATCCTTCTTCTCTTTGACCCCAAGCACCTACTATAATGTGGCTTGGTGCATAGATCACAGACCTGGGAGTCAGAGGTGGTCGGATCTAATCCCAGCTCTGCCACATGTCAGCTATGTGACCTTCGACAAGTCACTTAACTTCTCTGTGCCTTAGTTACCACATCTGTAAAATGGGAATTAAGAGTGTGAGTCCCATGTGGGCCAGAGACCATGTCCAACCTGATTAACGTGTTTTGTAGAAGAGTGCTTGGCACATAGTAAGCACTTAACGAGGACCACAATAATAATAATTATCCATAGGAGGAATTCAATTATTGCTGTCATTGATGCTGATAACAACATCTCCCATTTCAAAAACTTCTGTTCCTTAGGAATGCAACTATATTTTTATTACCCTATTTATTTTGTTAATGAGGTGCACATCCCCATGATTCTATTTATCGTAATTATGTTGTCTTGTTTTTGTCTGTCTGTCTCCCCCGATTAGACTGTGAACCCATCATTGGGCAGGGATTGTCTCTATTTGTTGCCGAACTGTACATTCCAAGCGCTTAGTACAGTGCTCTGCACTGTAAGCGCTCAATAAATTTTGCTGAATGAACAAAAACTTTCCAGTATCTTTGTCAGACCTCTCCGCCTACTGCTTCAGAACTGATTGCAGAGACCATCTCTTCTCCTTATTATCACTGCCTCACTGTTCTCAAGCATTAACAGATTTTGCTCTGGACTTGAAGTGGAAATCTACTTTGCCAGACAAATAAACTCCCCACTCTGGTTGACCTTTGTACAGCAGAAACTATTACATTGCCTCTGTGTTTTCTTTCTTGAGTAATTCCAATCTATTAAACTTTCTTCCCTGGTAAATCTTTTCCTTCCCTTTAGTTCTATCCCCATAAATCTCTGAATCTACTTTTAATGCTCTAGTTCCCTTTTCAGAAACCAGAATTAATTTTCTGTTGGAAGTGTATCTATATCAGGGTTCTGATACCTGCAAATGAGGGCTCACAAGAAATTTAGCAGGTAATCAGGCATTTTTTTTTTGAGTGCTTACTGTGTGCAGAGCACTGTACTAAGCACTTGGGAGAGGACAATAGGCCCACTGTGAGCTCACACTCTAGAGGAAACACACAGTTTCTTCCTTCGTAGAAACAGCAGACCACTATGAAGCTTAAAGCTACCAAATTTAGAACAAGTTGATTACCAGCTTTCAATACATAGTTAATGTGTTTCATAACTATTTCAGCAGCACCAAAATCACTGTCAAGTTCATTCTAATTATCCATGCCTCGGAGCTATATCTAGTTCTGAATTCCAAATTGATATCAACCTCCATGCCCCAAGAAATAGATATGTTAATAAAATAACTTCGATGACTCTATAATACATTTCACAGCTAACTCAGAAGTAATTAAAACTACTTGCAAAACAGCTCATTGGAATTGCCCAGAAATGAACTTGCAGATTTTAGGCAAATTAAGCAAGATTAATTTTTTCTGATATTGTAACTTGTTAAACTGACACTAGTTAGAAGCTACTTTAATAAGAAAAATGAATGAAAAGTTAGCTTTCAAAAAGATGAACATAAACAAAAAAACTCCCATATATTTAGGCGGTGTAAAGGTTGTTCCTTTCGAAGAAAAATTTGTTTAATCTTCATTTGAAAAATTTATGCTCCACATCAGTCAAACTCATGAAAATTGACTTTAAGATACTTAAGCAGCTCTCTCTCTCCTAGTTCTCCACTCTCTTTATCCACTACACCTCAGCTCACACTCTTTGTTCCTCTCAGGCTAACCTACTCCTTGTACCCTATTCTCATCTCTCCAGTTCCAGATCTTTTATGCTCTCCTCACTGTCTGAAACTTCCCCCCCCCCCCGCTTTTTTATGGTATTTTTTACGTTCTTTCTATGTGCCAAATATTATACTAAGCACTGGGGCAAGAGAGAGAGATAGAAATATCAGGTTGGATCCAGTCCATGTCCCCAGTGGGGTTCACAGTCTTAATCCCCATTTACAGATAACTGGCCCAGAGATATAAAGTGACTTTCCCAAGATCACCCAGCATAGAAGTGAAAGTTCTAGTAATAAAATCCAGATCCTTCTGACTCACAGGCCTGTGTTCTTTCCCTTCAAATTGAACACACGTCTTCCCCTGTTTTCAGAGCCCTTCTGAAATTGCATCTCCTCTAGGATGCCTCCCCAGATTGATTTCTAATTGTTCCTGTTTATATCCCCCATCCTGCCTATTCAGTACTTCTGGACCATTTAAATATTTAAGTGTTCATAATCTACCATAACCCTTTGGTGCATATATTATATACCCAATTCACTTCTTCACTAACTCACATACATATTGCCCTTTCTTTCTTCCTCCCATCTGTAATTTATCTTTTTGTTTTTCTCCTCTGCTAGATTATAAAATCCTTTAGGGTAGGGATCGGTAAAGCTCTGTGCACAAGAGGAACTCAGTAAGTACTATCACTTGATTTAGAATATATCCCCTCTACTACATCATTTCTCAATTTAAGTTTTTGAACTCCATTGACATATATCATAGATCACTTCTTATCCAAGAACATATTTTTCCATGAAGCATTTAAAACTGCTAAATGATCTCATCCAAAATCAGTTCATTTGCAAGTAAGATTCCATAAATATAGAACATTCATAAACAAGTTTTTTTTTGATTGTTTGTTTAATGGTATTTAAGTACTTGCTACGTGCCAGGCACTCTACTAAGCACAGGGGGGGAAGATACAAGCTAATCAGTTGGACATGGTCCACTTCCCACACAGGGCTCAGAGCCTTAATCCCCACTTTACAAATGAGATAACTGAGGCACAGAGAAGTTAAGTGATTTGCTCAAGGCCACAGAGTAGACATATGACAGAGGTAATCTTAGAACTGAAGTCCTTCTGACTCCCAGGCCCATGATCTAGGCCTCTCACTCTAGACTTCAGGGCTCTCCATCACCTTGCCCCCTCGTACCTCTCCTCCCTTCTCTCTTTCTACGGCTCACCCCGCACGCTCCGCTCCTCTACCGCCCACCTCCTCACCGTCCCCTGTTCTCGCCTATCCCGCCGTCGACCCCTGGGCCCTCTGCCATCCCCCCTTTACCTCTCCGCAGCTAAAGCCTCATTTTCCCCTTTTCCCTCTGCTCCTCCACCTCTCCCTTCCCATCCCCACAGCACCGTACTCGTCCGCTCAACTGTATATATTTTCGTTACCCTATTTATTTTGTTAATGAATTGTACATCGCCTCGATTCTATTTAGTTGCCATTGTTTTTACGAGATGTTCTTCCCCTTGACGCTGTTTATTGCCATTGTTCTCGTCTGTCCGTCTCCCCTGATTAGACTGTAAGCCCGTCAAACGGCAGGGACTGTCTCTATCTGTTGCCGACTTGTTCATCCCAAGCGCTTAGTACAGTGCTCTGCACATAGTAAGCGCTCAATAAATACTATTGAATGAATGAATGAATGAACGTCCTCCCACTGTCCTGAATGCCCTCCCTCCTCACCTCCGCCAAACTAATTCTCTTCCCCACTTCAAAGCCCTACTTAGAGCTCACCTCCTCCAAGAGGCCTTCCCAGACTGAGCTTCCCTTTTCCCTCTGCTCCTCCTCTACCCCCTCTTCACCTCCCCTCAGCTAAGCCCTCTTTTCCCCCCTTTCCCTCTGCTCCTCCCCCTCTCCCTTCCCCTCCCCTCAGCACTGTGCTCGACCGCTCAATTGTATATATTTTCATTACCGTATTTATTTTGTTAATGAGATGTACATCACCTTGATTCTATTTATTTGCTATTGTTTTAATGAGATGTTCATCCCCTTGATTCTATTTATTGCTACTGTTTTTGTCTGTCTGCCTCCCCGGATTAGACCGTAAACTGGTCAGTGGGAAGGGACTGTCTCTATCTGTTGCCGATTTGTACATTTCAAGCGCTTAGTACAGTGCTCTGCACATAGTAAGCGCTCAATAAATACCATTGAATGAATGAATGAATCTGTCCATTAGGCCTTGCTGCTTCTCAAATTGGCTTCTAAATTAATCTCAATCTAGAAATAGGCCTGTTAATCTCCTCAATTATAAAATATTTAGCAGTGAAAAAGAAAGCAGCTCTTTTGAATCATTATTTTAAATACACGTCCCCAAAGTGAAATGCAATGAATTCTCTTTTAAACCAATGATCTTGGAATTAAAACATGACTGAATTTTGAAAATATAGCAAAAACCATAAAACAATGATGAAATATTTTCCATATTTATCTTTTCCAAGACGGTGTCCATATTTGAGTGAGCCAAAAAGTTCTGAGGGAGTCATTTCCAAGGCAGAATAGTTAACAAGAACACAGTTTTGCTTCCATTAGGCTAATGTTGCACTTCAAATATTTTATAAAAATCACAGTCAGGCCAGAATCCACCTGTATTCAGTCTTTGCCGAAGAGCCTGGAACAAGTTCCCACAGTATTTGTAACATGATTTTGGAAAGGGTTGTATGGGAGATTTGATTTATTTCCTTTGAAAAAATGAACATAAAATGAGGATCTGGCAGCACTGGTTATTAACTTCTCTTCTATTCCTCTTTCCAGTAGCTCTTCGTTTACTTTTCTGGCCTCGACTGGGGAACGCATCGGGGAATTGAAATTCCAGCTTTTAACTCAGTGTGACATTGTGCAAGCAACGTTATGCCTTTGTACCTCATTTTTGCCATCTATACCACAGGAACACACTAGGGTTAATGCTGTTAGATTTTAATGCGGGGAAAGAACTACAAGATGTAAATGCTAATGCAGTTCCAACAGAAAAGCATTCCAGCATATGAAAATTAATGGGTTTGGGGTTACGTGGCCATTGGTTATTCTTCACTCCACTCCCAGGCATCTGGCTTGGGTATTCCTCTAAGTTTCCACTATGAGGGGCAGTAGTATGGCCCAGTGGTTAAGGCACGGGCCCAAGAGTCAGAAGAACCAGCTCCACCGCTTGCCTGCTGTGTGGCCTTGGACAAGTCAATTCACTTCCCTGAGCCTCAGTTACCTCATCTAACTCTTGATGAATATGATTGAAAGAATGTAAAATGGAGATTAAGACTGTGAGCCCTACGTGGGACAGGGTCTATGTCCAACCCCATATTCTTGTATGCACCCCAGCGTTTAGTACAGTCATTGGCATACCATCAAAACTTAATAATAACAATAGTATTATTAAGCACTGGAGTAGGTACAAAGCAATCGGGTTGACCCACGTGGAGCTCACAGACTTAATCCCCATTTTACAGATGAGGTAACCGAGGCACAGAGAGGTTAATAATAATAATAATGTTGGTATTTGTTAAGTACTTACTATGTACCAGGCACTGTTCTAAACACTGGAATAGATATAAGGCTATCAGGTTGTCCTAAATGGGGCTCTAACTCTTGATCCCCATTTTACAGATGAGGGTACTGAGGCACAGAGAAGTGAAGTGACTTGACCAAAGTCACACTGTTGATGAGTGGAAGAGTCGGGATTAGAACCCACGCCCTTTGACTCCCAAGCCCAGGCTCTTTGCACTAAGCCACGCTGCTTCTCTCAAAACCAAAACCAATACCACGAGCAGTATAGCCACCCAAATCCTAGCTACCCTGTTCAAAGGTAGTGAGAAATCTCAATCTCAAGGATATGCTGCAGAAATTCCATTTTTGGATTAGACTGTAAACCCGTCAGTGGGCAGGGATTGTCTCTATCTGTTGCCGAATTGTACATTCCAAACACTTAGTACAGTGCTCTGCACATAGTAAGTGCTCAATAAATACGATTGAATGAATGGAAGCCTTACGAAAAGCTTTGACATCCATCTTTCTGGAATGGTTAACTTTTTCCCCTCCTTAGAGACAGGATGACCAGAAAAACTCTTGAGTCTCCTACAGCTGAATGATTTAATAAACTCAAAAAGGAGAGAGGACTTGACCCACTTCGAGCAGAGGGAAGCCGGTTCCAATATTTACTTGTGAAACAGGAAGAATGAAACCTGAAGAGAAATCCTTCACAACGCAACCTAACACAAGCCAGAGTGGCAACATGTGAGAATACAGGATTCTGCCATAGGTAAACTGCAGATTGGATAATCCAATACTCTCTCCATGGTGTAGCAGGTAGAACATAGACCGGAGAGTCAGAAGATCAAGGGTTCTAATCCCAGCTCTGCCACTTGTCTGCTGTGTGACCTTGGGGAAGTTGCTTAACTTCTCTGTACCTCAGTTACCTCATCTGTAAAATGGGGATTGAGACTCTGAGCCACACCTGAGACAGGGACTGTGTCCAACCCGATTTGCTTGTATCCACCGCAGCGCTTAGTAGAGTGCCCAGCCCATAGTAAGCACTTAACAATACCATAATTATTATTATATTGCCTCAAGTCTTTCTTTCTCCCTCAGCTGACAACATCTAAGATGACTTTTCTCAAGTCTATCTCTCTGGATCAGATCTGAATGAGGCATTAGCCTTCTCCTGCGCACTTTCTGATAAATCCTTCCATGTTGCGCTACCTATTTCCTGGCTAAGCTTATTCCAAATATTGAACCTTGCTCTTCCCCCTTGGCTGTCATAAATTCATGGTAAGAGGATGTCTTAAACTTTCTGATGGGGGAACGGGATGCATCCTGTATTAGAAAACCATCCATATCCATGAGTTCCCTAATGCCTTCCCGAGAGTGCCTTCCAAAAGGGAGGCACGGTAGAAAGGACGCCTGACACACTAGCTGTGACAACCACTGCAAATTCCCTTCTGATGGACACTCAATATGGCTCCAACCACTGTTTTGGGGAAGAGTGAAGTGGGAAAGCCCCATTTTGTTTCCCAGCTCTAAAATTTCTGGTTGACACAGGGTTGGGCAAAATGGAAGTCAGCCCAGCCGGTCAGTCAGTTGGATTTACTGAGTGCTGTGAAAGCGCTTGGAAGAGTACAATAAAATCAAATAACAGATACTTTCCCTGCCCACAGTGATCTTACAGTATTGAGGGAA
This sequence comes from Ornithorhynchus anatinus, assembly GCF_004115215.2. Taxonomy (NCBI): domain Eukaryota; kingdom Metazoa; phylum Chordata; class Mammalia; order Monotremata; family Ornithorhynchidae; genus Ornithorhynchus; species Ornithorhynchus anatinus. The sequence continues at coordinate 11,023,316 of NC_041749.1, forward strand.
AAACAGACATCAGTATAAATAAAATTACAGATAGGTACATAACTCTCGACTACCTTGGCTTATATTAATCTAAGTATGAGAAAGGGAAGCGGGGAAAGTACACTTTGCATTCAGCGGCTTCTGAGAATGTTACTACCAGGGCACCTCAGAGTCATGGATGGGAGATTTGGACTTTATCCTGGGTTTTTTTTTTATTTTGATCTACTTTGTTCCTCTGTGCCTCAAGTTTTCCTTCCCTTTTGTATTCCCTTTTCCCATTATTACCCATCTCCCTGGTTTCTGCCTTCCGGCAAGAACATTCCCTTCAAAAGTCTAGTTTCTGTTGTCCTGCTCCTCTCCCCATGCATTCTTCTATTTGCTTGATAGCTTTTATCCCGGGAGAAAAACCTTGGTATCTTCAATCAACACCTCTTTTCCCTTTCATAAGGCACATCGGGTTTCTGTCAGAGGTGCCGCACTCTGAGAGGAAAAAAAAAACAACCCAAAAACCAAGGATAAAATTCACAGACGTGAGAAGTAGGAGCTAACCCCATGACCCAGAGGAAGAATAAGCAAGAATAACATGACATCTGGATTGGGAAGATTTTTTTTCTTTGGTATGGAGTGAATGAAAGAGGTCAAAACAAATTTTTCCGTCTTAACCTAAAGCGTTCCAAATATTTCTGGAAGTATTAAGGAAGAATCTGATAGTTTATCAAACTCACTAGAGAAGTGGGATTTTCTCCTAATTCACTTTGCGTTTAAACCTTGGCTCTTTATTGCTCTTGGAAAATTCCTATCGGAGTTTTCACCTGAATCCAAAGCCTTGTTCTTAATCATTCAGGAAACTATTTTTTTTTTCCAAAGTCTTTCCCAAATATGTACTTTCAGGTTTAGAAAAAACTCAAAGATGATATTTTTGAGCTGGACTGTGGGGGAAAAAATGCCACTTTAGAATACTCTGAAGGCTGGGGATAACAGTTTGATCACTTCTGGATACCCAAAGCCATTGTTCTTCCCAAATCCCCAGGACCCTTTACTCTTCCTGGAAAAAGGCCCAAGAAGTAATTTTGTCCTTATCATAACCTCCTTTGGGTATAATCTTCAAGTCAGCTGTGCTCCACATAATAGCAGTGTGATCATTAACAAACTTTCACAGACATCTGAGGAAGGTGCAATATTGCACAGAACTAAAAAGCAATATTGAAATCTAAAGAGACTAAATCCATTAGTAAAGCAGTGTGGCCTAGTGGAAAGAGCATGGGTCTGGGAGTCAGAGCAGCTGTCTTCTAGTCCAGCTCTGCCAGTGACAACTTCTCTGGGCAGTTACCTCTAAAATGGGGATTAAATCCTCCTCCCTCCAATTTAGACTGTGAGCCCTAAGTGGGACAGGGACTGTGTCCAACCTATCTTGTAAAAATAACCATAAGTAGAATACCTGCTAAGTGCTTACTTTCTGACAACCACTGTTCTAAGCCCTGGGGTAGGTACAAGTTCATCAGGTTGGACACAGTCCCTGTCCCCCATGGGGCTCATACTCTTAATTGCCATTTTACATATGAGGTAACTGAGGCCCAGAGAAATTAAGTGATTTGCCCAAGGTCACACAGCAGAGCTGTGTGGCAGAGCTGGGATTAGAACCCAGGAGTGTAGGGAATCTGTAAGGATTCAAACTCAGGGTCTTTCCCCAGTCTAGACCCTCAACCCAGCTTCCCTTCCTGCTGGGGACTACAGCTCATTACCCCAAGTTCTACCCCAGCACTTAGAACAGTTTTTGACACATAGTAAGTGTTGAATACTTAAAAAAAATTACACCTCCTTGTCTTCATGATTTGACACTATAAATGAAAATGAAATGATCAAGTCCAGTGTATACTACATCAAGGCATGTTGGTTATTTTTTGGAGTTTTGCGCTCCCTATGTGGCTACAAATTATTTGTAACTTCCTCCGGTTCTACTTCTTACTTTGACTATGAGCCCCATGTGGGACAGGTACTGTATCCCCTACCCCAGAGCTTAATACGGTGCTCTGCATATAATAAACATTTAACAAACATCTCCTAAGCATCTTCTACATACTACAACCCAGCCCTCACACTTCGTTCCTCTAACGCCAACCTACTCACTGTACCTCGATCTCATCTATCTCACCACTGTCCTCTCACCCACATTCTACCTCTAGTTTTGGAATGCCCTCCCTCTTCATATCCGACAGACAATTACTCTCCCCACTTTCAAGAGCCTTATTGAAAGCACATCTCCTCCAAGAGGCCTTCCCTGACTGAACCCTCTTTTCTTTTTCTTCCACTCCCTTCTGGTCACCCTAACCCGCTCCTTTTATTCATCCCCTCTCCCAGGCCCACAGCACTAATGTGCATATCTCTTATTTATTAATATTAATGTCTGTCTCTCTCTCTAGACTGTAGGCACACTGTGGGCAGGGAACATGTCCATTATATTGTATTCTTCCAGGCTCTTGGTACAGGGTTCAACGTTCGGTAAGCCCTCAGTAGATTTGATAGCTCATTTGATTGGGGATCACTCTTGTCAGTAAACTTTGAGGTTCTCTTGGTTGAGTGGAGGCTACGGCACATGAAACAGGCTGAAAAATCAACTGGTGGGATTAATTGAAGCCATATTGAGTGTAGAAGCATTAAAATAAGTTATTGGGAAAGTACAATACAATATTGATGGTAGGTATGATCCCTGCCTACCAGGAGCTTACAGTCTACTGGGGGAAACAGATGTTAAAAGAAATTACAAATATAGGGAATAGTAGAGTATAAGGATATGAACGTAAGTGCCGTGGGGCTGGGTTGAGCGTCAAAGTTCTTATAGGATATAAAACCAAGAGCATAGTGAAGAGGGGAGGATGGGTTATTCCGAATTACTTTGCAGATTCACGGAGCGACCCCAGGCATCATGCCAGCTCCTTAAGCAGTTCCCTGGCGTCACTTATGAGGCATTCTCAATATCGAATGGCAAGATCAGATCACAGACTGTGAAGTCCTGAAACGTAGTCTGCTTCCTACCATAGAAGATAGGCTCATCTTAACCGAGCCACCCTGGGTGGGACAGGTGAGGAGAATGAATGACTGCTGCTGGATGGAGACCTGAACCTGTGAAACTGAAGACAAAGAGAGCAAAGGGAGCTAAACGCTGGGAGCTGATTGCTGAGGCAAGAGCAGCATGGTGAAGGTAGACATTGAAACAGTGCTCACCCCAACACAGTTTTGCTTGGCAGGCACGTGAGGAGAATAGACAGTAACAAAATACCTAAACAGCAACTCTGAACCGAAAGCTGCACATGCCAGCATAGAGGAGAGAACAAGTGTTTTACAGTCAGTGAAACGCTGTCTCAAAAAAGCGTGCCAGTGGACTACTGGTAGAGGAGACCACTTTTTCCAACAATCCTGGTGGGCAGCAATGGGGATAAGGGTCACTCTTCTTGAGTCGAGGCTTCGTAAAGATTGGAGAGTCGAAGGTAGACACAAAAAGACAGCCAGGCTCAGATAGAGGGCAACAAGGAACTGGCTCTCATCTGCTACAAATGTGGACTTTTTAAAAAACTTTCAGCACTGCATTTCTGCATCCGTGTTTCCAATTGTCAAAAGAATCAGATTTCATAATCAATCACATGTGAGCTCTTACTGTGTGCAGAGCACTGTAGTAAGCTGTCGGAGGAGTACACGTAACACAATTGGTAGATATGTTTCCTGCCCATAGCGAGCTTACAGCCTAGAAAGAAGGCTTATCAGAAACCTCATAAAAATTGAAGGACTGCTTTATAGATAAGGTATATAAATAAACACACATACAAACACCAGAGTTTTTCTCCAGAAACTGGGAATCAGGAGACTTAGATTCTAATCTTGGCTCTGTCACCTACCTGCTCTGGGACCCTAACTTAGCACTTTTTCCTCTGTACCTCAGTTTCCTCCTTTGTAAAATGAGGTTTAAATGCCAATTCCCCCTCCACTTAAGACTGTGAACCCCATGTGGGATAGGGACTGTTCCTGATGCGACCGTGTTCTCTCCACCTCAGTGCTAAGCACAGTGTTTGAAACAAAGCTCACGCTTAATACCCCAACTGTTATTACTTGCAAAGAAGATGCACAGTTTATTCCTATATTTAAAGGCTATTTTGTAATCATTAAACCTTGGATAGTGGATGAGGGTCTTATTATATACTATAAATTATGTACTTCTAGTAATGTCGGTCTCCCCCTCTAGACTGTAAGCTCCTTTTGGGCAAATAACATGTGACTATCTGTGTTGTATTGTTCTATCCCAAGTGCTTAGCACATTGTAAGTGCTCATATGCCGAGAAATTCCAAGTTGTGCTCTTGCAATGGACTTGTGCATGAAGGTATTCTTTCAGTTTTAGAAGAATTCTTCATTTCACAGGTGTAATCAGTGATTGGCTGCTTGATTGATAATACCTGTCAAATGAAGAACTCTTCTAAGACTTTAGAGAAAAAAAGAAGCTACAAACGAGTCCATTCCAAGACCACCTGAAAAATCCTCAAGATATTGGTCCTGAAAAAGATAACTTCTAAGGTTATACCTCTGAGGTTGGTACTAGGTAAGTGACTAGCATTCTTACTGGTACAGTCTTTAGAAGCTTCAAATTGAAAATCTATGATTTCAGAAAAACAGTATGTAACCAAATTCCCTTGCCCTTGACTTCCGACTGAGGATAATGGTCTTTTGTAATCCCTTTCGCGCTTCGCATTCTCTATGTCTCAAGCTAACTTAGTCTTACACAGAGAAAGGAGCAGAAAAGCATGAACTGTCAGGGGGCAGTTGTGTCAACATTTAATCTTTACCCAGTGCGGTAAGCTCTGCTCCAAGGCCCAACAGTGAAATCTAAACCAAATTAGGCAGGGCAAATTTTAGTGGTTAGAGAACACAATATTGCAAACATATTTTGAGCACCACAAGAAAATCAGGGAACCAAACTGAGTTATTGATTTAATAAAGATCTAATCTTCAGGATCTGTGCTGACTTGGTTGAATCTGAACATTCTTCTCTGGGGGAAAGAGTATGACAGGTTTTAGTTCCAAAGCAAGACTTGGCTTCAGGCAACACCATATTGCTGTGGTTTTGTACTTCAATAATCTCTTAGTCCATGCATTAATGTGCATTTCATTTCTCTGATGGCTTCACAAAAGGAAGATAAAGATATGGGTCTTAATATTTTTTCTCTACAAATTAAGCCAATTATTAGATCCTTTGTAATTACTGCAAGGTGCCTAACAGTTTGCCACAGTTATTTTAAGGATGAACATCAAACAACTGTGCTCCAACTCACTATCCATTCTGGTCCAAACTTCACTCAGCTGTCCGGATCACCTTTCCAAAACATCACTTTCTTCCAATCTCCTCAAAATCAATCATATTTCTTGAATGTCTACAGTGCACAGAGCCCTGTTTTAAGTGCTTGGCAGAGTGTTTATAAAAGACTCATTTGACATGTTCCAAATCTTTAATGGTTGTCTTTTTCTCTTTGCATCAAGAAGAAACTCATGTCCTTCAGTTTTAAGGCACTCAATCGGCTTTTGTCTCCTCTGCTTCCACTCTTATACACTTTATTCTCCCACATACCCCAGCTCACATGTACCTTACATTCATCTCAAAGTAACTTACTCAGTGTTTTCTGCTCTTATGTCTCCTGTCAGCTACTTTCCCCACAGTCTATTTCTGAAATTCCCTATGCCCCCATGACTGGCAGACCACTGTTTTGGTTTTTTGTTGTAGTTTTCTTTTTTAATGGTATTTGTTAAGCACTGGGCAGATACAAGATAATTGGTTGGACACCATCCCTGTCCCATGTGGTCCTCACAGTTTTAAACCTCATTTGACAGATGAGGTAACCGAGGCCCAGAGAATGTGACTTACCCAAGGTCATACAGCAGACATATGGCAGTCGGGATTAGAACCTAGCTCATGCTCTTTCCACTAAGCCATGCATGCTCCCTATTACCAAAGTCCTTTTGAAATTAGATTTCCTGCAGTAGTCCTTTCTTTTTATAACGTGCCAGGCACTGTTCTAAGCACTGAGGTGGATACAAGCATATTGGGTTGGACACATGGGGTCACAGCCTTAATCTCCATTTTACAGATGAGGTAACAGGCACAAAAAAGTGAAGTGACTTGCCCAAAGTCACACAGCAGACAAGTGGTGGAGTCAGGATTAGACCCTAGTCCTTCTGACTTCCAGGCCCATGCTCATTACCCAGGCATTATGCCACACTGCTTCTTTTTAGTCTTGATTAGTCTTTTCTTTTATCAATCTCTCATCTCCCTACCCTACCCTATTTCATTAATTCTGCTCCTTCTATACACCTGAGTGCTCCCCAAGTAGCACTATGTGAATATTCTATTTTCTATAACTTCCTTGAGGTGTAATTTATTTTACTCTGTTTCCCCTAGTTGGCTTCAGCTCATTGAGTGCAGAGATCATGTCTTCTAATTATTTTGTACTCTCCCAAGTGTCAGCTCGCATATCCAAAAAGTTTCAAATCCCAAAGCTAAACGTTCTGTGAGAAACAGTGTGGCTTCGTGGATAGAGCGTGGGTAGCTGTAAATAAGCACTTGGGACGGTACGGTATAACAACAGACAGACACATTCCTGCCCACAATGACCTCACAGTATAGAGGGAGAAAAACATTAATATAAATAGATAAGCATTTATTACAAATATATACATATGTTCTGTGAGGACGGGAGGGAGGAAGAATAAAGGAGCAGTGAGAGTGGCACAAAAGGGAATGGGAGAAGAGAGGAGGGCTTAGTCAGGGAAGACTTCTTGGAGGAGATGTGCCTTTAATAAGGCTTTGAAGTGGGGAAGAGCAATGATCTGTCTGATATGAGGAGGGAGGACATTCCAGACCAGAGTACAATGTGGACGAGAGGTTGGAGGCGAGATAGATGAGATCGAGGTACAGTGAGAAGGATAGCATTAGAGGAATGAAGTGTGCGGGTTGGGTTATAGTAGAAGAGTAGCGAGGTGAGGTAGGAGGGGGCAAGGCGATGTAGAACCAAAGGTGAGGAGTCTTTGTTTGTTGTGGAGGCTGAAGTGGAAGAGATCCTGGCTAGAAAACGGCACAGTGACTGTGCAGTCTCCTGGAGGAGTTGAAGAAGATGACGACAGCAGAGGTGAGCCTCTTTCCCTTTCCTCTCCTTTCTTCTCCTCCTGTCCTCCCAAAGTCTCCAATCTCCACCCCCAATAACCACCCCTCTATGCTTTACTCCAATGTGCTGTAAAGCACCTGAAGCCAGGGAGGAAAGTGAAGTAGTGCCTGTCTTAGTAATTAAATAAAATGATCTGAGGTATGTCTTGGACCTTTTTCAGATTGTCTTTATTCTCGTAAGTTTGGTGTGGTCAGAGGTGTGTCTTTTTATGATACTCTCCCAAGTGTTTAGTACAGTGCTCCGCACCAAGTGAGCACTCAATAATTACAATTAAATGAATTGCAGTAGATTTTTGTTATGGCCCAGCAGGGTTCAGAAACATTCCCCAACAGTCCACTCAGGAACAAGCTTATATTATTTTTAAATGAGGGTTCATAAAAAGAACATTCTGGATTGGAAACACATTTATTCAGTTTAAAGACTATTTCACTCCAGGAATATTCTGAGTTTAAAAAGCATTGATTCAGATAAAAGACTATTTCACTCCCATTCCCAGTATCAAATCTTTTTCCGATAACCAAATCTCTGCACATTCACCAATCAGTGATATTTATCAAGCACTTACTGCCCTCTCCAGAATGACCACCACCTACAAAAACACACTCAGATCACCTCTGGATAATTTATATTTGGCCCTCGTCCCCAATCCCTTTCTCCCACCCTCAATTCTCCCGGTGTTCCCACCTCCCCCATCCTCCCCTGCAGATATCCTGGCCCCAGGAATCTAGATTCCCCTACAGGAGTCAAGTTCTCTCATCTCTTTGGTTATGTTTTTGGAGTTTCTGTTAAAATGCTAAGTCAACTATAACACCAGGCCAGACTACTTCTAGAGATTCCTCAAGGTTATTTCCTCTCTGCCTCCAGTATTATTATCCTAAATCACCATTTTTAAATGTTTGCTACTCTAAGTTCCTCTTTATAGACCTCTAGTTCTTGGCTGCTGGAGAATCTGCAGATAGATCTGACTCCCCGGTGTCTAGACAGCTTTGTCTCTGTAGCTTGCACTTTTATTTAGAAGCAAAATATTGAACGTTAAAAATTACCCATGTCAACTTTATAAAGCAGAGTGCTATATGACTCAACAGTAAGAAAACTATCATTATCAACCATATTGACGCTATAGGATGAATAGAGAGAATTAAGATGAGCAAAGTTCTGAGGGCCTCAAATAATTCCTATAATTAAAATTTCATTTGGATCTCTTTGACCAACATTTTTATTCAGAATGAATTTAAATAAAGGAATTTAATTTACATTTCAGAGTATTTGTAAAATGATAGTCATTTCTCAATCTGCTAGTAATGACTACGCCCACACATATTTTAATTTGATGTTTTAACTTATTATGATTAATCGGATGGGTGTAGTTGATAACACTTTTTTTCCCTCTGATTAAAGATAGACAATTTTGGTTCATTGATACTTAAACCCTCAAATCAGTTTAATTCACATAAGTCTCATACTTGCAGTCTGTCAGTCAATAATATTTATTGAGTGCCCTCCACATGCAAACTCTGAAGAAAGTATGGAGGAATTGCATCAGGTTGTATCGTCCAACTTTATTTTTATTAAAATCCAATTTTTTTATTAATGATGTGTACATATCCATAATTCTATTCATTTATAATGATGCTACTGATGCCTGTTTACCTGTTTTGCTGTCTGCCTCCCCCCTTCCAGATTGTGACCCCATTGTAGGCAGGGATTGTCTCAGTTTATTGCAGAATTGTGCTTTCCATGTGCTTAGTATAGTGCTTTGCACACAATAAGCGATCGATAAATATGATTGAATGAATGGATGGATCCAACTGCTAGAAATAGTCTGCCCTTTTCTTCAAAGGCACTCAGCCCCCCATATTAGCTAAAAGGAGAGGAAATGAAGGAAAGAGTGAAGGAAAGCCTTGAATATTACTTCTAAAACTTGATTAGGAAAAGGAAAAAGTATAAAACATGGAGGATTCCAGAAGTTGCCCATTCAAGAGCCCAGAATACTAGAATGGCTAAAAAGCACTACCATTCAGTACCTCTGTCCTCATTTCCTCTCCCCATCCTCCACTCTGCCATGTTATGCTCTTGGCTGTGTAAGCCTGAAGCACTCTGATATTCACTTGAACCACACATAGCATTGCTGTCCAAATCATTCATTCAATCGAATTTGAGCATTTAACTGTGTGCAGAACACTTTACTAAGCGATTGGGAAAGTACGATACAACAATTAACAGACACATTCACCACCCACAAAGAGTTTACAATCTAGAGGGGAGAGACAGATATCAATACAAATAAATAAATGACAGGTATGTACATAAGTGCTATGGGGAGGGGAGGGGGGGAGAAGAACCAAGGGAATAAGTCAGGGCAGATGGGAGTGGGAGAAGAGTAAGGTCGGGGGCTAGTCTGGGAAGGCCTCTTGGATGAGATATGCCTTCAATAAGGCTTTGAAATGTGGGCGGGGAAGAGTAATTGTCAGATTTAACAGACAGTTCCTTATATTCTATCATTTCCTCTATCTATAATTTATTTTAAAACTGTCTTTCCCTGTAGACTGTAAGCTCTATGTGGGTAGGAATAACATCTACGGCATTGTACTCTACCTAGCTCAGCACACGAGAAGTGCTCAGTAAGTACCACTGATAGATTGAAAGTTGTAACTTGTCACTTTAATTATTAATGTGTCAACAGTAGACCTTGAAGTTCAAATTTTCATTTAGCGTGTCCACAGTTTATCTATTCACAGTACATTAAATATTTGCTGCAGTATTGATGATAGAGACACACAAGCAACATTAAACAAGTGTAATTATGGCACTTAATGCTAATTGAAGAACTTCTCATTGACCATCTGGCGAACAACTTTCTCCACCTCCATCAAACGTCTCCCTAAACTACATGACTTCACCCATACACCACAGATTTCGGCTCATGTCGAACATTTAAGTAACATGGTCATTTATCTTTCTGCTTACTGAATGCCTCATTCTCTCATTGTATGTGTCTTTCCTACCTAATTAAGATTAACAAGCCCACAGGGAAGAGATGATGTTTCACTTTCATACTCCAGAGAACCTACATGTTTCCAAAAAAAAAAAAAAAAAAAGGAAACTCTCAGACCTTGGATTTGTAAGTTAGCTTCCAAAGTACCTCACTCTCCTCAGAGATATGAATGATATCCTCTAATAATAATAATGGTATTTGTTAAGTACTTACTATGTGCTGAGAACTCTTCTAAGCAATGGGATAGGTATGTTTAATCAAGTTGGACACGTCACAGTCTTAATCCCCATTTTACATATAAGGTAACTGAGGCACAGAGAAGTGAAATGACTTGCCCAGTATCACAGAGAAGACACCTGGCAGAGCTAGAATTAAAATCCAGATCCTTCTGACTCCCAGGCCCATGCTCTTTCCACTTAGCCATCCTGCTTCTATTCCCTGATGAGGCATAGACTAGAAGAGATAATGCTCATGTTCCCCTCACAAACGCTCCCAATCTTTTCCCTCTCCCACGACACCCCAGCTCATACCTTTCGTTCCAACCTCAACCTTGTGTCTCCTTCTTGTCTTTCCAACTCCAGATCAGAGGTGGACAGAGTGGTACAGATTGGGTTATAAGTGCCTTCCCCAAACCTGAGGATTCTGTTTTTACTTCAGAGATAATAATAATGTTATCTGGTAAGCACTTACTATATGCCAAGCACTGTTCTAAGGTCCCCATTATTGTCTGGTTTGAATCCCGCTTAGTCCTGTTCGGTCCAGTGAGAGATTCCACGATGCCCCTGAGCCTATCAGAACTGTCAGGGGAAGAGGGAATCAAGAATTGAACTGCTAACTGGGGATCTCTGAACCTGGCCCAGAGGAGACGGCTGACGTGCTTCCTCAGGAGGAACCCACTCCCATCCTGCAGGCTGTGCTCCTTTTTCAGCATCCTGAGCTTGGGCCCCGCCAGCCATTTCCAGCCAATTCTGGAGAAGCAGCTTGGCCTAGTGGAAAAACATGAGCCTGGGAGTCAGAGGGTCTGGGTTCTAATTCCGGCTCACGGCTTGTCTGCTGTGTGACCTTGAGCAAATCATTTAACCTCTCTGTGCCTCAGTTACCTCATCTGTAAAATCTGATTAAAGACTGTGTCCAACGTGATTATCTTGCATTGACCCCAGTGCATAGTATTGTTCCCGGCATGTAGTAAGTGCTTACCAAATGCCTTTCAAAGAAAAAAAAAACCTTTTTACATCTGGCTGTGTACTGGGGAGAGGAAGATGTTTTGGTGAGCCACTACCATAGTTAAAAAAGATCAGCTTGGCTGCTCAGTGTTCTCTGGGATGTAAACCTGTTTGGGAAGTAGTGTGGCCCAGTGGAAAGAGCACAGGACTGAGAGACAGAAAACCTGGGTTCTAATTTGACCTCTGCCACTTGCCTGCTGTGTAGACCTTGGGCAAGTCATTTTAGATCCCTGTGCCTCAGTTTCCTCATGTGTAAAATGGGGATTAAATCCTATTTCCTGCTATTTAGACTGAGGCCCATGTAGGACAGGGACTTTATCAGGGACTTTATCCAACCTGATTGTCTAGTATGTATCCCACGCTTAATACACAGTGATACAAAGCAGAGGCTTAATATTATTATGATTATTAAATTACTTTCCAAGCCACAGGCCCTAAGCCAGTCCTGTTTTTCTCACAAAGGGCAGATCCCATTTCAATAACAGCAAGTAGTCACTAACCGGATATTTTCTGCTACTCTGATATATCCTAGCTGCATTTAATTCTGACTAGGGAAGGTTTAGCGTTGAGTTTTGTGGATATATTTCTTTATGACCCCAGGGAACAGGTAGAAGATGGAGCTTCAGCAAACCCATAACAACTATCAGAATGTCGGGAAGGATGTTATTTATAGGCTAAGGATGGCCCTGCCAGAGCAGAGAGGAACTAAAAACGTTACTTTAGTATTGAAACGTAATCTGGATCTTATCTGCTCTTATTGTTTTCATTAATTTCTCAGAATCTTATTTTTCTGTCTGCTTTGCAGTTTGTCCATCATCTCCCTCTCGGTTACGAGAACCATTTGGCCTGTGGAATATCGTCTGAATTATAATCCTTGTCCCTTTCTTTCCTCAGTGCTTAGCACAGTGATGGCCACCAAGTGCTCCACGTTTGCAAGAAATAAAATTAAGGCATGTACATTTTGCATTTGAAAGCTATAAAAATAGAAGCCACTTAAATTGTTGTACTTTTGCCTGAAGTTCATTTTTTGTGCCTTTCAAGGCGCTTAGGAGAGCACAGCGCCTAAGCTGATATCACTGATCTGTAGAACGGAGATCAGGTGGAGTAAGGCAGCGAGGATGATGTCAGCAGTGTCATAGTCATTACAAGCCAGGAAATGAAGTACCTTCCCTCTCACCCAGTTCTCCAAGCGAGAACCGAAACCCTCCCATCACCGTTCGGTTTTAGTGTTTCATCTCGAACGGGGTCTCCGAGGCCATCTGGAAGATGTGCTCTGGACCTAGAGTTCTGCAGAGATTCTGACCTAAGATGGCAGGGATTCTAGAAATGCAACCCGGGGCAGTCACGGATATAAAGTCAGTCCACTTCCTTATTTCTACACCTGAAATGATCCACAAATCATCCCGCTTTTCCCCTCACTTCAAGCTCTACTTTTATGGCACTGTAATAATAAAACCCTCATCCACTGACCCTCATCGGTTTTTCTCCCCGTCACCTGAAGCTTACCAAGTTTAATGGCCTGTGAAATATTCTCCAGGAGTAAAGGAAAGTTAAAGGAAGTAATCAATATTACCTTTCCTATTTCTCCCCGCTGTCCCTTTCAAAATGACTTATAAATTTCCTGCCCTATTCTGTATACTCTTCTTCCTCCGAGGGTGCAGATGACAGAAAGAGAAAATTCTTACCCTTGTCAGGTTTTATGCTGCCATAACTAACTATTCAATCAATAAGCAACTTTAAAAGTAGCCTGCTTAAAGAAACTGCTCCTAGCAGTGAGGTGTGCAGATTATGCACGACTTCTGCTTCGGCTTGGAATTCTATGAATTGGATATGAGGGAAAGGGATGTTTTATTTCTAAATTGAAAGCATGCAACAAGCAAAGTCACTGGAGGCAATCTATAATGTCTTAGTCCTATCACGGAGAGTACTTTCAAAATGACCTATTCAGAAAGCTAATGTTCCCTGTAGTACAGAGAACAGAGAAAATAATGAACCAATGCCCCCATAAAACACTTTGATAAATACCTAGTTTAATAGGCCACTTCGCCAGGATTAATCTTATCGGGATCCAGTCCACTTTCAAAGTTGGCTGGTACTATTGCTGAGTGGCGACCAAATGGTGAGGAACTATTTATATTCTGCTAAGCATGAAAAATATCCAACATCATTTTATCCCCAGTAGATACCATTCTTTTAATCAGGGAAAGATGGGTAGTGGCCCTTGCTTTTAGACTGTGAGCCCACTGTTGGGCAGGGATCGTCTCTATCTGTTGCCGGATTGTACATTCCAAGCGCTTAGTACAGTGCTCTGCATAAGGTAAGCGCTCCATAAATACGATCGAACGCTCCTGTTTAGAGAAGTTGAAATAAGAACTACCAGCACCTACTTATTTATGCCGCCAAATATTCTGCTGCTTTCCCTAGCTGCAGTTTATTTTCACATCTGTCTTCGTGCCTGCCAAACCTATTGTATCGTGCTCTCCCAAGTACTTAGAACAATGCTATGCCCATGATACGCACTCAGGCAATACCACTGATAGATTGCAGGCAGATATCTCATGGGTGATATTTAGAGTTAGTACCATGGCTCGAGCATGAGATATTGATTCTGAAGTCAATTAAAGCTTGCCCACTTTTGAAAACTCCAAGCTCATTTGCTTCATCATCTTTCAGAGCAGGGGCATTCTTTTGATTAGTAATAATAGCAGTATTTATCGAGTGCTCGCTTGGTGGAGTTCACTGATCTGGATGCTTGGCAAATTCGGATTGCTGAAAAGACTGGGTTAGTTCTACTCACTTGAACGATCTCCTAGAATCCCTCTAAAGAGATTCCAGCATCGGCCTTACAGAGCACAGCATTTTAACAGTGACAAATGGTGTTTAAAAGGCCTAAAATTCAAAAAAGAAGATATGATTCTAGGTATATTATAAACCTAGAGGGGACTGTTGATCTTCATTCTGCAAGTTCTGAGGCAGGTAATGATGATCCACCTTGAGCTTTAGAAGATAGATACTTAGTCACACAACATTCATCATGTCAAAATGAACTGTTTCCTTTGACATGCTCCCATATTCTTTGGAAAATTTAGACCTTGGTGCTTTTTGTTTGTTTGCTTTTTCCACAGTGGTTAGAGTGAACTTCTCACGAACTCACGAACTTTGTTAATACTAAACAAAGATCCTTATTACAGGGGAATTAGGTAAATGTTTCATTCATGGTTTCAAGTGCATTAAAATGAATTCTCTCCTAAAAAATCAGCTGGGTAGGCCTCACTGATTTCTAAAACCTAAAGGTCAAATTTTCAAAGTTGTTGCTTCAAGATTCTTGTTGGGGATCGAGCATAGACTGTTAATGCAGTAACCCACTGCAGAAAAACAGTGGTTTCATAGACTCTATTTCCTTCCTACACAACCTTAATCTTTTGTTGTGCATGCTGAGACTTCTTCAATTACCAGAAAAAGCAGATCATACTATGACAATATCGTGGAGGTATATTTTTCTCTACAGAAACTAATAAGGCCACTTACCTCCTTGAGAAGTAGAGAAGTTACACTATCATTAGAGAATTAAAAACAAAAGGTGCTTATATTCTCTTCTGAGCATAGGACTTTACATAATATTTTCAAGTTGATAAGAGGTTCATGACCATTCTTTAAATAGTTTTTAAAATCTGGTCATCCTGGGAATTTGTTTCCCCTCCCATTAAAAAGTAATGTTATCTAACAAGTAGAAATTGTTACGTGCCAAACAGGGATGTTGGGAGCTTAGAAAGGAGGGAGGCAAAGGCAGAGAGAGAGAAAGAGAGAGGAAGTCACACAATTAATTGCCCCTGATGGAAATGGCAGACACCAAGCTCCATTTCTGCAAATTACTTCCAAGCCCCCTTTTATGACTGTCACCATCTGGGTCAGCAGGTTGTCTTTCTTACCTGCACAAGACTCCTTTTCACAATTACCATCTGTGGTGTCTTTGAAGTCACATGTATCTTCTCTCTTTGCAAATCCATTTCTACCCTCTAACTCTCCCAGTGATTGGCGGATGCCTACTGAAGATTTTCCTATTTCTTTGCGTCTAAGAAGAATCAGACTTTCTTTGACAGTTTTCAGGCATTTGCCTAATAATACTACTAATGATGATGATGTTGATAATAAGGACTGTGGCTTTTGTTAAGCACTTACTATGTTCCAAGTACTGTGCTAAGCACTGGAGTAGATGCAAGCTAAGCAGGTTGGACACAGGACTCACAGTCTTAAATCCCATTTTACAGATGAGGTAACAGAGGTCCAGAGAAGTGACTTGCTCACCATCATACAGCAGACAAGTGGTGGAGTCTGGATTAGAATCCAGGTCCTCTGACTCCCATGACCTATGCTCTTTCCACTAAACTACGCTGCTTCATCTGATAGCAAATGAGCTGTACTTTTTCAGGTATTTTTATTATAAAAGGGGTGGGGAGTTGCATACACATCTGGACTGCTTCTAACCTACTCCCTGATGACACTCCAGCTCCCAGAAGCTCTGCCCAGACCTTGTGGCCCGGAAGTTTGTTCAGCCCTGCTTGGCGCAGGTGAGCGACTCTACTTTCTCACACGATCATTTAATGAATCATCTTTTTAGAGAGATTACTGTGTGTGCAGAGCACTCTACTAAGCACTTGGGAGAGTACAATATAACAGGGACAGCGATCATCGCATGTGGAAGAGCTGACATTGGTTATTTCAGTTCTCATTCCATTCTTTTCAGGGTGGAAGTTTTGTACCTATCTGTAATAAGTGGTCAAACTTAAGCCATGGGATTAACACAACTGTGGGAAGATTCAAGCTCAATAATAATAATAATGACAATAATAACTGTGGCACTGGCTAAGTGCTTACTATGTGCTTAGAGTTATACTAAGTGCTGGGACAGATAAAAGATAATCAGGTCAGACATAGTCCCTGTCCCACATGAGGTTCAGAGTCTAAGTAGCAAAGAGGATAGTTATTGAATCCCTATTTTACAGATAAGGAAACTGAGGCACACAGAAGTTAAGTAATTTGCCCAAGGTCATGCAGCAGGCAAGTGGCAGAGCTGGGATTAGACCCCAGGTCTTCACATTCCAACCTTGGAAATCCTAAATTTAGAGATCTGCCTTTTGCTTTTGCTGAATCCTTGGCACATTATTTAAATGGCTTTTTTCTATATATTAGCCTTTTTCAATGGTCAAATGAAGGCCGAGCTAAAAAAATAAAAATCAATGCTTCTATAGCTTTAACAACTCTTTGGAAAGAACTTGAAATAGGCCTCAAATTGATTCTTTAGATTACCCCAACAAGGACATCCACCTAGTGAACATCTCCCTGTCCCGATCTTCCGATTAAAACCCCATCATTGTAAGCAGCTGGGGCAGGGAGCGTTACTAGTTAAAACAAAGAGAGGGGCTCCAGTCCCTAAGTCAGGTCATTCTGCTCCTGACTGAGGGTATTCAAGAATCTAATACCGGATTTCCTGCAGCTGCCATCGCATTTCTATGAGTATAGCGATGGTAATCCTCTCCGTTTTCTCTGGGAACAATTAGAAACGGTACTACCATTGCTCCCAAAAGGCATCTTTATGCTATTACTACCGCTCACGGTTTGGGCAATCTTAAAAATGGAAATTGATTACCCACTAAGAGTATTTCAGGGATTTTTTTTTTTTTTTTACATATATGTATACATTGAAATTTACAGGCTCTTGAGCTTGTCGGCATTCTTTTATACTGGGTTCTGCTGTTGGGGCGGTGGAAAGAACTCTGCTTGTTGTGGGCAGGGACTGTGTCTACCAACTCTATTATACTGTACTCTCTCAAGCACTTGTAAGCGCTCAATAAATACCACTGATTCATTTACTTGATTGATCGATTCTTTGGGCATCAGGAAGCCTGAGTTCTAGAGAAGCACTATGGTGGAATGGATACAGCACAGGTCTGGGAGTCAGAATGGCTCGGGTTCTAAACTCAGCTCTGCTGTTTGTCTGCTGCATGACCTTGGGCAAGTCACTTTGCTCTTCTGGGCCTGTTACCTCATCTGTAAAATGGGGATTGAGACAGAGACCCATCTGGGACAGGGACTGTGTCCAACCCAATTTGCTGGTATCCAGCCCAGCTCCTAGTACAGTACATATTAAGGGTTTAACAGATATCATTATTATTATTAGTTCTAGTTCTGCCTGTAGTTGGCTAGAGGCCTGTGGGGTACCACTCACTCATCACCCTCCATGCCAAGATGGAATATGACTGTCAATCTATCACTTAATGGATTGATCGTTTACTCTGAGCACTGGACCGGAGAGAAGCAGAAACGGGAGACTATATCACTGCACAGAGCCCATTAGAACTCTAATCACAACTCCTGAGCAGGTTCTTGGTCCTCAAAATCACAGAACCGAGGTCCATTCGTCACGCCTAATGGGAGACACCATCATTCCTCGGATTATCCCCTTCTTGCATCCAAATCCACTGAAGCAGCTGACAGTGAGAGGGGAGGGGCCACCGTCTTCCCCATCCCTTATAGAAACAGAAAAGCAGTGTTGCATAGTGGATAGAGCACGGGTCTGGGAATCAGAAGGACCCGCTTTCTAATCCCAGATTGCCGCTCGTCTGCTGTGTGACCTTCGGTAAATTCCTTAACTTCTTTGGGCCTCAGTTACTGTGGTCCCCAGGTGGGACACAGACCGTGTTCAACCGGATTAGCTTGTAGCCACCCTAGTGCTTGGCGCATGGTAAGCACTTAAATACCACTGAAAAAAAAATATTGAGAGGTCCCTCCCCTTCTGTGACCCTGACCACTCTATTGTCCCTTACACTGTATTCATCAAGTCTCCCTTTGGATATGTGGTAAAGAATCAACTTCAGGCTAACTTGCTGCCTAAACACCAATTGTACACTCTCATCCCACCACAATATCAGTCAAGCTGGGAACACATTTAGGTACTGATTGTGCCAATATTTGGGCCTTTTAATAATAATAGTAATAATAATAATGATGATGGAATTTGTCTAAGTGCCAGGGTAGATATAAGGTAATCAGGTTGTCCCACGTGGGGCTCACAGTCTTCCATTTTACAGATGAGGGAACTGAGGCCCAGAGAAGTGAAGTCACTTGCCCAAAGTCACAGCTGACAAGTGACGGAGCCGAGATTAGAACCCATGACCTCTGACTCCCAAGAGCATGGTCTTTCCACTGAGCCACGTTGCTGCCATGCTGCTTTTCTTCTTTGCAGTCTCACATTTTCTCCTGCCTTCAAAGCATCTCTACTTTGCTCTGCCAACACCTTAAACTTAACATGTCCAAAACAGAACTTCTCATCTTCCCACTCAAACATCGTCCTCCCTCTGGCTTTATCACATTAGACAGCACCACCACGCTCCCTGCCTCACAAGCGCATGACCTTGGCATTCTTTTCAAATCATCTGTCTCATTCGACTCACATATTCAGTCTGTCAGCAAATCCTGTCAGGGATCGATTCTACCAATTCCATTGTATCGAATACAGTGTAAGAAAGCAAATCCTGTCAAGTCTACCTTCGTCACCAAATTAGCCCCTTTCCTCCCCATCCAAACTGTTCCCATGTTAATCCGAGCACTTTTCTTACCTTGCCTTGATTACTTCAGCAGCCTCCTTGCTCACCTCCCTGACTCCTGTATTTCCCAACTCCAGACCATATTTCATTCTGCTGTCAGGATCATTTTTTCTACAATATTCAGTACACGCTTCCCCACTCCTCGAGAAATTCCAGTAGTCGCCCATCCGCCTCCATATCAAACAGAAACTCCTGACCGTTGTCGTTAAAACACTCAATCACCTCTCCCCTTCCTACTACACACCAGCACACTCCTCTGGTCTGACCCCAACCTAGTACTGTATCTCAGTCTCATCTACCTTACCACGGACCCCTTGCCCCCACCTTCCCTTGGGCCTGGAATCCCCTCCCCCCTCATATACAACAGACCGCCACTCTGCCCACCTTTGAAGCCTCACTAAAATCCCACAAGAGGCTTTCCCCAACTAAACTCTCTACTCCCTCTCCCTCCTAGGCACTTGGATCTGTGCCCTTTAAACACTTGATATTCACTCCACCCTCAGTCCCAGAACACTTGTGTACACAGACATGATTTATTTTAAAGTCGGTCTACTCCTCTAGACTGTAAACTCATTGTGGGCAGGTATCAAGTCTACCAACTCCGTTGCATCGAAATGCTCTGAGCAGTTAGTACAGTGCTCTGCTCCTGTCTCTGTCACCCTCCCTTAAATCTCTCTGAAGGTGAATGTCTCTTTTGAGACACCAGTCCAGGTATAATCTCTCGCAGTATCCCGACTGGATTATTGCATCAGCCTCGTCTCTGATCTCCCATCCTCCTGTTTCTCCCTGCTCCAATCTACACTTCATTCCACTGCCCAGATCCTCTTCCTACAGAAACGCTCTGGGCATGTCACTTCCCTCCTCAAAAACCTCCAGTGGTTGCCTATCAACCTTTGCATGAAGCAAAAGCTCCTCACTCTTGGCTTCAAAGCTCTCCAACCCCTTGCCCCCTCCTACCTCACCTCCCTTCTCTCCTTCTCCAGCCCAGCCCACAGGCTCTGCTCTTCTGCCGCCGCTCACCTCCTCACTTTGCCTCGTCACCTGTCCCGCCGTCGACCCCTGGCCCATGTCCTACCACTGACCTGGAACGCCTTCCCTCCTCACCTCCGCCAAACTAACCGGCATCCCCTCGTCAAAGCCGTAATGAGAGCTCACCTCCTCCAAGAGGCCTGCCCAGACTGAGCCTTCCTTTTCCCTCCACTCTCCTCCCCTCCCCATTCCCCCTACTCCCTCCCTCTGCTCTACCCCTTTCCCATCTCCTCAGCACTTGTGTATATTATTTCATTTATTTTATTAATGATGTATATATATCTATGATTCTATTTATTTTGATAGTACTGATGCCTACTTGTTTTATTTTGCTCTGTCTGTCTCCCTCTTTTAGACTGTGAGCCGGTAGTTGGCAGGGATGGTCTCTGTTGCCGAACTGTACACTCCAAATGCGTAGTACAGTGCTCTGCACACAGTAAGCGCTCAATAAATACAACAATGAATGAATGCATGAATGCATCTGGGCAGCCGCCCTTGGGGTCAAATGAACTATTTCAGGAAAAAAAAGTCACAAAAACTAAACAATGGCAATTACGTTATTATATTGTGAATCTAATTAATGGGTTCAAATTTTATATATTAGCTATAAAGCCATTTAACACGATTTGACAAATCCGATGCATCAGCAGTGAATATATAACTATACTGTAAGATAGTAATCAATAGTCCCTGCTTTCAAAGTAACTGATGATCACATCACACCTCTATTTTGGGGGCTGAAGAGGGAAATGCTGATAGCATTTTTTATGATATTTGTTAAGCCATTACTATGTGTCAAATATGGTTCTAAGCTCTAGGGTAGCTACAAGGTAATCAAGTCCTACATGGGGCTCACAGTCTTAATCCCCATTTCACAGATGAGGTAACTGAAGCACAGAGAAGTGAAGCGACTGTCCAAGTTCACACAGTAGACAAGTGGCAGAGCTGGAATTAGAACCCAGGTCCTTCTGATTCCCAGACCCACGGTCTCCCCACACGAGGCCATGCTGTTTCCCTGCTTGCTGTGTATCTTGCACAGAGGTCACTGAAAAATGCAAAAGTCAACAGCACAGCGAAAGTCCAAATGACTGTCTGGATCCATTCTTTTCAGTAATTTCATTCTTACCATCTAGCTTCTCCACCGTCAAGGCCCTGTAAATTTTCATTGGTTGATGTCCTTCATTTTCTATCCTCTGAGTCTTGTTAGTGTTTCTAAGTCCCTTCAGATGGGAAGGGAGTTGGAATGATCAGACACGTCCCGTTGCTCGGGCCTAAGTTCCAACTCCGAAAGTCCATTTGAGATTTGCACGGGGATTAGCGGGTTTCGTTGGGAAGGAGAGAAATAGACATAGGCGGAGCAGGGCCGGCGGAAAGGAAGAGACTCATTCGGCACACAATTTGTAAAGTTTAGAAGCTCCTTTGCAACAGAAGAATCCTTCTGCTCGAGACCCAATCTCATAGCAAGCACCAGCAGAACCTTTAGATACAAGGACCTTAAGCCTACATTGCAGTGCATTTCAGAAAGAATTTCTAAACAGTCCCTGGGACCAACCACACAGAGAAGTGTAAACACGTCGGACTTTTGAAGGCCACTTCCTTCTGAGCTGCTATCTAGCAAGTGCTTGCAGCCTACCAAGATTGACATAGAAAAGTTAAAGGTACACTGCTCTCACCAAGCTCACAGAGCCGGTCAACTGGAATGGTTCACTTGTTATTCTTTGGTGGTGGACTTTCAATTTATTCACCCCGTTTCATCTGTCAGGTGGCTTGATCAGCCTTCCCAAAGGAATGAGCCTAGAGAGGTGCCTCAAAAGGAAAAAAAAAAGACTTACTCTCCAGTGAAACTTGGACTTGGATCTGTATCCTTTATTCACCCCTCCCTCCGCCACACAGCACAGTAAGGCCTAGTGAAGAGTGAACGGGGCTGGGAGTCAGAAGGACCTGGGTTCTAATCCCAGCTCCATCACTTGTCTGCTGTGTGACTTTGGGTAAGTCACTTCACTTCTCTGTGCCTCAATTACCTCATCTGTAAAACGGAGATTAAAACTGGGAGCCCCATGTGGGACAGGGACTGGGTCTTACCTGATTGACTTGTATCTACCCCAGTGCTTAGATCAGTGCCTGGCACATAGTAGGTTCTTAACAAATACCATTAAAAAAAAGAGAGAGAGAATTAAGTGATTTTTCCCAATGTCACAAAACAGGCAGGATTAAAACCCATGTCTCTTGTCTTCCAGGCCCATAGTCTTCTCACTAGGGGACACTGCTGAGGGTAGGCCTGGCCCTGAATAGACAAGATTAAATGGAAATATCAATTGCAAATTTTACATGGAAAAAAATATGACCTGCTAGCCTAGAGGTGATATATAATCTATGGGTGTTCATAGGGTCAAAGAATTAAAAGAGAGAGAGATGGATGGTGATAATGGAGGTGATTTTCCAGAGAGAAACTCCTTAGGGCAGAGTTTTTGAGGCATATCTTCTAAGTAATGTTTGTGGATGTTTGGCTTTTTTTTAAGAATAGATACCAAATCCTAACCAAATCTTCCACAGAAGATTTCAATTTGTACTCTAGGGGTGAAATTAAGTGGCTGTATGTGTAACCAATAATAAATTAATCCCTGGCTCAAGGAAGATTGTAACTACCCACAGTGAACAGAGAAGAGAATTCTTCAAAGTATTCCATCAGTATGCCTAACCAACCTGGGTCATTTGGACGCAAATCCTCTTTCCCCCAACCACTCAATAAAAGGTTTTTGCCTGAATGATTTGAGTAATTGCTTCAAGACCTTCCTTCTCTTCGCTCATGAAGACTGAGCCAGGGTCTTTCCAAAGCCACCGTCTTCTTCTGTGTGAAATATGAACTTTGACTAACCTTCTTGGCAGAGTGACTCTGTGATTTAGTGCAGATGTTATTTTCAATTGCTCATGGTCACATTTATTTGAAGAGCTATATAATTACTAAATTGCAAAGTTAAATGAAAAACATTTTTAAAGGTTTTTTGGGGTTTTTTTGCCCCTCCCCCCCCCCCCCAATGTTCAAACCAGTCACTGCTTTAGGCCATCTGGGAGTTGATTTTGAAAAAAAGGAGAGCACAAATTCATTCAAAAGGAAGTGTACTGTTTTATTTTTTACTGCGGACACTTTGCTTTACCAGAGAACAGTGCAGTTACTAAAGCAGACATCAGTTCTTGTCTTGAGCAGTCCATTATGGAGAATAAAAAACTGCATTTACACTCACCTTTTTTTTTTTTTTAAACAGCACAAGACCAATAGACTTAATTGATAAAGATGTATTTTGGCCTTCACCATTGTTAATTCGTCATTGTAACCTTCCTTGAACTCTTGTATACATGGCTTATGATGTTGCCTTTGTATGCCGCTTTTTAGTGCTCCAACTAGTGAATGTTGGGGGCTTAATCCCATCATTATGAGTTTCAAAGTTTTTAATAATAATAATGATAACATCTGTTGAGCCGTTACTATGTGCAAAGCACTGTTCTAAGCCCTGGAGGGATACAAGGTAATATGGTTGTCCCAAGTGAGGCTCACAGTCTTAACCCCCCCATTTTACAGATGAGGTATCTGAGGCCCAGGGAAGTTAAGTGACTTGCCCAAAGTCACACAGCTGACAAGCGGCAGAGCCTGGATTAGAACCCATGACCTCTGACTCCCAAGCCCAGACTCTTTCCACTGAGCCACACATCATGCACCAACAACTAAATATTAATTATTCAGCCTCTATAGACTATTAGTTTCCCAGGTAGGTACTTCTGTGTCTGCTATAGCGATTAAATAATAATGATAATTGTGGTGATTGTTAAATGTCTATGTGCCATGCCCTAAACAAACCGCTGCGGTAGATACAGTATAAGCAGATGTGACACAGTCCCTGTCTCACAAGGAGCTTACAGACAAAGTAGGGGGGAGAACAGGTATTGAATCCCCATTTTCCAGTTAAGGAAACTGAGAAGTTAAGTGACTTGTCCAAGGTCACAAGTGGTGAAGTGGGGATTAGAACTCAGGTCCTCTGACACCTAGGCCAATGCTCTTTCCCCTAGGCCTTGAATCAATTGTTTCCAAGTACACCAGTTTGGGATCAAGCTGCCTAATGTCTAGGCAAACCATTCTGCTTGATTCTGTCTGGCCCAGCCTGCTCAACTTGGTCATTTCCCCATTTCTTCCTCTCCAATAGCTATTGAACGATCAATCCCAAAGACAGAAATCTCTGTCTTATACTTTCCCTTAAGGTGTGCCTCACTTTGTCTTTACTCATCCGCAGACAGCAAAAAAAAAAGGAGATATGGCTTCTAGACAGAAAAGTTAGCCCAAGGATCAGGAGAAAGCACTGACCTTGGATTCTGGCAGATGTTAAAAAAAAAAAAAGAATGGTTTCCTGTTATGTAGGAAGAATGAGAAGCAGTATGGCCCAGTGGACAGAGCTCGGGCCTGGGAGTCAGAAAAACATGGGTTCTAGTCCCTGCTTCACCACTTGCCAACTGTGTGACCTTGGGCAGGTCATTTAACATCTCGGGACCTCAGTTCCCTCATCTGTTAAATGGGGATTAATACTATGACTTTCAAGTGGGACATGGACTGCATACAACATTCCAAGTGCTTAGTACAGTGCTCTTCAGATAGTAAGCGCTCAGTAAATACTATTGAATGAATACAATCTGATTACCCTGTATCTACCCTAGCTCTTAATACCGTGCCTGGCACACCGTAAGTGCTTAACAAATATCAGAAAAAGGATACCATTTTATGCGAACCACAGTTGAAATAACAGTTTTCTCATTTCTTCTCAACCAAATTAAACGTGGAGTCAGAAAAATGTAATGGCTTTGCAGTATTGAAAATCAACACAGTGATATACAATCCAAGCAAGAAAGTACAATTTGTTAAAAGCTCACTTTGTGCCTGGCACTGTCCTAAGCTCTGGGGTAGATACAAGATAATCAGGTCGGACACAGTCCCCATCCCATATGGGTCTCACGGTCTAAGTAGGAGAGATTAAGATTTAACCCCTATTACAGATAAGGAAACTGAGGCATGGAGAACTTAAGTGACTTGCCCAAGATCAAATAACAGACAAGCAGAGGAGCTGGGGTTAGAACCCAGGTCCATGCTCCCAGATCTATGCTCTTTCCACTAGGCCACACTGTTTCCCTTTATAAAGCACTCAATAAATACCACTATCCTCATCATCATCAATTATTATTAGGAGCAGTGAAATCTTAGGAGAGGGATTGTCTGATTGGTTTATATCTACTCTCAAGTTCAGCACATAGTAAGCGCTAATATACAATAATGCTAATAAAATTATTACTATTAAGAATTCCTTAGAAAGGACCAGCAGAAGGGTGGATGATAATTGCCTATCAAACAGTGGGAGAAAGGAAAGGCCAAATAGGATAGCCACCAAGAGAGTTGGCAAAAGAAAAAGTTTAGAAGCAAAATAAAGTCTCTCACAAAGTATGGCTGTCGACTTTTGGAATATAACATTCATTCATTCAATAGTATTTATTCAGCGTTTACTATGTGCAGAGCACTGTACTAAGCTCTTGGAATGTACAGTTTGGCAACAGATAGAGACAATTCCTGCCCAGTGACGGGCTCACAGTCTGAACGGGGGAGGGGGAAGACCGATCAGGGTTCAGGTCTCTGAAACCATGCAACTCTCCTTGCACAAATCAATCTTTCATATTTATTGAGCACTTATTGCATGCAGAGCATTGTATTAAGCACTTGGGAGACTACAGTATAACAGACTTGGTAGACATTTTCCTTGCCCACAATGAGTTTACAGTCTAGAGCTTGCACTCTACTAGAAATCAAAGAAGCATCCACAAACAGAGCTGGGCGCAGACAAGTTCATTTGGATTTATTGATCGCTTACTGTGTGCAGAGCACTGTACTAAGTGGTTGGGAGAGCACAATGCAACAATAAACAGACACTTTCCTTGCCTAGAGTGAGCTTACAGTCTTGGGGAGGCAGCAGGGAGGGTCAGATTAAGTTGCACATCTAAGAAGAGAATGTGCTTGTACGTAGAGCAGAAGAGACTGATTGTCCAACACTTGCTCTGCCAATCCCATTGCCACGATGGCACGTCACTGTCGGTAGGATCATCATAGAATACAACGGCCAAGTAGAGATTGAGACCTAACTGGGTCTAAGCCATGAGAAAAGCCCTGAGATGATAATTAAACACACAAAACATCCACCTTACTAAAATTCCTACTCCACTTTCCATTAGGTCAATCAAATGACCAAAATAATAATAATTTTGGCATTTGTTAAGCGCTTACTATATGTGCTTAGAAGAGTGCTGGGAAGGATACATGGTGAGCAGGTTGTCCCACGTGGGGCTCACAGTCTTAATCCCCATTTTGCAGATGAGGTAACTGAGGCACAGAGAAGTTGAGTATCTTGCCCAAAGTGACAGAGCTGACAGGCGGCAGAGCTGGGATTTGAACTCATGATCTCTGACTCCCTAGCCTGGGTTCTTTCCACTGAGCCACACTGCTTCTCACAGCCTTTCCTTCCCACAAAGGTAAACAGCACTATGCATTGGCTACTCTCAATCAATCAATCATCAGTGGTGCTTTTGAGTGCTTATTGTTTGCAGAGCACTGTACTCAGGGCTTAGCACTTTACTGAACCCTCTCCTCTCCCCCCCGACAGGAGCGTGTTATTAGAGGAACTACAGCTTGTAAAGCAGATTGGTATGATATGCACTTTCTGATTAAAATGGCTGTGGAAAAAAAAGTGAGGCTGTTCCCTTTCCTTGTTTTATAAAATAAGTCGAAATATATTGATAGATGATGAAATAGTCTTCTACCATCCAGTTCTTATCCTTTCCAAATTTTCCATTGTTTGGGCTTCCTACATGTTCACTCCTTTATAAAATGGTGCCCTTTTTTGTGGGACTTACATTCCAAAGCCTGGCGATACCACAAGAAGCATAAAGCCAATGTGAAATTAGATTACACTTTTAGTACGAAGAAAAACCTTTTTCCATTGTTGTTCAATATCACATTTATCAGCAGGAGTTCCATTTCCAGAAGGCATCTTTTGGAGATATTAAACATAGTTTCATACCACAGAAGAGAATCTTTAATCTTATTTGTCAGCATAGTGTGTGGTCAAGCAACATCAATTCAACTGGGAGTGAATTGGAGCCATCTGGCTACAAAATTCCAGACTATTGCAATGAATGTTTGGAATTTATTATTTTTTTTTTCCAAATACGATCAACCAAACCCAAAAAGTTGGAAATAAATATGTGGAGAACAATTGAAACAGGACTGATGATTTGAACCCAATCTTATCACACAGAGGCAGATACTTTAAAATTGTCCCTTCTAAATTCAGTTTCTTCATCCAAATTCTTTAACCCCAAGTCGATGGTTTGACTCTCAGAAGATTTAGTAATAACAAACGTGGCATTTGGAAACTTTCAGAAATGTTTCCCTGTGAAATAACTACAGGATAATTTGAGACCTTCTCCCAGCATATAAACTACTCCCTTGGAGAAAGCTTGAGAAACTTCATTAATTCTTTTACCTTTTAGATTCTAATTGAACTTCTTAAAGTTCCTGGCACACTGCCAGGTCATAGCTTCCAGACTGGGGAAAAGAGGGGGTGGATCTGATTCACTGTACATTCTGTTTGATTTTCATTTTTCAAAAAAGTGTAAAAATACGTGGAGCTCCAACCTGACCTCCCTCTAAAAATAATTTTGTTGAAAGAATATCTTCATGTGTACAGCAAAAATGCATATATTTAATCACTCAATATTTTTTAAGGATTAAAGTCACTACTACTTTCATCCATGAAATAATTTTGCACTATACATGCTTACAACCTGAAATTTATTTTGTTGTCTGCGTCACAAGCTAAACTGAAAACTCCTAGAGGGTAGGGTTAGTGTCTAACGCCATTAAACTCTTGGGAGCACTTAGTACAGTGCTCTATAAATACCACAGATTGACTGATGTTTTCCGTTTATTCAATTAGTTAAACTGCATAGAACACTTTTGGTACACTACACTGAAGAAAATAAGTCCTTAACTACATCCTTGCCTCAAATTTTCCGCATCAGAGAAAATATCAAAAATAGGTTAACCCCTAATAATGTACAGAAATATAGCTAATTTCTGTTTCCCTTGTGATGCCCTCTAAATCATGGATTTAAATGATTTTGATTGCACTGAAGATTATAAATTAATTTAATTTTTTATCCAGAAAGTTTTACTCCAAAGCAATAATTAAATCAAAACTCTCTTTGAGCACCAAAGACTTACACTAGCTTTATCTGCAACCTAGCTGTAACTCCTTTTCTTCCCCAGGCCTCCTGGTTTTGCAACGAGACATAGGTTGGCACGGAAACGTGTATAAGCATCTTCCAGATAGCTCTTCAAAGGAAAAATCAAATAGAATCTCTAATATATTCTCAGGACAATTTACTGAGAAACTATACCTGCTACTTTTCCAATTACTGACACGATACCGACAACGTGAAAGAGTTTTCTTTATTGCCTAAATTTGATCTACTTCTACATTACTTTAATCTGTCTGGTTTTATCTACTGGTTTCTGGGTGTAAGTGAACGTAGATAAGATTACCTTTGGCTGATGTCAGAGAGTGAAGGCTGAGTTATTGAAGAGTGACTATTATGGGGACCATGATCAATTTATTTTATTTATTTATTTTGGGGGAATAGCAGTTTTTCTTTTATGACACTGATAGTAGAAAGTCCATCACCGAAAAGGAATACCCTAACTGCATAGCCCAAATTACAATATTATTTTAAACTCTGGTTGCTTACATTATGGGTCACTTCATCATCATCATCAGCTTTTTAAAATAAACCTACTGAGCACGCAAGCAAGCGTGGCATTTTATAATAGCGCAAATGGAAGTCACAGAACAATCAGCATAGCAATGGAGAAATAAGTGGCATTTTGGTATTATGATATACGCGATAGTCTTGCATCATTTACTTATGATGAAGCATCTTCATTAAGATCAACCTAGCCCGTGTAAAAGACTCTACTTGCCAGTATTTTGGAAGTAATACATTTTGTCAGAGTGACTAAGCAATAGTGTCATTCTATGATGAAGGTGAGAAGAAATGAGCGATTTCCCTCTTCAAAATAACTTTTTGTATTACATTAAGCAACTTCTCACAATCCTGCCAAAATTGGGATAAATGTCAACACTAGAGTGGAAAAGCCTGGTTAGTTCAAACAATAAATGTCCTCTACTACAAGAAGACGTGAACAAGTTGTTGCCTGGAGGAGGAAGAGTCCGGGAGCTCCGAAAGCTCCTTCAAAGTGTGGCCACTCATTCAACCCTCTACCTTTAATCACTTCTTCCTTCCCTCATCACTGATGTGCTGTAGATTCCCTCAATTAATAATAATAATAATAATAATGGAACTTAAGTACTATGTGGCAAGCACTGTTTTAAGCACAAGGGTAGAGACAGTTAATAGGGTTGAACAAAGGCCCAGTCCCACATAGAGATCACAGTCTTAATCCTCATTTTATAGATGAGGTGACAGGCACAAAAAAATGAAGCAACTTGCCCAAGGTCACCCATCAGAGAAGAGGCAGAGTCAGGATTAGAACCCAGGTCCTTTGAAGTCCCAGGCCCACGCTTTACCTACTAAGCCACGCTGCTTCTTCCATTCCAGACTGACCACTCCAAGCATATAGCAGGTAGCTAAAAGTGCAGGCTGAGTAGTCACCAACAGCGTGGCTCACTGGAAAGAGCTTGGGAGTCAGAGGTCATGGGTTCTAATCCCACCTCCGCCACTAGTCAGCTGTGTGACTTTGGGCAAGTCACTTCACTTCTGTGCCTCAGTTCTCATCTGTAAAATGGGGATCAAGACCGTGAGCCCCACGTGGGACGACCTGATCACCCTGTATCCTCCCCTGCACTTAGAACAGTGTTTTGCACATAGTAAGAGCTTAATAAATGCCATCAATACTATATTAACTCTCTCCACTCCAGCGTTGCCCTTCATTTCTGTCTGCTCTCACCTCTAACGTACCTACCAGCCACCGCGGCCTGTCCGAAGGAAGCCGTGCCCCTACGGGTTTGGAACTCCTTTAAAAACACTGAGATAAAGGAAACCGGCTAAGCGCCGGTGTCTGATCTTCCTTCGCATCCCCGTGGACCTAGCCCAGATGCAGAGTTCCCTTTGATGTAAGTGGCAACTCGGCACTTGGATCGACTCTGAAGAGTGCAGAGACAGCAAAGACATGCTTTTTGTTCTTTCCTTTCTTCTCTGAGACTCGCCGTTTTCCCTTTGCCCCAGACGTGTGTCATCCCCAGTGGTTGAATTGAGCAGGAGAGACGAGTTTCTTACTCTGCAACTCATTTCACTGCCTAAACAATGATTCATCAGGAAGAGATGGTTTCTAAATAAATCTATTCACTCTGAATGATCATAAGGTATATTGAATTTCCTCTGCCTACCACTCCTGAAGTACAGAGAGGAAGTAATGGTGAGGCTGGGGGCCTAGCAGGGAGAAGAGGGGGAGAGCTTCTTTCTGTCTTTTTAAGAGAGGAGGAGGCAAATAATAATAATGATGATGATATATTAATAATACTATGGTACTATATGTACTATAGTAATAATAATATTAATGGTATTTAAGAGCTTTTCATTCATTCATTCAATGGTATTTACTGAGCGCTTACTATGTGCAGAGCACTGTACTAAGCGCTTGGAATGTACAAATAGGCAACAGATAGAGACAATCCCTACCCACTGACGGGCTTACAGTCTAATCGGGTGAGACAGACAGACAAGAAAGCTTGCTATGTTCCAGGCACTGTATTAGGCGCTGGGGTGGATACAAGCAAATTGTGTTAAACACCATTCCTGTCCCATGTTGGAATCACAGTCTCAATCCCCATTTTACAGATGAGATAACCAAGGCATAGAGAAGTGAAGTGACTTGCCTGAGGTCCAGCAGTTCAGTGGCACAGCTGGGATTAGAACCCATGACCTTCTGACTCCCAGGCCCATGTTTTATTCACTACACCACGTTCCTCTCCTCATAGAGGAATAAAGGATGAGAGCCCAGAATGGAACTGTATCCGATCAGATTAATTGAATCTACCCCGGGACTAGTTTTTTTTCGTACACACTAAGCACTTAATAAATATCATAGATATAGATGTATAAAGGACGAAAAAGGGAATTTTTCACAGGCAATTTTTTGGCAGAGCTGCATTCACTTGGAAAATAAAGGCTTTTGATAAGAACTGTAGGAGTTTACAAAGGGCCACTGAGAAGTCACAGATCTATAAACAAGCAAGTGGAGAATTCATCATCAACAAATGCAGAGATGATGATGCTAGGCTCATCCAACCCTCCTCCGATTGAATTTCAATCGGATTTCCATGATGTAGAGTCCAGGTTTCCTCCAGGAGCATCTACCAATTGTCAAAAGCACAAAAAACAGAAGCATCCGAGTCCTGGATTGAGTATCTTCTGCTCGCTCTCTCTGGGACAAGGCCTAAATCCAAACAGAACACGACATAGCTTCGAAAAGCCCATTCTGCTGGAATGGTGACTCTGCCCGGAGGAAAGACGTGATCGATACTCGCTGCGTGAAATGAACACTCGCTGTGTGGATCGGATGCTGTGCGTAATGGGGAGTTTCAATGCGACAGGTCCCTCTGATGCCCGTATGGCATTGTCGTGGGTTAGGGAGAGCAGGTGTTTTGGGTTTAAATTGTCACAGAGACAATTAGGAATCAATATCATTAGCATCAGAAGGATGCCAGTCCCAAATACACAGATGACCATGAAGACTTCCTGCCTCCATGCGGGATATTTCTTTTTTTTTTTTTTTTTAAAACAACTATCAAGACTTGAAAAACTTGACCCTTGAAAACAGACTGCTTGGATGCATTATAATTGTTACGAGGGTGATGTAGCAAACAATTTGAAATGAAATCTGATATTTTAAAAGTGTGGTTTGCAATATTATGCAATAAAAAATGCTATCCTCAGGCAGAGGACACACACCACTCATTAAATCCGTTCTCAGATATCATGGGAAAAGTGGCAGATGATGACTATCACTGAGTCGAGTAAACATCAGGATACCGAATTAGGAGGCTCAAGCCTAGGTGATTAGCCCGAGA
Source organism: Ornithorhynchus anatinus (assembly GCF_004115215.2). Taxonomy (NCBI): domain Eukaryota; kingdom Metazoa; phylum Chordata; class Mammalia; order Monotremata; family Ornithorhynchidae; genus Ornithorhynchus; species Ornithorhynchus anatinus. The sequence goes on from NC_041749.1 coordinate 11,055,519, forward strand.
GGTCTAGTCAGCTCTTCAGGAGAAAGAGGACACAACTGTGTGCTCTCTGCGATCAATCGCCCTCCCCCACCCTAAATCCACACCTTCTCCTTTTGTCAGGGGACAAAAAACAGGCACTTTCAGCTCATTGTGGACATGACATGGGGCTGTTTATTGTGCTTTCCCGCTGGGTGGGGGCTTTTCTCTCAGGCCAGAGGAATGTTCTGCCCCCAACTCAGTGAGGCAATGTGAGAAGACTCCAGAAATGCCACTCAGGACACCACGGTTCTAGTCCCAGCTCCACAGTGACTGCTCAATGAGCTTAGGCAACACTGAGAGCACCACGTGGGACAAGGACTGGATGAATATCAGGGAAGACAGGCATAATACAGCAAGGCCAACAAACCCACCTTGTGCCTCCGCTTAACCTCTCCCTCAGAAGAAATTCACCCCATTCCTAAATGAGAGGACAGGACTTTCCCACCATGGACAGACAAGCCCAGTCTCCTCCATGTGGCACTTAGTTACTGCTCAACAAATACCATAAAAAAATCTAGAGGATAGTAAGAGATTTGACGGGGAGGTGTTTGGGAGCTTCTGAAAAGCAGAGGCAAAGCCAGTCCCTTTGCACTGTGAGGTTTGTAATTCACACACCCGTCCTGCAATTCTCCCGACAGGTCTAGGACCTTGATATTTGACAATTTTGTCTTGCTAAAGCAATCCTTAGACCACGAGGCCCAGGTGAGACCACTGTGTCTGAAAGTTGATTATCTCCTATTTATGCCAGCACTTAGTATGATTCTTAGCACATAGTAAGTGCTTGACAAACATTATTAATATTATTATTGTTGCTAATACTATACGGAACCCTACTCTACCCCACCGTTTCCAAACTTACTGATTGGGATGTGCTTGGAGACAGGATCTCAAACCTCCTCTTAAGTCAAGGAGAAAGTACAACTATTACTTCCACGTGATATACCAGACCTGTAGCTGTCATTCGGCCCAAGCAACTTTGGAAGAAAATTGAATTAATTTGCATACAATCAGCAACACCAGTGAGTCATCTCTTGCGTTGCTCTTAGGTCAATTGAGCGTTTCATGATGACTTCATTTTATATATCTTAATAGAACAACAGAAACAACAGTAATTGAATGAACAAATTTTTATTGCTGATAAGAAAATCCTAAGAAAGTTTCCTTTAAAAAAAATTCACATCCTAATTAATGTATTTATTGAGAACTTACTGTGTTCAGAGCATTCATTCAGGGAAGTCCAGGGGAAACACAGAAGAGGCAGAGCAGCAGCTAGATGGATAGAGACCATAACAGCGATAACAGAAAAACCGTTAGAAAGGTTGGGGATTATGGAGGACAAAGTATATCCATGGAGTCTCTATGAATCGGAAATGACTCGGCGGCACTTAATAGTAATAATTCTGAGTGTGGGGCACTGTGTTAACCCTTTGGGAAAATACAACAGAGTTAGTAGTCACGGTCCCTGCTGACATTGAGCTGGAGAGACAGTCAATAGTATTTACTGAGCGCTTACTGTGCGCAGAGCACTGTACCAAGTAGATGGGAGAGTCGTTGAGAAGGCATATGGCAGTTTATAGCTATATTGTACTCTCCCAAGTGCTTAGTACAGTGCTCTGCACACAGTAAGTGCTCAATACGTCATTGAAAAATGAATATAATAAACAGATTTCCTACCCGCAACGAGCTTGCAGTCTTGAGGATAGGAAGGGATATGGGCGGAGGGTGACGTGAATATCAAGTACTTAAAGGGCACAGATCTAAGCGTATGAGTGAGGCAGAACAGAGAGGGTGTCGGGGAAATGAGAGCTTAGTTGCAGAAGTCCTCTTAGAGACGATGTGATTTTAATAAGGTTTTGAAGATGGAGAGAGTGGTCGTCTGTTGTATATAAATGGGAAGGGAGTTCCGGGCCAGAAGAAGGACATGGGTGACGAAATGACAGGAAAAGAGACAGGATCCGGGGACACTGAATAGATCTGCATTAGAGGAGCACAGTATGTTGGCTGCACTGAAGTAGGAAACCAGCACAATAAAGTAAGATTCCAAACGTGTTATCCCTCCTACTTAGAATGTGAACCTCATTTGGGTCTGATTATTGTGTATTTACCACAGTGCTTGGCACACAGTAATTAAGCACCACAGTTATTATTAGGATAGTTTGGCATGTCCTATCTTGCTCAACCTATTTGATGCTACCCAGATGAGGATGTAGTTAGAGATAGGCAAGCCGGAGCCAGAATAACGCTACTCAATATGCTACCGCTCAACAAACTGGGACCCTCAAAGTCATAGGGGTTTAGTGGGAAAAGCATTGGGAGTCAGAGGACCTGGGTTCTAACCCTGTTGTGTAACCTCGGGCAAGTCACTTAACTTCTCTGTGCCTCAGTTTCCTTATCTGTGAAGTGGAGATTCCCGTGAGCCCTGTCTGGAACAAGGAATGAGTTAGATCTGATTATCTTATAATCAAACCCCGTGGTTTGTATCGTCTTTTCCACAGAATACGTGTTTAACAAATAACACAAATTTTATCATGATCTGTAAAATGGGGATTAAATCCTCCCCCCCGGGAGGGGCGGCGGGGAGGAGATTGTGTCTAACTTATAACACTGCATCTCTGCAGTGCTTAGGGTTTAATAAACCCTTAATAAACAGGTTCATCATTTCTATTAGTGTCCAGTGCTGCCATTTCTTCTCTATCTCGAGGCACCCCCGCTGATTTCAAGAGGAAAGAGGGGCAGGAGAGAAAGTGACTGAGCAATGAACAGTTTCAGTCATTTGATCATATTTATTGAGTGCTTACTGTGTGCAAAGCACTGTACTAATCACTTGGGAGAGTATAATAAGACAGACACATTCCCTGCCCACATCGAGCTCACCTTCCTACTCATTCAATCAATAGTATTTATTGAGCACTTACTATGTGCAGAGCACTGTACTAAGCGTTTGGAATGTACAAATCGGTAACAGATAGAGACAGTCCCTGCCCTTTGACGGGTTTACAGTCTAATCGGGGGAGACGGACAGACAAGAACAATAGCAATAAAACCACAGGTCCAGATGGCCCTAAATAAAGTGTTTGAGATCACATGCTTATACCTGCCTTGGCTACTGGAAACAATCTCAAGCAAAAAACGTTGAAAAAAAGTGGTTTTATATCAGGTGTCTGATCGCAACACACAATCACTGGGATATGGGCAGGGAACACGTCCTCTAATTCTGTTCTATTGTACTCTCCCAAGCATGAGTGCTCTGTCCCTATTAAGCACTCAAATGGCTTTGATCAATATTTGCCCCCAAATATTTAAAAGCCTCCTGACTAGATGACATCAGGCCTAAGCTGTAGAGATGCTTTTTATAGCCCAAGGTAGAGGACAGTAGAGGACTGAAGGTCAGGAATGGCTGTCAACCCTCTCTTCTGATATAGGAGAGGTTGGTTGCGGACTTATAAAGATTCATGGCCTGAGGGGCTTTGAAGTGAAAAAACAGAAAAAGAGACATAACACTCACTTTGTCTTGACCCCTTAGGGAGCCTACAACTGCTCAAGTTGAAAACCCCATTGAGCCAAGGTGTTTTATTTGCTTCAGAGTGGAGTGGTCGGCAGTTGGATTAAGAGGGGTGTAATGTGTCATCGGCCAACGACAAGCTTCACACACCTGGTTTTCCCAAAAGAGGGGGTGCATTCAAAGGTGTGGGGGAGGAATTCTAACAATAGGTCTTCTCGAATTAGGGGCTAGGACCCCAGGAAGGGCCTGGGTCTAAACATCTGAACCCTTGCTTTTAGTCGACTGTGGACTACAGAAACTACAGAGAAGGAGCGTGGCTTGGTGGAGCGAGCCCGGGCTTGAGAGTCAGAGGTCGTGGGTTCTAAGTCCGGGTCCATCATTGATCAGCTGTGTGACTTTGGGCAAATCATTTGATTTCTCTGTGCCTCAATTACCTCAACTGTAAAATGGGGATGAAGACTTTGAGCCCCACATGGGACAACCTGATTACCTTGCATCTACCCCAGCACTTAGACCAGTGCTCAGCACATACTAAGCGTTTAACAAATATCATTATCATTATTATTATCATCATCATTAACAAGGTGAACCAGAGTCTCCTTTAGCTGCTGAGCTCTCCCCTGAAGTCTTAACTTCAAAAGGAAAATCAGTTGTTTCCTTTGTCTGTTTTAAAGTTCAGTAGGCAACTGGAGAGGCTATAGGATGGATATCAGGAAAGATAGAAGTAGTGAGTGCTTGTATGTGTGGAAGATGCAGAACGTGGAGTACCTTATAGAGTGCCTGGTTGAATAATAATGTTAAGCATTTTTACTATATGCTAAGCAGTGTTCTAATCGCTGGAATGTACATCTAATCGCTGGGGCAGATTTTTTTATGAGACGTTCTTCCCCTTGACTATTTATTTCCATTGTTCTTGTCTGCCCGTCTCCCCCGATTAGACCGTAAGCCCATCAGAGGGCAGGGACTGTATCTGTGGCCGATTTGTACATTCCAAGCGCTTAGTACAGTACTCTGCACAAAGTAAGCGCTCAATAAATACTACTGAATGAATGAATACAGGATAATCAGGTCAGACACAGTCCCTGTCTCACATGGGACTCAGCAGCATGGATTAGTGAAAAGAGCACGGGCTTGGGAATCAGAGGACGTGGGTTCTAATCCTCTTCTGCCACTTGTCACCTGTGTGACCTCAGGCAAGCCACTTAACTTCTCTGTGCCTCACTTACCTCATCTGTAAAATGGGGATGAAGACCGGGAGCCCCACATGGGACAACCCGATTACCTTGTATCTACTCTGGTGCTTAGAACAGTGCTTGGCACACTGTAAGCACTTAAATACCATTATTATTATTAATAATCCCATTTTCAAGATAAGGTAACTGAGGCACAGAGAAGTTAAGGGAATTGTCCAAGGTCACAGAGCAGGCACGTGGCAGAGTCAAGATTAGAAAACACGTCCTCCGACACCCAGGCCCACTCTCTTTCCACTAGGCCATGCTGCTTCTCCATATAAATGAGATGCCATAGAGTGGTGGAAGGAAAGTAGAGCTGATGCAGAACATGGAATGAAAGCTTTTGAGCAGTGATTTCAGCTGTCACTGCTCTTTGGATTCCAGGCCAATAAACCATTTTAACACTAGCCTCTCCTGAGCGGACCCGTACGAACAATGCAGTTCAGTAAAACATCTCACAAGGGCACGACAGTGTCCCCCTATAAGCAGCAGCCACCCATATGGAAATAAAGAACTTTTGCCCCCAACTATAATGTGGAAATGACATTCTAAGCGAAGTCAAGATAAGACAATTATCTCGATAAGGAGATAAGGAGCCCAATATTAGAAAGGAGACTGGGAGTTGGTGGTTGTGTTGCCAAGATTATCTATGTTGACTGCTTAAATTCAAACAATTAGAGCAGCGTGGCTCAGTGGAAAGAGCCTGGGCTTGGGAGTCAAAGGTCATGGGTTCAAATCCCAACTCTGCCACTTGTCAGCTGTGTGACTGTGGGCAAGTCACTTTACTTCTCTGGGCCTCACTTGCCACATCTGTAAAATGGGGATTAAGACCGTGAGCCTCACGTGGGACAACCTGATTACCCTGTATCTACCCAGCGCTTAGAACAGTGCTGTGCACATAGTAAGCACTTAAATACCAACATTATTACTTCAAGTTCAACCCAGGCTGAAAAACAGCTGCTTCAGAATACAGCTGAGTTGCCTGGCTGGAAAAAAGTTTGGAAAACTATTCTCCTCATCACATTTTTTTTTTACCCAAATAGAGAATATGCACCAAAGGGTTGTCTAATCACACATATTTTGGATGAATCCTAAAAGATGAAAACATACAATGGATAAACAGGGGTTGTGTGAGGAAAAGAGTCACATGGAAATAAGGTGGTTGCTGTTTACTTTCAGACAGATTACTCTTGGAAAATGGATTAATTTGTGGGGAGGTGAGCAGGAAAAGACATGCCAAGAATACTGAATGAGATGAAGATGAATAGAAAAGACTACATCTGTGTTGCCATACCACTACTTTGCATTAATCACAGTATATTTGTGGGCTTTTTTTTTTTTTTAATATTTCTGATGGCAGAACTCCTTAACAAAATGCCATGTAGTTGATTTTTAGAAATAGCACTTGCCTTTTTCCTCAGATAAATGTTTGTGCAGGTAATGCCAATATTAATGCAGAGATTTTTCTCCATCACAACAAATGAACAATATAGTTTGATCTCAAACAAGGAACCTTGTTTTTATAAATTAATTCAGCAACTCAAGCCATTGGGAAATATGTGTCTTTTCATTTGACTTCTCAGGCACTAATCAATTGCTAATTATCTTTAACCATATCGACCTTCTCCCAGAGTTTTTTGCCTTATAGATTAATGAATGACATTACAAGGGGTACAATATCACACAAGGCGAGGAATGGACTCATGCATTATTCATCAAACATAAATACATACTGTTTTATTGGGACTTTGAAAGATCTCTGAATCAGCACTAGGGACACGATCAGACAGGCAAAGGTAAGAATTTAGGATAAGGGAACGGTGTAGAGGAAAAGCAAAAAGCAGACCAACCTGCTTAGAAATTTACCTGGGAAGGACAAAAAAGAAAACAAGATGGTGGCCAACAAAATGACAGTCAGCACACACAATTAGTGGCTCTACATATCACTATTCTTGGCCTCCTGATCAGAAACAATTAGCTAATAGGCCTGAATAAAAGAAAAACAGGGTGCACTCAATATATATTACAAAATGACTCTTCAGAAGCCTTCTTGAAGATAAATGAGTACCCTAAAATAGTGTCCATGCTTTACTAAATTTCTCCTCAAGTAGAGTGAGGAATATTTACACGGTCATAGAACAGGTTGACATTAGGAGCTGCCATTCATGGATTAAGAATTAACTTGAGTTGCCCATTCTGAAATTCCATTCATACAGGAAATAACCAGAAAGTGTTTTTTTTTTTTTCCCCAAGACATTCAGTGTTATTACTGAGGAAAATGTGTCATAAAAACACACGCTGGTTCTTGGATAGGACATTTCAGAATTTCATATTTTGCCCTGTTGTTTTCAATGTATCATTTTTATTGTTTTCCCCCTACCCCTGCCCGCCCCGCCCAGCCAACTCCCACCTATTGATTACAATCCTTTTAGAGTTAAAACATAATCTCATCCACTGTGTTTTCTTTCAAGTGGTGTCATTTTTTTCCTACAGCAGACATTGATTTTTTTCCTAAAATGCCTAATGGAGTTTAAAAGGAGCATGAAATTTCAGTTTATTTCCTCAGTTTTCCTTCAGCATCATTACATGCCTATTCAGCTCCAAAGAAGGAAGATTTTTTTTTTCCCCCCAATTACAACACCTTATGCGATTGGATTCTGAAAAAGCAGAAAGCAAGAATCAATCAACTATCACATTAATAGATTGCTTATTGTGTGCAGAGCACTCTACTAAGCTCTTGGGAAAGCACAATGTAGCAGAGCTGGTAGACATATACCCTGCCTACTTATGGAAAAAAAATGGTTCATTCATTCAGTTGTATTTGAGTGCTTACTGTGTGCAGAGCACTGTACTAAGTGCTTGAGAAAGTACATTATAGCACTAAACAGCTCACAGCAAGCTTCATTTGTAAGTGCTCCAGTTTCTCCAAATTCTTTTCTGAACCAAAAAGACCTTGTTAGTTATGTATAAGGCTCTCATCCTCTAGAAGCCAAACTCTAGCACTGCTTACGAGACAGAATGTCATAGCCAGAAACTCTCCCTACTTTCAAAGCTCTCCTAACGTCCCTGTCTTTTTGGTGTAGTATTTTCAAGCACTCGTTAGGCGTCAAACACTATGCTAAGAACTGGGGTAGACACGATAATCAGATCAGGCACGATCTCTAACTCAAACAGGGCTTACAGTCTAAAGGGGAGGGAGAACAGGTACTGAATTCTCATTTAACTGATGAGAAAACAGAGACAGAAAAATTAATCTATGGCATTTGTTCTTGTCTGTCCGTCTCCCCCGATTAGACTGTAAGCCCATCAAAGGGCAGGGACCGTATCTGTTACCGATTTATACATTCTAAGCACTTAGTACAGTGCTCTGCACATAGTAAGTGCTCAATAAGTACTATTGAATGAATGAATTTTTAACAATAGTAATAATAATAATAATGACGATGGTATTTAAGTGCTTACTATGTGCCGAGCATTGTTTTAAGCACTGGGTTAGATACAAGATGATGAGGTTGTCCCACATGGGGGTCACAGTCTCAATTCCCATTTTGCAGATAAGGTAACTGAGACACAGAAATTAAATGACTCACTTTAGGTCACACAGAAGACGTGGCAAAGACGGGATTAGAAACCATGACATTCTGCATCCCAGGCCCACGCTCAATCCACTAAATCACTCTGCTTTCCCCTACTAAGCATGTGGGAAAATACAATAGTATCGATAGACGTGATCCCTTATACTCTACAGGGGTTTACAAGTTATGTGACTTGACCAAGGTCACGGAGCTGGTTAGTGGTAGAGCTGGGATTAGAACCTAGGTCTGCTTATTCCTTATCCTAGGCTTGCTCCACCAGCCCAGGTTACTTTCTTACCTCCTCCACCAAGTCTTCCCTGCTGTGTGGCTCAGTGGAAAGGGCACGGGCTTGGGAGTAAGAAGGTCATGGGTTCTAATCCTAACTCTGCCACTTCTCAGCTTTGTGACTTTGGGCAAGTCACTTCACTTCTCTGGGCCTCAGTTATCTCATCTATAAAATGGGGATAAAGACTGTGAGCCCACGAGGGACAACCTGACCACCTGTATCCTCCCCAGCATTTAGAACAGTGCTTTGCACATAGTAAGTGCTTAAATGCCATCATTATTAATTTCCCATCACCTTAGGTCGATTAAGCCCATCAGTCACCCCTTGCACTTAGAAACACACTCATAACTACCCTCAGCATTCATGCATATATAAGGTTTGGTGTACACAATTATGAAGGGGACATAATAGAAGGGGCACATAAATGAGGTGGGGCAATTGCAGGCGATAACTAAAGAGTAAATGAAGGACAGGATGATTAAATCAACACAGCTGATAGTGACAGCAGAAAAGATTGAAGAGATTTATCTTCAAAGACAACTGGATTGGACAAGAGAAAGATGATCCCTTCATCCTCAAAAAGAAGGTTAAAAGCACCAACACTAAAGAATGAAACAAATGCCTTTAAGTAAGAGAAAGAAGCAGAGTGACTAGAAGAGGAATCCTATCCCAGGATGGGCAGATAAGGGAAGTTTTTCAAACACGCAGTTCATGACAGCTGAACTGGTGACAAACTCTTGTGAAGACTGAACAGAGTCTTGCCCAGCAAACACCACAAAATATTCGGACACTTCAGAAATGCCGGGGACCACCCAGGAGATAATGTCAGAGATGCGAATACCCATCTTCAGCGGGGAACCAGGGAAGACTGTGGAATATTGGGGGTGGCTCAGTGGAGGGGTTTTAGAAGATGGTGGACACCACCCAGTAACTCTGTTAGTCAAAGGGACCATGAGTACATTAATCCAACGTAGGATGGCCATTCTCCAGTACACCTGTCTCCATTAAACGGCTTTGTTTCCAGCACCTTGACACTGTCGTTGATTCTCTGGACAACTAGTTTGGAGTATTGGGTGTGTGAGTGTGTTGGGGAGGGTGTGTATATATAGTTGAGAATCACCCTAGTCAATTCAATATATTCAATTATTTATTTCACTCTAGTTGCAAGTATTTTTGTGTTCATTCCCTTCCTAACATACAAAGACCCTGTGGGCAGAAATGTATCACTTTTTTGAATTCAGTATTTACCAAGCTTCTCATAGAGAGCACTACATCAGGTAGAAATTAAATAAATTAATAAATATTTTTAAATTATAAAAATTAAATTTTCATCTAGATCATCTGAATAGGGTCTTGGAAGCAGAAGATAATCATGAAACATTATTATGAAAACATGGAGAGGGAGCCCATTTTCATTATTATGAAAACGTGAGAGGGAGCCGAATTTTTCTACTGTCAAGTCTCTGTTTTCAGTTTTCTCCAGCTTCTTTGGTCCCTCTCACATTTTTCAGACTGTAACTGAGGTTCTTAGTAAATTCTAATTTAGGGTTTGTTTTCACTTGTTACTAAAGAATTTGAATTTATTGAATTCACAGCATGAAAACAAATCTTATTGCTAGCAAAACTGTGTAAGGGTATTTTCACAGATTTTTCTCCTCTAGTAGAGTGAAATTAGTCTTGCCTGATAATACTGTTTGGTTGGAGCAATTTTCATAGAAGAGGAAAAAAAAATGTATGTTTGTCATCTATTGCTTTGTCACTGCCAGAGTAAGATCATTCACTATACCATATGACATTTTTTTTCTACCCACTTTGAAAATTCAGATGACAAATTACATGTGCAGAAAAATCCCAGGGTCAGTCAATTACATATCTTGAGTGTTTACTGTGTGCGGAGCACTGCATGAAAAGCTTGGGAGAGCACAATATAACAGAGTTGGTAGACACTTTCCCTGCCCACAATGCAGGATAAGAACATTTCTCTGATTTTTAATACTGCAAGACCCTTTCCTCTACTCATTTTAATTCCACTGCTTCCCAATACTCCCTGTGGTGTTACTGTAACAGATTACTTACCTTCTGCTTCATTTAAATGATTCAGTAATTTATGGGAAGTTACGTTATTTCCAACCTATCCCAGACTACGCTTTCACAGCAACAACAACAAAAAGCCTTTATGAGGAGAAAAAGATCAGTGTTTACGGTCTTAGATGTCAGTAGCTAAATAATACAATCAGCTTCAATCATATTATTGAACACTTACTATATGCAGAGCACTGTAGCAGACACGCTCCCTGCCCATAACTAGCTTACACTCTAAAGATCATTGGGTTTTGTTGTAGCTAAGGAAAATTTTCAGCCCAAATTTATTTACCTATTTATTTTTGAATCTCAGAGCCTAGAGTTCACTTGTTCTTCCTCCCTCACCCCATATGGGACAGTGACTGGGTCAGATCTGATTATTTTGTACCTTCTCCACTTAAAAAAAAAATGGTATCTGTTAAGCACTCAGTGTCAAACACTGTTCTAAGTACTGGGTTAGATACTCAATGTCAGGTTGGACATAGTCTCTGTCCTACATGGGGCTCACAGTCTCAGTAGGAGGAAGAGCAGGTATTTAATCCCTACTTCTTAGCAAATAACTTAGCAAATAGAAAGTGTTTGGTAATTATTATTTGGGTGAATTATAGCAACAACAACAACAACAACAACGATAATGGTATTTCGTAAGCATTTACTATGTGCCAGGCACTGTACTAAACACTTAGGTGGTTACAAGATACAGTCTCTGTCCCACAGGGGCTCACAGTCTCAATCCCCATTTTACAGATGAGGTATCTGAGGCCCAGAGAAATTAAATGACTTGCCCAAGGTCCCACAGCATGCAAGTGGTGGAGTCAGGATTAGAACTCATGACCTTCTGACTCCCAGGCCCATGCTCTATCCACTACACCATGCTGCTTCTCAAGTTAGAATATTTAGGAAACGGTTTGACTCTTGTCCGCCCAAAAGTTGTGAATGACAAGCGTGAACTCTGACTTGACCAAACATATTAACCTGACTTGGAGAACTTATCAGGAAAGCCTAATTTGCTTAGAAAGAGCTATAATCCATTTCTGTACTAGATCTAAACACTTTTGTGTGACCAACAGATACAGTAAAGAGGGCTTTGGTGCTCTGCACGTAGGAAGCGCTCAATAAATACTACTGAATGAATGAATCTCCTGATTTCCATGGACCAAAGATCTTATCTGCTGAGCTCCATTTTGGTCTGAGTCTACAATAAAATTCAGATACTGCACGATTTTGATTTTCCAATAGTCTCAACATCCTAGACAACCTGTTCCCAGCAGTGGAGAAAAGGGAGATCCTCCAGTGCTTTCCAGTCAGCTATCTCCTCCTCCCTACCTCCTGAGGCTGGTATCTTTGGGGGCATCTTGAAGTCCTGTGACTAAACCGTGGAGATTCTTTTAATTGTATTTGCGTGCTTACTCTGTACAGCGCATTATAATCATTGCTTTATCAATTTATTGGCTTTGCTTTGTTAGGCTACTGTTTCCTGTGGGTTGCTTCCAGGCCCTTCCTCCCCCTTTAAACTGAAAATTCCCACGGGCCTAGTGTTTTGTAAGTACTATTATTATTCCTATTTCACACTGACTTACTTAAACACTGCATTTACCAGGCTTGGCTGAGCTAGAAGGTCCTGGTGACAATTAACAAGTGAACACAGACGCGGGAGGCAGAGCCAAGAAGAAAGCAAGCCTGAAACATCCCGAAAATATTCAGTGTACTGAATAGCTTCTATGCACATCTGTGGGTATGTTTTATATTAGGTCAATTCTTTAACTCTTGAATAGTCCGATCACCATGGGAAATTCTTCCGCTGTTTGCCCTTAGGCCAATTTTCCTGCTGTGTTTGCTTTCCTGGATTGCCACATGCTCTTGCCTGGAGTTTTGGCCTAGATTTGAACTTTGCTTTTAAATGTTCCACACACCGTGGGATAGGATGCAACATGACAGTCCCCAAATCATATCAGTCTTTAGTACTTGTAACTCATTTCCATCCCAGAGCCCATATGTAATCCTCAATCATTTACAAATGTATTTTTCCCCCCACTTTGAGAAGGAGAGTGAAATTTGATCATTTTAAATTCAGCATGAAGAGATTGTTTGGCTTCGATAAGTGAGCGATTGTTTTTCTTTCCCCTCATTTGTATTGATCCATGAGCTTTGGTGAATAAACAGCAGATAGTGAGCCACTTCATACTTTTAATTCAAAAGTAAAGGCACAAGAGCAGCAGCGTGGCTTAGTGAAAAGGGCAAGTCTTGGGAGTCAGAGGTCGTGGTTTCTAATCCTGACTCCGCCACTTGTCTGCTGGGTGACCTTGGGCAAGTCGCTTCATCATGCCTCGATTACCTCATCTGTAAAATGGGGATTGAGACTGTGAGCCCCTCGTGGGCAACCTGATTATCTTTTATCTACCCCAGCGCTTAGACCAGTGCTTGGTACGTAGTAAGCGCTTAAGTACCCCCAGAATTATTGTGATGATGATGATCAAAGAGACTGCATGAATATTAGTCAACAGCTGACCCCGAAATCTCTGAGGATCCAAGAGACTGATGATGGAGGAGCCTCTCGTCAGGAATAACGGACAGGCCTCTTTTGGTCCTTAGACTTCAGGACCTAGAACCTGCACAGAGGAATTGATCCTAGTAACAGTGGCTTGTCCCTGGCCACTCGAACTCTCTCATCCTTGCCAGCCACATTCCCAGGGCATCAGAGTGGTACAGGGCATTGCCACGTACACACTTTAACATGTAAGTCCCATTTACGTCCAAAGTGACCATACTACCCAAGATACATACCTTGAAAAAATAAAATGACAATAACTAAGAAAGCAATAGGAGCTGTATCAGTTGTCCGGTAGAACATTCCAGAACTCTGTACCGATCGCTGCGGGGATAGGCCGTGACTAGAGAAAACTGTGATCAGTTCAGTCATATTTAATGAGCACTTGCTGTGTGCAGAGCACTACACTAAGCACTTGGGAGAGAACAATATAATCAGAGTTGGTTGAGAGGTTCCCTGCCCACAATGAGCTTACAGTCCAGAGGTTGATAGAGACATTAATATAAATTAATTACGGGTATGTGCATAAATGATGCGGAGCTGTGGGAGGGGTGAATGAAGGGTGCAAATCCAGGTGCAGTCGGGGAAGTAGCAAATAAAGCAAGAGGCAGCATCAATAGCGTACCGGAGCACTAAATTGCCAAATAGGATCCCTTCCCAACCTACAAAATGAAAATTTAGGTCCCAGCTGATTTAGGAGGTTCACTGGCTAATAGATTGCGTCGCAATGATCGTTCATACGTAATGAGCGGATCAGGGGAAGAAACAAAATCAAACTCTAACAGGATTGGCTCTGCTGCTTCCAACCATTTCCCTCCCTCCAAATATCCGTTTGGGATTATTTTTCCCCAGTATGAATTAATTTGCAGTTTCCCATGTCAGAGCTCGTATTTATTTCCTGCTCATTTCCGATTTCCAGCATCCTCCTCTTACTCCTTCTCTGTCCTCGCCAACGGTAACAACAAACAACATTTTGAAAAGGGTATTCCCTGTCAGTCGAATCCATCCACATTCTACCCGCAGAACCTCTGCGTATTCCCCCGGTCAGACACTACCTGTCTTCAACTTCAGACCATTCCTCCTGCTGCTCATCCAAGTCCTGAGAACATCAGAGTTGGGAGTGAGGAAGGGGAAGCCAGTACATTTTACCTACACCTGGACAGTTTTTCTTGCCTCTTAGTTTGGGTCAGAAATGAGCAAAAGTACGGCTCTCGAGCTTGAAAAGGCCCGGTGATCTTTACTCCATGAGGGCCCGGATGAATGCATGGGAGAGTGACAGTCGCTTCTCCTCCTTGCCCCTGCAAAGGAAGGGAGGAGTTGGCAACAGTGTGGCAACTTAGACAAGTCTCCAAAATTCACTCCAATGTACCTGGGCTTCCCGTGCTTTTGCACCCCTTCCTCTGAAGCCAGTAGCGTGGCCCAGTGGTTAGAGCACAGACCTGGAAATCAGAAGGCTCTGGGCTTTAATCCCAGCTCTGCCACTTGTCCTCTCTGTGACCTCAGGCAAGTTACTTCACTTCTCTGGCCCTCGGTTTCCTCAACTGTAAAATGGGAGTTAGGGCGGTGAGCCCCATGTGGGACACGGACTGGGTCCGACCTAACTTGTACCTACCCAAGCGCTTAGCACAATGCCTGGCACATAGTAAACACTTAAATGTCATTAACAACCAAGCAACACGACTCCCAGCAGGATCTCAAATCCAAGCCAAGGCCAAATGACCTACTTGACAGAGCTCACGAGTGGGAGTCTGTCTAACGCCCTGGGCTCTACCTCCAGCCCCACTTACCTGTTGCTTAACCTTGGGCAAGTCACTTCACATCTCCGCGTCTCAGTTCCCTCATCTGGAAAACGGGAATGAAAACTGGGAGCCCTATGTGGCACAAGTACTGTGTCCCACCTGATTACCTTGTATCTACCCCAGCACTTAAACAGTGTCTGGCACATAGTAAGTGCATAAAAAATACCACAATCGTTACAAATATCTGTTCTCCCTCTTACACTGGGAGCCCTGTGTGGGATAATAATAAAGATGGTATTTGTTATACGCTTACTATGTGCCAAGCACTGTTCTAAGGGCTGGGGGGGGGGGGGATACATGGTAATCAGGTTGTCCTACGTGAGGCTCACAGTCTTAATCCCCATTTTCCAGATGAGGGAACTGAGGCACAGAGAAGTCAAGTGACTTGCCCACAGTCACACAGCTGACAAGTGGCAGAGCCGGGATTCAAACCCATGACCTCTGACTCTCAAGCCCGGGCTTTTTCCACTGAGCCACGCTGCTTCTCAAATTCAAATTCATTTGAGCACCACCATTTTTAAGGTAGCAACTGCCCAAAGATGACAGCCACACTGCCGGGACTGGAGAGAGTCCACGTAGTAACTGAGAGACAATATGGCTGTGTGGTCAGAGGACCTGGGTTCTTATCCCAGCTCTGTCACTGGTCTGCTCTATGACCTCAGGCAAGTCACACCTCCTGTGCGCCTCGGTTCCCTCATCTGAAAAATGGGGATTCAAAATCTGTTGTCCCTCCTCCTCCTCAGACTATGGAGTCCCGTGTGGGACGTGATGATCTTCTATCTACCCCAGCACTTAGTACAGGGCTTAGTACGGTACAATCAGTGGAGTAAGCGAGACTGGTCACTATCTCTCCCCAACCAAGTTCCTGGATCTGCTTTAAGGCCTGCTGTGCCCTGGAACAACAGTGACCTCAAGTCCAGCTTACTCTCCCTCTTACCAACTTCCCCTATCAAATCCAAGCCAATCCGCAGCACTTAGTGAGTACAAGAGAAAGCACAGCACGACCACAAGGATCTTATAAATCTAGCAAGAAACTCAAAACTAAGATCTGAGCCTCGCTTACTCCCTTTACAAAAGCTACCATGGAGAAGGGAGGGAGAGGTTCCAATAAAGAGATGACATGGAAGAGGAAATGGACTCCCTTGGATTCACACAATTCAAAGAGTAATTATGGAAACAATGTGGGGAAATGAAGGGACAGTAATTTGGCACGGGTTGCCAGCCATCGACTTCCAATTAGGGCTGCCGACTCCTTCGGGGATCAAACAAAATATGTCTAAAAATCCAGACTAGAACCTCAACACTGTGTAATATACTAGCTATATCATTTTCTGGTACACCCAAGCCTCCTTAGCGATGGTTTTAATTAAGCACATATTAAGTGCCAAACTCTGTGCAAAGCACTAGAGCCCAGGGAATTACAGACATGCACTCGTGAGATCTGTCGAGTAGGCCATTCGGCCTTGGCTTGGATTTGAGATCCTGCTGGGAGTCGTGTTGTTGCTTTGGTTGTTGATGGTATTTGTTCTTGTCACCCACAGGATCACAATCTAAACGAAATCCTGCATGAAGGAAGATGACAACGCCTCTGTGTCTATTTTGCTCTGCAGCCCGACGGGGTCACCTTGTCAGGAGAACATTCCCCGATTTCCTAGCTGAGGCTTAAGAGCGTGCTATGGAAACATTTTATGGCAGAATCGTTTGTATTAGATTTCTTATATTTCCTTTCCTCACAATAAATAATTCTGACCGATTCCCAGTGACAGTAGTCATGGGAAATAACCGGCAGGCACAGATCTGTGAGAAGCGGTGTGGCTCAGTGGAAGGAGCCCAGGCTTGGGATCCAGAGGTCATGGGTTCAAATCCCGGCTCTGCCATTTGTCAGCAGTGTGACTGTGGGAAAGTCACTTCACTTCTCTGGGCCTCAGTGACCTCATCTGTAAAATGAGGATGAAGACTGTGAGCCTCACTAGGGACAACCTGATGACCCTGTATCTACCCCAACGCTTACAACGGTGCTCTGCACATAGTAAGGGCTTAACAAACCAACATTATTATTATCTGTGGAAAAAAGTGACCACAATCAAAGCCTTTTTAAATCAGGAGTCTGCTCTAAAAGAGCCAACTAAGGCACTAATTGGAAGAACAGCTTGTTGCCTATCACTATATTTATCCTTGTGATTATGGATGGGTCTCAAATATCCTTAACAGGCAGTCATAGGCTTCTCCATTATTTTATCCCAACTCTTCTTGAACGCAAACAGAAACTCCTTACCACTGGATGTAAAACACGCAATCACCTTGGTCCCCTCCTATTAGCTCATCGATTTCCTACTACCGCTCACTTCGGTATATTCACTGTCACTAAATCCTGTCTGTTCAACCTTCTCTGCATCTCTAAAATCCACCCTTTCCTCTCCATCCAAACTTCTACCATGTTCATCCCAGCACTTACCCTATACCACCTTAATTGCTCTATCAGCTTTCTTGATGACTCCCCTGCCTCCAGTCTCTTCCCATCCATCATCCATACTTCACTCTGCTGCCCGAATCATTTCTCTACAAAAACAATCAGCCCACCTTTCCCCACTCAAGACCCTCCAGTGGTTACCCATCCACCTCCACAAACAGAAACCCCTTGCCATTGGTTTTAAAGTATTCATTCACCAAGCTCCCATCTCCTGGCTCCCTCCTACCTTACCTCACTGCCCAGTCCACACACGTCACTCCTTTAATGCCAACTTACTCATCATACTTCAATCTGGTCTATCTTGTTGCCGACCTCTTGCCCAGGTCCTGCCCCTGGCCTGGAACTCCCTCCCCTTTCACATTGGACAGACCGTTATCCTCCCTGCTTTCAAAGCCTTTTTAACTTCACATCTCCTCCAAGAGGCCTTCCCCTAAGCCCTCATTTCCACTTTTCCCTTCTGTACCACCCTTGCAATTCAATTTGCACCCTTTATTTACCCCACCCTCACCTCCATGGCACTTCCGTTATGGATATGAACATAATTGTTTATATTAAAGTCCATCTCCCCCTCCAGACTGTAAGGTTCCTTGTAGAGGCAAGGAATGTCTCTACCAACTCTGTTATATTGTACTCTCTCAAGCACTTAGTATAGTACTCTGCACAGTAAGAACTCCAAAATTATGATTGATCTCACTCTCTTCCGCTTGCCTAACTTTTAAAGGTAATGTGTTACAAACTAGCTATTTTAAAGGCCATTTTGTTCCTAGGACATTGAATTTCAAGCTCCATTGAAAACCCTCAGCTATCTTTTAAAACTCTAAACCACAACTCTCAGAACCTCCCTTGCCAGAATTTGGGCTCTAGATTAACATGGCATTATGAAGGGGGTAAAAAAAGAAAAAAGAATACATGAGCAATTTCCACTAAATCATGGAATGCCTCTTGAAGATAGGAGCCAGAACAATTGGTCAGAATTATATTTGTCCATCCACATGGGCGGAGACACCCTACTTGTCTATCCACTTTCTCCTACTTAGCAGGCAATCACATTCCAGCTGGTCTTGGGATATAAAATGCTTAAATACCGAGAAAAACAAAATGTCTCAGGCTGTGCCAGGACGTGACAAGCTAGTATGGTTTTCCAATAATGTAAATCACCTCATGAGAAAGCAGATGTCGCTCTTAAAATGCCGCCCGAAACGATGAACTCCTTCTCTTAAGAAACCCCCAACTAGAATGAAAATAGAGAAACAGAAGGAACTATGTACCATAGTGGGTTTGGGAAGGCAGTCAGGATGGGGTTCATACTCTGAAATTACTTGAAAATGAAGTTTCTCTAACAGTAGAGGTAGAAAGACATAAGACTACAGACTTACCTTTTTCCTTTCTGAGCAAGAGGATCCTTGCTCCAGTGGGGTGCTGGCCTTTTAAACACTCTCTTCTGTTTCCCAATTAGCCTCTTGATTACAGTCCCAAGCCAGTTTCACCTGGTCCAAATCCTTACTCCAACTCTATCTAGGATGATCCTTGAAGGAGTAGACTGCCAGATAGGCTCTGCTATGAAGCAGCATGGCTACTGGAAAATTCATGGGCCTGAAAGCCTAAGGGTTTGGGTTCTAATCCCAGTTCTGCCATTTTGTCTGCTTGTGACTTTTGGCCAGTGGCTTAACTTCCCAAGGCTTGTTTCCTCATCTGTAAAATAGGGATTTAGTTCTTGTTTTCCCTCCAACTTAGTCAATGAGATCCATGAGGGAGAAGGACCGTGTCTAACCTGATTATCTTGTCATTAGCCCCAGAGCTTTGTACACGTCTTGGCAAATAGTAGGCACTTAAAAATATGATTGTTATTACCATTCTTATTATCAATAATATTAATAAGAATGAAGGTGCAGAGGAAGAGTAAGGAGGCTGGGTGGGAAAAATTGCTAAGGAACAACCAGGAGGAAGGAGGAGGTGAGGAGACAGAAAGAGTGGAGTGAAGTCACAGGGGTTTGGAGAGCAGTCTTGAAGAGCAGTAGAAAGAAGTGGATTCACAGACAAGGGAGGAAATGACCAGAGGCCAGAGCCCAACCAGAGTCGCAGGAGTTTCAGGGAAATGAATCAGCTGGCCGTACTGAGAACAAGAGTTCAAGAAACAATTAGGAGTATTAAAGAAGAGAGAGCATGGAAGGAAAAAGGTAAATTTGAGTAGCAAGGGCAAAGAGGAGGCTAAGGACAAAAAGGGAAAGGTGAACCTGAATTCAGCACTTGCCCCTAGTCATTTTAAAATGTTCAAGGTAGGGTCAGCACTCAAGGCCAAAGAGGAGTAAGTTAAGAGAGAAAGAAATGAAGTTCTGCAGGCAATAACAGAGCACTAAAAGGAATTCTTTTGGAAAGATGAGGGAGATGGGGTCGATATAGGTAGACACACCTAAACTGAGACGGATGAATGGCTAAAACGAACTTCAGGGAGACGTTCCGGAAGGATCGGTGGACAGGATTGAAAAAGTGCTTGGATGAGGAGGGGCTGTCACTGCAAATGCTCAGCGAATTCAGGGGTTCCTCTCGGCTGGTCTGTTGGCCTTCCAACAGTCTATTCATTCAGTAGTATATACTGAGCACTTACTATGTGCAGGGCATTGTACTCATCACTTGGAATGTACAATTCGGCAACAGAGAGAGACAATCCCTGCCCAACTACTACTCGATAGTACTCAACTACTCAATAGTCGGCTGCTATTGTTGCTTCTTGAGATTGTGCTTCGCTATGATCAGGAACTTAGAACTCCCAAAATAACGTTTCTATAAGAAAACAAGGAAAACTCCGTCATAGAGCACAATGGGAAATGCACTCGATAGCAAAAGGTATTTTTCCCAATTTGAATAGGATGAGTGGAGGAAAATATAAAGGCGGGAGGTTGTCGCTATGTCAGAAATTGAAGGTTAGAGAAAATGTAAAATGGGGGGAATACTAGAAAGGAGAGGAGATGGGCAGAAACCTCAGGGAACCTCATGGGCTGGAGCTCCAGGATCTATAGACGTGTTCAGTTCCCAGACCGACAGCCACCTCTCCCTGCCATTTTTATGATCTGCAACTGCAGGAGTTGGACATCAAAGGTCAGGAGCCACATGCCCGGGAGTCCACTTTAAAATACTGAGATGCCTAGGGAGACTGAGGCAGTTTTAACTAAAGCTCCTGGAACAGATCGGAGTCTCTGGCCTCCCTCAATCAATCGATCATATTTACCGAGTGCTTACTGTGTGCATCATCCTCAACAGTATTTATTGAGTGCTAACTGTGTGCAAAGCACTGTACTGTATGGAAGAGCGTACTGTATGCAGTTGGTTGATCTAGTCCCTGTCCACAGTGATCTTACTGGAGGAGACAGATATTGATTTAAATAAATAAATTATGGGTATATATGTAAGTGCCATGAGGAGAAGAGGAAATGAGGGCTTTGTCGGGGCAGGTCTCTTGGAGGAGATGTGCCTTTAATAAGTGTTTTAAAGATGGGGAGAGAGATCATCTTTTAGAGATGAAGAGAGAGGGAGTTCTAGGCCAGAGGCAGGAAGTACCATTTATTTTCATTGTTATTTTGGGTTTCTTAAGCAGTAATTTACTATTATTCATTTCATTCTTATTTTCCACGTGTTGGTCTTTCCCCCACTAATCAATCGATCAATCCAATTCATGGTATATATTGAGAGCTCACTGTGCGCAGAGCGTTGTACTAAGCACTTGGGAGAGTGCGATGCAACAGAAATGGTAGGCACTTTAGATACTTAGACGATGGGACCACATCGACTTTTACCCCAATCTTTCCTTAGTTCAGAGTTCCATCAATCGATCAATCAGTCAGTGGTATTTGTTGAGCCCTTGCTCTGTGCACGGCGCTGTATTGAGCTCTTGGGAAAACCCCGTTGAGTAGATGTGATCCCTGCCTTCAAGGCATTTACAATAATAATAACAATAATAATAATGATAGTATTTGTTAAGCACTTACTAGGTGCCAGGCACTGTACTAAGCACTGGGGCAGATACAAGCAGATCGGGTTGGACACGGTCCCTGTACCGCACGGGGCTCAGTCTCAATCCCTGTTTTACAGATGAGGTGAGTGAGGCCCAGAGGAGTAAAGTGACTTGCCCAAGGTCAAACAGTAGACAAGTGGCAGAGCTGGGATTTAGAACCCATGACCTTCTGACTACCAGGCCCGCCATGCTGCTTCCCTAACTATGCCTGGTGCATAGATATATAAGTATCAATATAACAACTATTACTTCTACTATTAGGTCAAGTGTCCAAGAAAAGGTGTGGGTAGAATGAAAATTGAAACATTTGTTCTCAAATGTGAAGTAGCATCAGATTTTCTAGGCAAAGGAGAGAGGACAAAAAAAATGGGATCGTTCACCTAAAGGGAAAGGTTATATAAAGTTTTCAGAAAAAATAAGCCCAGTAGATTGAAGCTGCAGACGGCAAGGATAAAAATCCATGCAAGATAGTGAGAACACATACGTTTGCCGGAGAGGATGGGTAAATGGAGCAGGGTTCATTCTAATGGAATGAAGAGAAATCAAGGACAGCCCTGGGGAAAACATAGAAATATGCAAATAAAAATGTGAAGTGTTGTTTTTGTAGCAGTTCGGAATGAGACTTATAATACTGTGAAGCCTCCATAAAGAAAAAAAATATAGCCACGGGGAGGAAAGGAAAAAATAATAATAATTGTTCACTCACTATGTGCCAAGTTTTGGGGTAGATACAGGATAATCTGAACAGATACAGTCTTGACCCACAAGGGACTCACGGTGTAAAGCAGGGCAGAACAGCTATTGCATCCCCATTTTATGGAAGAAGAAGTAGAGGCACAGAGGAGTTAAATGACTTGCCCGGAGCTATATAAGCATACGAGAAGCAGAGCTAGGATTTGGACTCAGGTCTCCCGGCTCCCAGTTGGATGAGCTATCCACCGAGGCCATGCTTGCATCTCCGTTATATGGCATGTCAGAAATTAAGCATGAAGAAAGGTGAGCCACCGGAGGCTATTATCCTTGAGGCGTCAAGTCTGGGCTTCTCTGAAGTGACTGAAAGAGGAATTGACTGGCACAGCGTCAAATGTGGGGATGCCATTTCTGTATAGCAGATTTTCTGTGAGTTTTCCGAATCCTCCCCGGGGTCTTCAGTGGCTTGAGGAATTCCAGACGGCAGCTGTGGAATCAAGCAGAGAGACTCTAGGATTAGGCAAAAGGAGCCGAATTGCGAGGAAGGAAGAATGTGTTTGTTCACTGTGATGTTGTCTGGAGAAAACCCGGTCCACAAATTACTCAGCCTCCCTAGGGCCCTCTGAAGAAACTGTGACCTGGAGCCGCCCAGATCAGCCCAAACCTAAGAAGCAGCCTGGCTTAGTGAAAAGAGCACGGGCCTGGGAATCAGAGGACCCGAGTTCTAAGTCTGGCTCTGCTACGCATCTGCTGTGTGATCTTGGACAAGTCACTTAACTTTTCCGTGCTCCAGTTACCTCATCTGCAAAATGGGGATTAAGACTGTGAGCCCCACGTCGGACATGGACTGTGTCCAATCTGATTAGTTATTTATCTACCCCAGCCCTTAGTACAGTGCCTGGCACATAGTAAGTACTTAACAAATACCATAAAAACCTGAAGATTTAAAACTACCCTCACCTGTCTGGAAACAGACCAAATTTCAGAAGCCTGGAGAGTTGGGAGATTTTCCATTTATATCTATGGGTCCTATTCCGTGACAGAGGATCAGAACAATCCATATTATACCACAGTGAGTAGTTACGTGACTGCTTGGTGTTGATTTCTTTAAAAAGATAACCAGAAGTGGTGGCATAAGGGTAAAACAAATGTACTTCCACACCTGAAGGAGACTGTTTTAAAGGAAAATTGAATTCTGAACACCAAGTCGAAGTTATGAAATGAAGTTGGAATCAAGAATTTCCGTGGGTGGAAAGAAGGAGAAGAAGAAAAGATTCGGCTTGATTATTTCTTCTACCTATACTTTTGTCTCTCTATATGACCTTTACCATGTGTGCAGTCAGTTTAGCTCTTAGAAGCCAGCTGATTAGCAGGACACTGATTATTTTTGCATTTTTTATTGCCCAAGTGCCTACAAAATCCACAAGTTTCAGAGACATCTGAGCGTCTATCCTGGCCTTGCAAACAGTCAAAATACACTGACACCGAAGGGGAAGCGATTGGAAAGCAAGCAGTGAAGAATAAAACCACCTAACAGTCACAGTGGACCACGTAGCCTCTACTGTTGTGTAACTGCAAAAAAAAAAAATCACCAAACCATCTTTGGGATGCAGAAAGAGAAGGGTTATTTTCAATATACCAGCCCCCAATCTAAGCGGGGAGAGGGAGGGAAGACGGGCTTGGCTGTGTCAAGCGAGGCCGAGAGACCGCAGGGAAGAAAAGCCGGATGTTTTGCGCGACTCTGGAGATGAGAAGCAGTGTGGTCTGGTGGATAGAGCAAGGGCCTGAGAGTCAGAAGATCATGAGTTCTAATCCTGGCTCTGCCACTTGTCTACTGTGTGCCCTTGAGCAAGTCACTTCACTTGTCTGGGCCTCAGTTACCTCATCTGGAAAATGGGGATTGGGACTGTGAGCCCCATGTAGGACGGGGACCGTGTCCAACCCGATTTTCTTGTATCCACCCCAGCACTTAGTACAGTGCTTGGCACATAGTAAGTGCTTAACAAATACCATTATTATCATTATTATTTTTATTATCATTAATTACCCGTTTGTCTCTGAGACCTCAACTAGAGTCATGTTTCTATTTGAGCCTCTCATTTTGAAAACGACACATGTCGGTGAGCCCATTTGTGGGAGGGAGACACTCATTGTCTGCATCATCATCATCATCATCATCAATCAATCGTATTTATTGAGCACTTACTGTGCGCAGGGTATTGCACTGAGATCTTGGGAAAGTACATCGTAATAGATTTGGTAGAGTCACCTACCTACAACCAATTAAATCAACTATGCAATTTAAAATATTTCACTGCTTCTCTGTTTACAGTCCAGACAATATTTGAAGTCCTCCCTCTCTATCACCTCGAGGTCCAGTTGCTCCAATGGCTTGGATTCCCACTCAATTTCCCGATAACCTGGCCAGAACTGTTTTTTAGTTACTTGGCTATTTAATGTATTTACTTACTTTTCGCCTTCAGCCCTAACAAAACCGATAAACTGAAGTAAAAGGAGTAAGGAGTTTGCTCATCATCATCACCCCGGAGTCCCTAGCAAGACTCCTAGCAAGACTTAGAGAAGCAGCGTGGCTCAGTGGAAAGAGCACGGGCTTTGGAGTCAGAGGTCATGAGTTCGAATCCCAGCTCGGCCACTAGTCAGCTGTGTGACTGTGGGCAAGTCACTTAACTTCTCTGTGCCTCAGTTACCTCATCTGTAAAATGGGGATGAAGACTGTGAGCCCCACGGGGGAACAACCTGATTCCCCTGTGTCTACCCCAGCGCTTAGAACAGTGCACTGCACATAGTGAGCGCTTAACAAATACCAACATTATTATTATTATTAAGACTCAGAGGTCGTGGGTTCTAATCCTGGCTCCGCCACTTGCTAGTTGTGTGACTTGGAGAAAGTCACTTCACTTCTCTGGGCCTCAGTTACCTCATCTGTAAAATGGGGATGAAGACTGTGAGCCCCACGTGGGACAACCTGATTATCTTGTATCTATCCCGGCGCTTAGAACAGTGTTTGGCACACAGTAAGCACTTAACAAATACCATCATCATCATCATCACTGTCCACCTAGGGAAGAGCTTTTCTTTTTCCTGATTTACAGACTCAGTTAAATCCCCTTAAAGGTTGATTTGGGGTGTTTTTTACTACTTAGTAATTTCTTTTTAATACTGTGGTTGCTTTGAAGATTGTTTTCTGTTTTTGTTTTTTCATTCCTGTCAGAATCCCCTTTGGGTCTGTCTGTTTTCTCGGTTGAGCACTGAAAAGAGACCCAAGGCCCCAGGAGAGTGGGATAAACAATGAAAAGATTTAGTGAAACACAGTCCCAAACAATGCAGTATAGCGGTGGACTGTTATCAAATCCCTGCGGCAAATGAACCAGACTCCCGTAAACCAATCAGGAGAGAAGTCGCCCTTCTTGAGCCTGGGAAATTTCAAAAATCAGAATTAATAATAAGAATTATAATTATGGTACTTGTCAAGTGCTTACTGTGTGCCGAGCACCGGTCTAAGCACCGGGGTCGATACCAGCAAATCAGGTTGGGGCAGTCCCCGTCCCACAGGGGGATCACGGCATTAATCCCCATTTTACAGATGAGGTAACCGAGGCACAGAGGAGTTAAGTGACTAGCCCAAGGTCGCGCAGCAGATGAGTGGGAGCCAGGATTAGAAGCCGGGTCCTTCTGAAAATCAGGCTCACGTTCTATCCACTAGGCCACACGGCTTCTCACCCTTGCCCTCAGGGAGTTTACAATCTGGTGGGGGAGGCAGACACTAAAATAAATTAGAGATAGAAGGGAATAATAGAGTGTAAAAATACAACCATTACGCTCTAAGTGGGGTATGACTATCGACGTGCATAGGTGGCTTGCAAGTGCTGAAGTTGCAGGGAAGAATACAAAGTAGAGAGATTAGAAAATAATTGTGGAAAGCCTCCTGGAAGGGATGTGATTCAGAAGGCCGATGGGGAGAGTAGTCGTCTGTCAGTTGGGAAGTGGGAGGTTCATTCATTCATTCAATAGTATTTATTGAGCGCTTACTATGTGCAGAGCACTGTACTAAGCGCTTGGAATGAGCAAGTCGGCAACAGATAGAGACGGTCCCTGCCGTTTGACGGGCTCACGGTCTGATCGGGGGAGACGGACGGACGAGAACGGTGGCGATAGATAAATAGAGTCGAGGGGAAGAACATCTCGTAAAAACGATGGCGACTAAATAGAATCGAGGCGAATCAAGGTCGCGAACGAGGGGTCATGTGGGGCAGAAACGAGAGGAGGGCACGGGGAGTAGTTTAGCTGAGAGGAACAAAGTGGGCGAGTTAAGATGTAGGAGGAGAAGAGAGAGCATAGGTAGTGGGGAGAGTTTTAAACGACTTAGAGCCAGCGGTCAGGCGTTTCTGCTTGATGTAGAGGAGAACGGTCAACCATTAGAGATTTTGAAAGAGTGTGGAGAATGGCGTTTCGTCGAGATGATCTGGGTAGCAGAGTGCAGAAGGCTTGGAGGCAGGCCCTGAAACAAAGTCCCTGAGAGAACAAATCTATTAGGAGCAACGATCTAACCTTATGTGCGAGGGCCTTAAACGGTAAGCTCCGTGAGGGCAGAGCAAGTGTTTATCAGTTCCATCGTACTCTTCCAGGCACTTATTATAGTTTTCTACCGTGGATTGAACAATATGGCAGGGTGCTTTGATTGCACATTGGTCTTTTCAGCTCCACTTTTACACATGAATGAGAAGTTATTGCCAGTTTCAGCTTTAAAACGATGCTTTAATAATGCGGGTATTTGTTAAGCGCTTACTATGTGCCAAGTACTGTTCTAAGCGCTGGGGGGATACAGGGTGATCAGATTGTCCCACGTGGGGCTCACAGTTTTAATCCCCATTTTACGGATGAGGCATCTGAGGCACAGAGAAGTTAAGCGACTTGCCCGAAGTCACACACTAGCTAGCAAGCAGCAGAGCCGGGATTCGAACCCATGACCTCTGACTCCCAAGCCCAGGCTCTTTCCACTGAGCCACACTGCTGCTTTCTCTCTGTCCCCCATAAATTCATTCTCTCTCTGTCTCTGTCTGTCTCTCTCTCAACGATAATAATAATAATAATAATGGTATTTGTTAGGCACTTGCTATGTGCCAAGCGCCGTTCTAAGCGCTGGGGTAGATACAGTGTTAGCAGTTTGTCCCATGTGGAGTTCACGGTCTTAATCCCCATTTTACAGATGAGGTGCCTGAAGCACAGAAAAGTTAAGTGACTTGCCCAAAGTCACACAGCTGACAAGTGACAGAGCAGGGATTCAAACGCAAGACCTCTGACTCCCAAGCCCCGGGCTCTCTCCACTAACAATACCAATTATGGCATTTGTTAAGCGCTTACTATGTGCAAAGCACCGTTCTTAGCGCTGGGGACGATACAAGGTGATCCGGTTGTCCCACGTGGGGCTGCCAGTCTGGTCACTGAGGTGCAGAGAAGTGAAGTGACTTGCCCAAGGTCACCCAGGAGACAAGTGGCGGAGTCGGGATTGGAACCCACGACCTCTGACTCCTAAGCCTGGGCTCTTTCCACTGAGCCACGCTGCTTCTCACACACCCTGGGTCACACAACCCCACACAGACACACACGGGCACTGTATGAACTTAAAACGCAGACGGAGAGCTCACTGAAGACTTGGAACAGCTCTCTCTCGAGAGCAACTGAAAAAGCCTGCTTTCACCCTCACTGAAACATCTTGCCAGCAACAGCCGGGTTTAGGGAAAGATCTGCATTTATTAAAGTTCTTAAATATAGTCTCTATTCTCCCTCAAACAACTCTAAAGGTTTTTAGTGGGGCAAACGGACATAATTAATAATAATGTTGGTATTTGTTAAGCGCTTTCTATGTGCAGAGCACTGTTCTAAGCGCTGGGGAAGACACAAGGGAATCAGGTCGGCCCACGTGGGGCTCACAGTCTTCATCCCCATTTTCCAGATGAGGTCACTGAGGCCCGGAGAAGCGAAGCGACCTGCCCACAGTCACAGAGCTGACGAGTGGCAGAGCCGGGATTCAAACCCGTGATCACAGACTCCAAAGCCCGGGCTCTTTCCACTGAGCCACGCTGCTTCTGTTTTATGTTTTAGCCAGACTGAGGTGGCAAGTCAGGGATAGAACTCAGAGTGTGACCTAGAAGAAAGAGCGCAGCCCCGGGAGACAGAAGACCTGGGTTCTAATCCCGGCTTGGCCACTTGCTTACCGTGCGACCTCGAGCGGTCAATCAGTGGCACTTATCGAGTGCTTAATGTGGGCAGAGGACTGTGCTTTGGAGAGTACAGAACAACAGACTTGGTAGACTCGGTCCCCGATCACCAGCGGTTTGCATTCTTGAGGGAAAGACAGATCTGAAAATAAATTACAGACATAATAATAATAATAATGATGATGATGTTGGTATTTGTTTAGCGCTTGCTACGTGCCGAGCATTGTTCTAAGCGCTGGGGTAGATACGGGGAAATCAGATTGTCCCACGTGAGGCTCACGGTCTTCATCCCCATTTTACAGATGAGGGAACTGAGGCACGGAGAAGTGAAGTGACTTGCCCACGGTCATACCGCTGGCAAGGGGCGGAGTCAGGATTCGAACCCATGACCTCTGACTCCCAAGCCCGGGCTCTTTCCACTGAGCCACGCTGCTTCTCCAAGGCACGCACATAAAGTGTTGTGGGTGAGGTTAATAAAAGATACAAATCCAAGCTCAAGGGCGACACAGAAGGGAGAGGGAGGAGGGAAACTGAGGGCTTAGTCAGGGACGGCCTCTTGGAGGAGATGTGATTTTAATAAGGCCTTGAAGAGGGGAAGAATGGCCGTCTGTCACATTTGGAGGGAGAGGGAGGCAGAGGGAGGTTATGGGCCTCAGTTTTCTCATCTGTAAAATGGGGATTAAATGCCAGTTCTCCCTCACTCTTAGCCCGCGAGTCACATGAGGGACAGGGACTGAGTATGGACTGTTTATTTTGAAGCTACCCTAGTGTTCACGAGAATGATTGGCACATAATAATAGTAATGCTGGTGTCTGTTAAGCGCTTACTATGTGCAGAGCACTGTCCTAAGCGCTGGGGTAGGTACTAGGTAATCAGGTCGTCCCACATGAGGTTCACAGTCTTCATCCCCATTTTACAGATGAGGGAACTGAAGCATAGAGGAGTGAAGTGACTTGCCCACAGTCACACAGCTGACAAGTGGCAGAGCCGGAATTCGAACCCGTGACTTCTGGCTCCCAAGCCCGGGCTCTTTCCACTGAGCCACGCTACTTCTCAAAGTAGCCCTCACGGAGTAAGTGCCTCACAGAGTAGCAGCGTGGCTCAGCGGGAAGAGCAGGGGCTTGGGAGGCAGAGGTCATGGGTTCGAATGCCGCATCGGCCACTTGTCAGCTGTGACTGTGGGCAAGTCACTTAACTTCTCTGGGACTCAGTTCCCTCATCTGTAAAATGGGGATGAAGACTGTGAGCGTCACGTGGGACAACCTGAATACCCTGTATCTACCCCAGTGCTTACGACAGTGCTCTGAACATATTAAACGCTTGACAAATACCAACGTTATTATTATTATTACAGTAAGGGCTTTACAAATGCCATAATTATTGGCTTGGGAGCTAACACCAGATCATCTTTTCTTTATTCCGTCTTCTTGATTTTGGAGTTGAGGCTTGATCTGCTTCGGAATATGTTTCCACCATTTTCACTAAATGAAGCGCAGTCTCCAATTTTTGCTCTCACTTCAAATCCACCACCCTGGTGTTTCTGCCAGCCTAGGGGTAGGAGAGAGGGAGGCAGTGGAGTTCAACCTAGCAGAAAAAAAACATTTCCAAATTCACAGTAAAACGAAAGCACCGAGGACTCGTCTGTTGAATTTGATAATGGAACGAAAGGTACAGAACCTTGATTTGAAGACGCCTTTCATAACCACCACCTGGTATAAGAGAACACACTTGATTTTGCATAGAGCATTTTCGCTTTCTCCTGCATAATTCTCTCTGGCTTTTCGGACGGCTTGAATGATCTATTAGACTCAGCGATGGGATCAGTGACGGAGAAAGAAGAGTTAGAAACCAGGAAAAAGAGATAGAGAAAGAGTTTCCCTAAGCACCGTGGAGGTGGAAAAGATCGGTTCTGGATTCCAGGGAGGCGAAAGAGATTGGTTTGGGATCCCAGGGTAGTGGGAGTGATAAAGTGATTTAGAGAGTACGCTATCAAGGAGAAAGGTTAATAACATTAGATTTACACTCATTGCTTAAGAGAAAATATAGTAAGGGGAATAAAAATTTAAAGAAGGTAGAGAGTCAATAGGTGTCCCAGGGTTACACTGCACCTGGGGTAGAAATAGCCAGAATGCTTCCTTCCTTTCACATTATTTTCCTCGACTCCAACCTCAATATTTTGAAAACCATTTAACGGTGGGAATATCCTCCCTATCTCACCAGCCCGAACCTTAGCGTTGTTCTCGACTCACCTCTCTCACTCGGCCCACATATTCAATCTATCACCAGATCCTGTCCTTCCTACCTTCCACCTTCCTAAAAGCCACCCTCTCCTCTCCATCCGAACCGCAACCGCGCTGATCCGAGGACTTTTCCTATCCCTCCTTGACGACCGCACCGTCGTCCTCCTCGCTGACCTCCCAGCCTCCCGTCTCGCCCTACTCCAGTCCACACTCGGCTCCGCTGCACGGGTCATTTAGCAACATAAACGTTCAGGCCGTGTCTTCCTTCTCCTCAAGAGCCTCCAGGGGCTGCCTGTCCACTTCCACATCAAACGGAAACACTTTAGCGTCGGTTTTAAAGCACTCAATAAGCTCAACCCGTCCTTTCTCACCTCATGATCTACTACAGCCCAGCCTGTACATTCCACTCCTCCAGCGCCGGCTTGCTCCCCGTGCCCGTCTCGTCTATCTCACTCCCAACCCCTTTCCCACATCCTCCCATTAGGCGGAACTCCCGCCCCCTCGGTATACGCCAGACCACCCTTCTCTCTACCTTCAAAGCATTACTAAGGTCACATCTTCTCCAAGAGGCCTTCTCTGATTAACCCTCTTTTCCCCCGCTTCCCTCTCCCTTCTGCGTCGTCTAAGCGCTTGGATCTGGGACCTCCGGACACTTCATATTCGCCCCAACCCCCAACCCACGGCGCCTCTGTACATATATTTAAATGATATCTTCCCTCTCCCTTCTGCGTCGTCTAAGCGCTTGGGTCTGGGACCTCCGGACACTTCATATTCGCCCCAACCCCAACCCACGGCGCCTCTATACATATATTTAAATGATATCTTCCCTCTCCCTTCTGCCTCATCTATGTGCTTGGATCTGGGACCTCTGGACACGTCATCTTCGCCCCAACCCCAAACCCACAGTGCCTATATACACATATTTAAATGATATCTTCCCTCTCCCCTCTGCGTCATCCATACGCTTGGATCTGGGACCTCTGGACACTTCATATTCGCCCCAGCGCCTCTATACATATATTTAAATGATATATTACAAATTAGTTACTCATGTTAACGTCCTCTAGACTGTAAGCTCATTATGGACTGGGAACATGTCTGCTAAGTCTGTTGTACTGTACTCTCCCAACTGCTTAGTACAGTGCTCTGCATATAGTAAGTGCTTAATAGATGCCATCGAATGATTGATTGATTGATAGTAATGATAATCAGTGGAATTTACTGAGTGATTATTTGTATGGAGCACCATACTAAGTGTTTGGGGGAGCACAATACAATAATAATAATAATAATGGTGGTATTTCTTAAGCGTGTGCCGGGCACTGTACTAAGCACTGGCAGGGGGAATACGAACAAATTGGTTTGGACATAGTCTACAGCTACAGTCTACAGAGTCGGTAGACATGTTCCCTGACCATAAGGAGCTTACAGTCTAGAGGAATAATTACTGTGGAGTTAGTTATGCATTTACTATGCGCCCAGCACTATCTCGTGGCTCAATGGAAAGAGCCAGGGCTTGGGAGTCGGAGGTCATGGGTTCGAATCCCGGATCTGCCGCTTGTCAACTGTGTGACTGTGGGCAAGTCACTTCACTTCTCTGTGCCTCAGTGACCTCATCTGCAAAACGGGGATGAAGACTGTGAGCCTCACGTGGGACAACCTGATGACCCTGTATCTTCCCCAGCGCTTAGAACAGTGCTCTGCACATAGAAAGCGCTTAACAAATACCAACATTATTATTATTAATAAGCCCTGCGGTAAATACAACCTAATCAGGTCCCACACTGGGCTCACAGTCTAAGTAGGAGACGGAACTGGTAACGAATCCCCATTCTGCAGGTGAGGAAACTGAGACCCAGAGAAGTTAAGTGGCTTGCCCAAAGTCACACAGCAGGCAAGTGATGGAATCAGGTTTAGAAGGCAGGTCCTCTCACTCCCAGGTCTGTGCCCTAGCCACTAGACCACCCTGTACCTCTATTATTTTTGAACAGTGCTCTGCACATAGTAAGCGCTTAACAAATACCAACAATATTATTTTTGAGGTTTCTACTAAGCACTTAGTATATCCCAAGCATTGTACTAAGTTCTGGGGTTCAGGTCAGACACAATCCCTGTACCAGTCGAAGGGGGTGGGAGAACATGTAGTTAGTTCCCACTTTACAGATGAAGAAACTGAGGCACAGAGAAGTTGAATGACTTGCCTAAGGTCACGCAGCAGGTACATAGTGGAGCTAGGATTAGAACCCAAGTCTCCCGATCCCCGGTCCCGCGCTCTCCTTGGATTCACTTCTTGCAGATATAGTTCTTTAAATAATCTAAATCATCTAATAATAAAACAACCGTACCATCGGTGGAACTGATCTTATAATTGCTTAACCAACGCTAATCAAAGGGATGAAACATTTTGCCAAGTCTCCGAGTTACATTCCCCAAATCTCATGGGCTTTGGATTGCGGAAGATATTGATAGGTGGCGAATTGCTTCCCAGAGAGTGTCTTTCATTTTTCTTGTCAGTACCTGCTTTGCAGTCCTGACAAGCTTCGGGGCAAGTAGCAATCAATCAATCCATCAATGTCATATTTACTGAGCATTCACTGTGTGCAGAACACTGTACTAAAGGCATGGGAGAGTACAATATAGCAGAGTTGTACGACGTGTTCCCAATCCACAGCGAGCTTACAGTCTA
Organism: Ornithorhynchus anatinus; assembly: GCF_004115215.2. Lineage (NCBI taxonomy): Eukaryota > Metazoa > Chordata > Mammalia > Monotremata > Ornithorhynchidae > Ornithorhynchus > Ornithorhynchus anatinus. Next base: position 11,088,895 of record NC_041749.1, read on the forward strand.
GAGGACTCTCTAGTTATTCACAATTCAAAAATGCTGGTTTCTTTTTTATCCCCCTTTGGTGTTGCTCTAGGAAACCCTTCTAATGACTAAACGGTGCATCTTGCAGTACACTTAAAATTTGACGTAAAAGACAATTAGATGGATAAATTGGTGGTTTGATTCTGAGCCTACTCCTGTAATAGATAAATCGAAACGTCATAAAATCAAGACATTTCAGAGGAGGTGCCATTCAGTATACTTCACTTTGAAGTTTACTTTCTAGTTTTCATTGTTTTGGCTTGTGCTATTAAATCTTACCCCAAACTGTATGCATTTCAATGAAGGGTACAGTAATCCTTTAATGCGGGCTCTCGTATTATGTTTGAATCTCAGTTTAGATATTAAGGGAAGAGAACCTCAGAGGTGATTGACATTATGTAAATAGCATTACTGCTCGTACAGTGTCTCTGTTTTTATTCCTATCGCAATTCAAATAGCTGTTTTCTCATTTACCATGTAAATCTTGTTAGGCCTTGGCCGCTCATGGGAAACAACGGTAAAAATCAGAATTCAGAGTGGCTCTGACAAGACGAGACACACGGGCCTGTATCAGTGTTAAAACCCGAAACTGCTTAAAAAAGACAAGTGGAATAAAAATCTCCCCATTTGTATTCACATTTTAAGAGCTCTTTTCTCATAAAAAAAACACCTTTAGCTCCATTTAACCATGGTTTATTCTATTTATATCGCCTAGTTGTAGTATTTAGATTAAAACCTTCTGCCTGTTTCTTCTGAAAATGTCTATTACCTTTAGGTCTTTCTATTTCTCTCCTCTTGACCGTAAAAATAGAAAAGGAAGAGAAGACATAGGAGGGTGAGGGAGCTTTCAAGGAGAAAGTGGGTAAATGAGGGTAAGTTGGAGAAAACGAAAAAGCCTACTCATACTGTGGGAAATATTATTAGTTAGGCATCTGTTAAAGTTTCTAGGTGACTTTCTATATGTAATCCACATCAAAAAGTCACACAAGAATGGCAAAAACGTTCATACATCCTCTTCCCTGAAGCATTTTACAGTTGATACGTGCCTCTGAGATTGACGACAGTCCTTTCTTTTTTCGCTTACGATAGACACACTGGTCCATTTGGATTTATTTAAAGATGAGCTTTTAACTGTTCCTATTGAGATGTGCGCTTAATTGAATTTGTACTTTATTTCAGGGCTTATTAGCGGTAGGATTATTTTGATCTTTTATATCTGAAGATTGAGCACTGTGTTGTTCAAGCGTATGTAATTAATGCCTCATTCCGTGATACCTAGCCCTATAGCGCGCTGATTATTCATTCATTCAGTCGTATTTATTGAGCAGAGCACTGTACTAAGCGCTTGGGAAAGTACAGCAATAAACAGATTTGTTTATTAAGTTACATCGTATGTACATTTCCTCTGTTGGTGCTATTTGGCTGCTCCAAAGATGCAGGGCCAGGTTAAGGCAGAGGCTACCGGGGTATAAACCCAAGGGCTCGGTCTTCTAGGGAGCCCAGCCTACCAACCTAGAATAGTAAGTTTCTATATTTCTGTTTTTAGTAAGAGTAGCTTCATTATATCCATGTTAATTTCTTTTGTTTTCTTTTTGACAGTGTAATTTTTCTATGGTCTAGTTTAAGTGTGACTCGTTATAAAACCCATATGTGTGTCCCGCTATTCAAGCTAGAGACAGAAATAACACCTGTAACACTTTTTATGGCATCCGTTAATAATGATAATACCAATACTACTACTGCTAATAGTAATAATGGCATTCGTTGAGCACTTAAGTGCCAAGCACTGTTCTAAAGTTGGTGTAGCTTCAAGGTTATTCATTCATTCAATACTATTTATTGAGCGCTTACTATGTGCAGAGCACCGTACTAAGTGCTTGGAATGCACAAATCGGTAACAGAGAGAGACGGCCCCTGCCCTTTGACGGGCTCACGGTCTAATCGGGGGAGACGGACGGACGAGAACAATAGCAATAATTAGAATCGAGGGGAAGGACATCTCATTAAAACAATAGCAGATAAATAGAATCAAGGCGACGTACATCTCATTAACAAAATAAGTAGGGTGATGAAGATATATACAGTTGAGCGGGCGAGTACAGTGCCGAGGGGATGGGACGGGAGAGGGGGAGGAGCGGAGGGAGATGGGGGAGAAGAGGGTTTAGCTGCAGAGAGGTGAAGGGGGGGTAGAGGGAGCAGAGGGAAGAAAGGGGGGAGCTCAGTCTGGGAAGGCCTCTCGGAGGAGGTGAGCTTTAAGTAGGGATTTGAAGAGGGGAAGAGAATCAGATTGTCGGAGGTGAGGAGGGAGGGCGTTCCGAGACCACGGGAGGACGTGGCCCCGGGATGGGCGAGACCGAGGGACGGCGAGGAGGTGGGCGGCGGAGGAGCGGAGCGTGCGGGGTGGGCGGTAGAAAGAGAGAAGGGAGGAGAGGTAGGAAGGGGCGAGGTGACGGAGAGCCTCGAAGCCTAGAGTGAGGAGTTTTTGTTTCGAGCGGAGGTCGATAGGCAACCACTGGAGGTTTTTAAGAAGGGGAGTGACACGCCCAGAGCGTTTCTGCGGGAAGATGAGCCGGGCGGCGGAGTGAAGAATAGACTAGAGTGGGGAGAGAGAGGAGGAAGGGAGATCGGAGAGAAGGATGACACGGTAGTCTAGCCGGGATATAACGAGAGCCCGTAGCGGTAAGGCAGCCGTTCGGGTGGAGAGGAGAGGGCGGATCTTGGCGATGTTATAAAAGTGAGACCGACAGGTCTCGGTAACGGATCGGATGCGTGGGGAGAACGAGAGAGACGAATCAAGGATGACACCGAGATCGCGGGCCCGAGAGACGGGAAGGACGGTCGTGCCATCGACGGTGATAGGGAAGTCCGGGAGAGGACCGGGCTCGGGAGGGAAGATGAGGAGCTCGGTCTCGCTCACGTTGAGTTTTAGGTGGCGGGCCGACATCCGGGTGGAGTCGTCCCGGAGGCGGGAGGAGACGCGAGCCCGACGGGAGGGGGAGAGGACAGGGGCGGAGATGTAGATCCGCGTGTCATCTGCGTAGAGACGGTAGTCGAAGCCGTGAGAGCGGATGAGTTCGCCGAGCGAGTGAGTGTAAATGGAGCACGGAAGAGGGCCGAGAACTGACCCTTGAGGGACTCCGACCGTTAAAGGGTGGGAGGGGGAGGAGGCGCCGGCGAAGGAGACCGAGAATGACCGGCCAGAGAGGTGAGAGGAGAACCGGGAGAGGACGGAGTCCGTGAAGCCAAGGTGAGATAAGGTGTGGAGGAGGAGGGGATGATTTTCCTGGATCCCACGGCACCATCCAGATGTCGTCCCGTGTTCCTCTTCCTATTCCGGTACGAATCCCTCAATCAGTTATCCCATCGTATCTATTGAGCACTTACCTCTCTAAGCACTTGGGAGAATAAAATATAATAATATAGCAGCGTTGGTAGACTCATTCCCTGCCCTCAACAAGCTTAGAGTCTAGAGTTGTGCGCATCCTTTGCTCTCCCCATCTTCTCCTCCAGCCCTCTTCTTGACCCTCTCGAATCCCGTCTTCTTCGTCGTCACTCCAAGGAGACCACCCACTTCGACCTCGCCAGTGACCTCCTTCTTGCCAAATCTAACGACGTCTACTTTGGCCTCTGCTAAATCCCGGCTCTGCCACTTGTCAGCTGTGTGACTGTGGGCAAGTCACTTCACTTCTCTGGGCCTCAGCTCCCTCATCTGTAAAATGGGGATGAAGACTGTGAGCCTCATGCGGGACAACCCGATGACGCTGCATCTACCCCAGGGCTTAGAACAGTGCTCTGCACATAGTAAGCGCTTAACAAATACCAACATTATTATTATTATTATTATTATTACTTTAATGCTCCTCAACTCTCTGCTACAGGCCACTCTCTTCTCCTGAAAGAACCATGATTTAACTGACATATTTACTCCTAGTTCTTCTCATACCACTGTGAGATTTCTTTTCAAGCTCTTTCACCGGCTCTGCCTCTGCCTGCTGAACCCCTAAACTACGGGTGTCCCTAAACGTCGGGTCCCCGTCGCTTCTCGCTTTATACTCACTCCTTGGGCAGCTCACCAGTTCCTACAGTTTCAACTTCTACAGTTAGGCTGATGTCTTACAGATCCTCCTTACCATCCCTGACCTCTCTCAGATGATAATAATGTTGGTATCTGTTAAGCGCTTACTATGTGCAGAGCGCTGTTCTAAGCGCAGGGGGAGATACAGGGGAATGAGGTTGTCCCACATGAGGCTCACAGTCTTCATCCCCATTTTCCAGATGAGGGAACTGAGGCACAGAGAAGTGACTTGCCCAGAGTCACGCAGCTGACAAGTGGCAGAGCGGGGATTCGAATCTGTGACCTCTGACTCCCAAGCCCGGGCTCTTTCCCCTGAGCCACGCTGCTTTCCCCCCTCCCCCCAACAAAACATAAAATCTAACAGATCACAGCTCTCACAAGTACCATGATCATTATTATTATTATTCTAAGTTTTGGAAATCACATCTCCTTCAGGAGGCCACCCATCTTAGACTTCCCCCAAATGTCTCACCCATCAATGAAAGGTATTTATCGAGTGCTTACTGCGTGTACAGCACTGTACGAAGCCCTGAGAGAATACAATAGAATAGGTAGACCGGATGCCGGACTACAAGTTGTTACATCAGCATTGCTGAACGATTCAGAGGTCATGGGTTCGAATCCCAGCTCTGTCACCTGTCAGCTGCGTGACTCTGGGCAAGTCACTTCTCTGTGCCTCAGTGACCTCATCTGGAAAATGGGGATGAAGACTGTGAGCCTCACGTGGGTCATCACGTGATGACCCCGTATCTCCCCCAGCGCTTAGAACAGTGCTCTGCACATAGTAAGCGCTTAACAAATACCAACATTATTATGATTATTTAAGCACATAAGAAACAATCACCTCTGGTAGACCTCATGCACTATATTAGATGACCTATTAACTCACGGACATTCCCCATTCCTTTATTTACTCATTCGAGGCTCGTTTATTGAGCGCTTACTGCGTGCATAGCACTGTACTAAATGCTTGGGAAAGTCCAATATAACAATGAAATAGACACATTCGCTGCCCACAGTGAGTCTAAAAGGAAAGAGTAACTTCCCCCTCTCTGGGTGGGGGCTTGAACCACCAACCTTTCAGTCAACAGCCAAACGATCTAACGGATTGTGCCCGAGACGTGTTTAGTCCCCCCACCCCTCGATGGGAACTCCTGGAGGGCAGAGATGATGTTTGCTAACTGTAGCGCGCTCTAAAATGTGTTTAGTACACTGCTCTGCACACTTTAGGAGCTCAGAAAATATTACTGATTCTACGGACCGATGGGAGTACGGGATCATTGCTCCACAAAATAGTCTTTCGTGTCTTTTCACGTAATTCACTGAATAGCCGAAGAACGTTTCCCACAAAACCATAGAACAGAAATGGGACAGAACGGTTGGAATCGGCATTTCAGACGAAGACCCGAGGCCGTGCAATTCTCTCCCGGTCTCAGAGATTCACCGGAATCCCAGAAGGAAGGGTTTGCAAGAGAATCCAGTTCATTGTGTTTATTACCACACTGGGGTTGTGTTTTCTCTCTATCTTAAAAAGTGCATTATCTTCATGTCACCTTTTCAGAAAACGTCTTCATTAGAATATGAATGACACCTCCTTTTTGCTGAACATTAAGATTCTGTAGGAACCTTCCCTCCATAATAGAGCATTTTTCTTTGTGACCAGAAACAAATATCCCTGACAAATGGTACCACACGTTGTCATGTATGAATAAAGACCTGGGAGATGCAGGAATTTTTATGGGCAAGATAAATATACAAACACTGACAAGACACATTACAAGCTCTTTTTGAAAAAGTGAGTCTTGCTTTGTGGGCTCAAAAGCGATCAAGTTTCTTGTTCCTAAGCCTCGTGACAATAGCTTAAAAAAAAATACACAGCGAAAGGAGGGAGGCAGAGATCAGGAAGCGGCACGGCCTAGTTGAAAGAGCACAGGCCTGGGAGCCCAAGGTCCTCGGCTCTGATCCCGGCTCTGCCACTTGTCTGCTGTGTGACCTTGGCGAGGTCCCTTACTTCTCTGTGTGTCAGTTACCCCATCTGTAAAATGGGGATCAGGACCGTGAGCCCGACGTGGGACAGGGACTGTGTCCGTCCTGATTATAATAATAATAATGTTGGTATTTGTTAAGCGCTTACTATGTGCAGAGCACTGTTCTATGCGCTGGGGTAGATCAGGGTCATCAGGTTGCCCCACGTGAGGCTCACAGTCTTAATCCACATTTTACGGATGAGATTATCTAGGATCTACTATTTAAAGCAACGTAGATGGTGGATAGAGCGTGGGCCTGGGAGTCAGAAGGTCATGGGTTCTAATCCCAGTTCTGCCACATGTCGGCTGTGTGACCTTGGACAAGTCACTTCACTTCTCTGGGGTTTAGTTACTTTATCTGTAAAATGGGGATTAAGAGTGTGAGCCCTTAAGTGCTTAGTACAGTGCTTTGCACACTGTGCTCAATAAATATGATTGAATGACCGAATAATAATTATAATAATGTTGGTGTTTCTTAAGCGCTTACTATGTGCCGAGCACCGTTCTAAGCGCTGCGGTAGATCCAGGGTAATCGGGTTGTCCCACGTGAGGCTCACATTCTTCATCCCCATTTGACAGATGAGGTAACTGAGGCCCAGAGAAGTGAAGTGACCTGCCGACAGTCACACAGCTGACGAGTGGCAGAGCGGGGATTCGAACCCATGACCTCTGACTCCCAAGCCCGGGCTCTTTCCACTGAGCCACGCTGCTTCTCTATTATTATCAGCTGATGTCCGATGGCATTTGATTCATGAATGACAGGGACTGTGTCCAACCTGACTAACCTGAATCTACCTCAGCACTTGGAACAGTGCTTGGCACATAGTAAGTGCTTAGCAATTATTATCCACTCCAGAACTTAGTATGGTGTCTGGCACACAATAAGCACTTAGAAAATACCACCAAAAAAAATAGCATAAAAGAATTTATTATAGTTCTACCTCTCTCTCTCTCTCATGTCCATATGGCTTAATCATTTATATTACTCTCCGAAAGATACCGTTGGACGTATAAGCCGGTCCTGCATTTAGCAAGGACGGGAACTAGATGAGTAACCGACAGCAGAAATAGAAAGCTATTCTCTATGTCGTTATGCTGTAAATTAGTATCGGGCGGTATTTTAATACGAGTAATTCCTCTAAGAATTACTTCTTGGATTGTGTTTCATCCCAGTGAGTTCATTTTTAGTGGCAATCCAGTAAAAGCCATTTGGGTTATGTCTTCAATACAAACAAGTAGCAGCTATGAAGAATGCCTCTACCGGCCTACTTTATTTCAGAGAAATCCATTCATTCAATAGAATAAATCGGGGGTTAAATCCATTCATTTAATAGAATGAACTGAGGCTTTACGGGTCACGGAGCGCCGTACGAGGAACTTGGGGAAGTTCAGTGGAAGTTGAAGCGCGGTCCCCGCCCTGGAGAAACCTACAATCCCATCACTTTCTTCTTTAACGTGGGCTTTTCGGGGGTGTCCTTCAACTCTGCCACACCAGTCGCTGTTGACTCTCGGTGGATTTTATGGAAATCCATTCTCCGGGAGAAATCACGACAGAATACATCAATCGATCAATCAATTGTATTTCCTGAGAGGACTATGAGCAGAACACAGCACTGAGCAGCTGGGAGCACACCTTACGGTAGAATTAACACTGACTTTCCCTTCACGTGACTTTGAGGAGCAGCGTGGCTCAGTGGAAAGAGCCCGGGCTTGGGAGGCAGAGGTCATGGGTTCGAATCTCAGCTCTGCCCCTTGTCAGCTGGGTGACCGTGGGCAAGTCACTTCACTTTTCAGTGCCTCAGTTCTCTCATCTGTAAAACGGGGATGAAGACTGTGAGCCTCGCATGGGTCAACCTGATGACCCTATATCTACAACAGCGCTTAGAACAATGCTCTGCACATAGTAAATGCTTAATAAACACCAACATATTCATTATTATTATTATTATTCAGGCTTCATCGTTTACTTACCAAGTAGTGACCCACTAAATGTTTTTGGTAGAGTGCTTGGACACAGTAAGACCTCAAGAATGATAATTGTAATGGTACTTGTTAAGTGCTTACTATGTGGCAAACACTGTTCTAAGCACTGGGTTCGATAGGAGTTAATCAGGTTGGACGGAATCCCTGGTCCTCATGGGGTTTACAGTACAAGTGGGCGGGGGAGCCAGGGGAAGAGAATCGAATCCGCATTTTACAGTTGTAGGAACTGAGGCGCAGAGAGGTGAAATAACTTGCCCAAGGCTACACAGCAGACACTTGGCCGAGCTGGGATTAGAAGCTAGGTCTTCTTACTTCCGGGCCCTCACTCTTTCTACTTGGCCATGTTGCTTCCCAGTAATAATAACGTTGGTATTTGTTAAGCGCTTACTACGTGCAGAGCACCGTTCTAAGCGCTGGGGAGATACAGGGTCATCAGGTTGTCCCACGTGAGGCTCACAGTCTTAATCCCCATTTTCCAGATGAGGTAACTGAGGCACAGAGAAGTGAAGTGACTTGCCCACAGTCACACAGCTAAGTGGCAGAGCCGGGAGTCGAAACAATGCCTCTGACTCCGAAGCCCGGGCTCTTTCCACTGAGCCACACTGCTTCCATTCGTGATGATGGCGGTGATTTGTAGAGCTTCTGCCATTCTGTGTCAAATGACCGTCAGACTATCTGACCCTAGATATAATAATAATAACGATAATGCTGGTATTTGTTAAGCGCTTACTATGTGCAGAGCACTGTCCTGAGCGCTGGGGTAGATACAGGGTCATCAGGATGTCCCACGTGAGGCTCACAGTCTTAATCCCCATTTTACAGATGAGGTAACCGAGGCACCGAGAAGAGAAGTGACTTGCCCAAACTCACACAGCTGACAGGGGGCAGAGCCGGGATTTGAACCCATGACCTCCGACTCCTAAGCCTGGGCTCTTTCCACCGAGCCCCGCTGCTTCCCTGCATAATTTCTCTTTCCTGAATGGTCGATGGAGGCTCGCCTTCTCGACATCAAACCGGAGGGGGTGGATCTAGAACATCCATTGGAACCTCTTCGACGGGGACCCGTAAAGTCACTCCCCGTGGAGTGACTCTGGTGAGGACACGAATTCGAGATCGACCGAGGATCCCACCTTAAATATCCGGCCTTTGGATTCAGTCGAACTCATCTTGAGGTTTCTCTCTGAGGGAGCATATGCCACATCAGGAGCCTTCTAAGTGACTAACAAAATTAAAGACAAACCCTTGGATTAGATCTCCAGTTCCTGGCAACGCGCAGTTCAACTTTTGACTTTTCAGCGCTCGCGAAGGTAATTGCCTCAGACTTTCTTATCGATTTTGCATGGCTTCAAGTAAGACTAATGATCTCTGGGATGGGTATTTCCTGACAATTCATGCGTCCGATCTGGTTAAGGGTTTGTTCTGGTACGTCTCCTTTTCCGGCCGCCCGTTATGTTCGCCTCTCATCCGTTAGTATTGCTCGAAGAGGGTACTGTGAAGCCAATGCCAAAATATATCTCATTTTTCCGTGCAGGGCTGGGACATTTTTCGATAGGTGGTTTATGGGGTTTTTTGCCTATTTTTACTCAGGTGATTTCATTCGTCTTTATCTCACTGAGTCTTGGTTTAAAACAGTAGTCGTATGTGCGACAGCTCTGTTCCGGCTTACGTCAGATATCGGCAACTCATCGGCCTACGTGCTGGAGGGTGTCATTAGTCAATTAATCAACCGACCAGTGGTATTTATTGCGTGCATATGAAGCAGTCTGGAGGATCCAAAGTCCATCTCACCCCACTCCTCAAAAACGTCCAGGGGCCACGCTGGCTTGCTCCCTTTATTCGTCCCCCCTCCCAGCCCCGCAGTCCTTACGTACGTATCTGGAATTTCTTTATTTACATTAATGTGTCTCTCCCCCTCTGGACTATAAACTGGCTGCGGGCAGGGAATGGGTCTGTTCTATTGTCGTGTGTTGTGCCCCGCACCGAGCGACCACTCAGTAAACACCACTGATTGACTGAAGATGCTTGGAGGCTAATGTGAAGAGAAGCAGCGTGGCTCAATGGAAAGAGTCCGGGCTTGGGAGTCAGAGGTCGTGGGTTCGCCGGCTGTGTGAGTCCGGGCAAGTCACTTCACTTCTCTGGGCCTCGGTTACCTCATCTGGAAAATGGGGGTTAAAAACTGTGAGCCCCACGGGGGACAACCTGATCACCTTGTACCCCCCCCCCCAGCGCTTAGAACAGTGCTTTGCGCATAGTAAGCGCTTAACAAATACCACATTATGATTAATGTGGGGGAGAGAGGCGAACGTATTAAAAAATGCAGGGGACGGGGAAATAGCAGGGGTTAGCGCAGTTATGTCAGGGTGACAGAGAGGAATAAAAATTGAATGTGTAGTCGAGTATACGCGGATTCCCAGGTGTAAATTCATCCGCCTGAGGGTGAGGGTTGCCGTCCCATTACTTTTGAAAAAAATTGTTGAAATAATAATGTTGGTATTTGTTCAGCGCTTACTATGTGCAGAGCACTGTTTTAAGCGCTGGGGTAGATACGGGGTAATCAGGTTGTCCCACGTGGGGCTCCCAGTTTTCATCCCCATTTTCCAGATGAGGGAACTGAGGCCCAGAGAAGTGACGTGACTTGCCCACAGTCACAAAGCTGACAAGTGGCGGAGCAAGGATTCGAACCCATGACCTCTGACTCCCAAGCCCGGGCTCTGACCCCTAGGCCACTCCGCTCCTGTTCCGGTGGGAGGTGCACTCTGTGCAGCCAAATGCGCTTAGACTTGACATCCTGGAAGATGGCATATGTGCCACTTTGGGGCACTGCCCCTTGATAATAATAATAATAATAATAATAATAATAATAATGTTGGCATTTGTTAAGCGCTTACTATGTGCAGAGCACTGTTCTAAGCGCTGGGGGAGATCCAGGGTAATCAGGTTGTCCCAGGTGAGGCTCACAGTCTTCATCCCCATTTGACAGATGAGGGAACTGAGGTACGGAGAAGTGAAGTGACTTGCCCACAGTCACACTGCTGCCAAGTGGCAGAGCTGGAATTCGAACCCATGACCCCTGACTCCCAAGCCCGGGCTCTTTCCATTGAGTCACGCTGCTCAACGTTCATTCATTCAATAGTATTTATTGAGCGCTTACTATGTGCAGAGCACTGTAATAAGCGCTTGAAATGGACAATTCGGCAACAGATGGAGACAATCCCTAACATCTTTTTTGATCGGTATTTCACCCTCCGTATTTTTAAGAATCTATGAGACTACAGCCCGGTATCACGTTATTACGCAGTTGGTGCTTGGAAATGTCAGAAATCATGCTTTTGTGGTGTGCAGATAGTAATTTAGTAATCTTAATTTTTTTTTTTTCTACATTGCAGAATCTGTCCTTGATTCGGCCCAAAATGGAAATGTTTTCACTTGGGACTGCAGACTGGACAGATTAATTAGCTACTCTAAAGTTGATCAATATAGTCAGGGGTTTTTAGTACAGCATTTAATACCAGTCGACTTCTTAGATATTTAACTTTTTCTATTAAATCGGTCCTCTTCTTGCAGAAGCTCCTTTTAAATCGTATCCGGGGAGCTGCCTTTCGAATGGTAATGGGGCTCTATTAAATATTTAAAAGAATTTGTTGCTTGCCTTTTCGGGATCCGGGCACTTTATTTCTATTCATGAATTCATAACCAAGTTACGCATCGAAATTAACTCGATCTGATGACCAGGTCCCAGTGATCTTAATGGCATTCACGTTTCTTACGGGAAGAGACTAAGAAAATTGGATGTTGTATATTTGGGAAAGCTGTTAATCCCAACTGAATTTTCCTTTGGAAATTTCCATTCTAGCCACTTTTCTATACAGATCGAGTTCGATACGGGCTTAAGCAGTTATAGAACAACTTTTCAGAAAGGTCGTCTCTCTGTGGTGCGGGGGGAGGGAGAGGAGGGAAGGGGGTTCAGCATAGCACCTCGTCCGGCAGCCTAGTGGAAAGACCACTGGAGTCAGAGGATCTGGATTCTAATCCTGCCTCTGCCACTTGCCTGCTGCGTGCCCCTGGGCAAATAATAATAATGCTGGTATTTGTTAAGCGCTTACTACATGCAGAGCACCGTTCTAAGCGCTGGAGTAGATACAGGGTCATCAGGTTGTCCCACGCGAGGCTCACGGTCTTCATCCCCATTTTACAGATGAGGGAACTGAGGCACGGAGAAGTGAAGTGACTTGCCCACAGTCACACAGCTGACAAGTGGCAGTGCTGGGATTCGCACCCATGACCTCCAACACCCAAGCCCGGGCTCTTTCCACGCTGCTTCTCAAATCACTTCACTTCCGTGGGTCTCAGCTTCCTCATCTTTAAAATGGGGATTAAATGTCTGTCCTCCTTTCACTTAGACCGTGAGTCCTGTGAGGACAGGGCCTAGATACGTTCTAATGATCTTGCATTTACTACAGTGCTTCTCACACGACGGTCATAATAGTAATCCCAATTATGGCGTTTGTTAAGCGCTTACTATTTGCCAAGTGACTTGCCCAAGGTCACAGAGCAGACAGGCGGCGTGGGCGGGATTAGAACTCATGACCCTCGGACTCCCTGGCCTCTGCTCCTATCCGCTACACCGTGCTGCTTCCTTGTAAGCCCTCAAAAATCACCGCAGTTATTATGATTACTCCTATTAGTGTGTGAGAAGGTTGCTTAAACTATTCCTTAAATTCCTCCCTTCCCCTCCCCTCAGCTAAGCCCCTTTTCCCCCATTTCCCTCTGCTCCTCCCCTTCTCCCTTCCCCTCCCCTCAGCACTGTGCTTTTTTGTAGATATTTTTATTCTCCTATTTATTTTATTAATGAGGTGTCCATCCCCTTGAATCTGTTTATCATGATTAAGTTGTCTTGTTTTTGTCCGTCTCTCTCCCCCAATTAGACCGTGAGCCCGTCATTGGGCAGGGATCGTCTCCATCTGTTGCCCAATTGTATATTCCAAGCGCCTGGTACAGTGTTCCGCACACGGTAAGCGCTCAATAAATAGTACCGAATGAATGAAAAGGAGGGGCTTTTTTCCAGATAGGGGATATTTGAAAGCAGCGGGGAAAGAGCCATTGGAGAGTGAGTGTTTGAGGCTTGCAGTCAGGAAGGGAAGAAGGGAAGGGGCAAGTGTTGTAATAAGGGGCGAAAGGATGGAGTGGGAGACCGTGAGCCCACTGTGGGTCAGGGACTCTGTCCAGCCCCATTTGCTGGCATCTATCCCAACGCTTAGTACAGTGCCTGCCAGATAGTAAGCCCTTAAAAACCCTACAATTATTATTATTAGTAATTATTAGTCTCTGGGCCTCAGTTCCCTCATCTGTAAAATGGGGATGGAGACCGGGAGTCCCATGTGGGACAAGGACTGTGCCCTAACCCCATTCGCTTGTATCCACCCCAGCGCTTAGTAAAGTGCCTGCCACATAATGAGCACTTAAAAAATTACAATTATTATTATTAGTCTCTGGGCCTCAGTTCCCTCATCTGTAAAATGGGGCTGGAGACCGTGAGCCCCATGAGGGGCAGGGACTGTGCCCAATCCCATTGGCTGGTGTCCACCCCAGCGCTTAGAACAGTGCCTGGAGCATCTTAGGCACTTTAAAAAAAATAGCTCAATTATTATTATAAATTATTAGTCTCTGGGCCTGAGTTCCCTCATCTGTAAAATGGGGATGGAGACCGTGCACCCCATGTGAAGCAAGGACTGTGCCCTAACCCCATTTGCTTGTAACCACCCCAGCGCTTAGTAGGGTGCCTGCCACATAGTAAGCACTTTAAAAACTACAATTATTATTATTATCATTAATGATTATCAGTGTCTGGGCCTCAGTTCCCCCATCTGCAAAATGGGCCTGGAAACTGTGAGGCCCATGAGGGGCAGGGACTGTGACCTAACCCCATCTGCTGGTGTCCCCCCCCAGCGCTCAGAACAGTGCCTGGCGCATAGTAAGCGTTTAATAAATGCTTTCATTATTATTTATTATTGCTGAGGAGGAGGCTGGTTTATTATTATTTATTATTGAGGAGGAGGAGGAGGAGACGGGTGATGAGTCGGCCCGCCCCACCCCCCCTCCCTCCCAGCATCCTTCACGGCCAGGAGGGGCCGCCCCTCCTCAGGGCGGGAAAGGGCGGCCTCGCGCCGAGCGGAAGTGACGTCACTAGGGCCGCCCAAGCCCCGGCCCGTCGCGCGCCAGCTTTGAACGGGAGGCGGCCCGAGCCCCAAGGGGCCGGATCGGAGGGGCTCGGAGGGGCTCGGAGCGGATCGGAGCGGATCGGAGGGGCTCGGAGCGGATCGGAGGGGTTCGGAGGGGATCGGATAGGATCGGCGGGGCTCGGCTGCTCCGGTCCTTCGTCCCGATCCGGGTCGGGTTTCAGCGCCCACCCGAAGGGGCGGGGCCCCCGCCGCCTGACGGCGCTTGCGCCTGCGCGAACCGCATTCATTCATTCATTCATTCATTCATTCATTCATTCATTCATTCATTCATTCATTCCTTCCTTCCTTCCTTCCTTCCTTCCTTCCGTCTTCATTCCCTCCCGCGCTCAGTCGGACTGAGGAGGCGCTTACCCCCTGCGGGGCACTGTACTAAGCGCTTGGGAGAGTCCACCACGACACACACACACACACAAATAAATGGAGCTGAAGGAAGAGCGGCTGCTTGCCCTAGTCTGAAAACTCCCTCTGCACTGTAATAATAATCCTAATGATAATTTGGGGATTTGTGAAGCGCTTACTACGTGCCAAGCACTGTACTGAGTGCTTGGGAGAGTCCACTACAGCACACACAAATAAATAAATAAACGCAGCGGAAAGAAGACCAGCTGCTTGCACTAGACTGAAAACTTCCTCTGCACTGTAATAATCCTAATAATAATTTTGGGATTTGTGAAGCGCTTACTACGTGCCAAGCACTGTACTGAGCGCTTGGGAGAGTCCACTCCGACACACACACACACACACACACACACAAATAAATTAACGCAGCCGAAGGAAGAGCAGCTGCTTGCGCTAGGCTGAAAACTCCCTCTGCACTGTAATAATACTCATCATAATAATTTTGGTATCTGTTAAGTGCTTACTATGTGCCAAGCACTGTACTAAACACTTGGGAGAGTCCACTACAACACACACACACACAAAAATGCAAAAAAAAAAAAAGGGATTAAGAGACTGTGAGCCCCAGGTGGGACAACCTGATGACCTTCTATCCCTCCACCCCAGCGCTTAGAAACAGTGCTTAGAAGCAATAATATAAAAATATTATTATTTTTATAGTAAGCGCTTAACAAATAGCTTCATTAAAGCTGCGTGGCTCAGTGGAAAGAGCCCAGGCTTGGGAGTCAAAGGTCCGTGGGTTGTAATCCCGGCCTGCGTGGCTCAGTGGAAAGAGCCCAGGCTTTGGGGTTAGAGGTCATGGGTTCGAATCCCTGCTCGGCCACTCGTCAGCTGTGTGGCTTTGGGCGAGTCGCTTCACTTCTCGGTGCCTCAGTTCCCTCATCTGTAAAATGGGGATTAAGACTGTGAGCCCCACGTGGGACAACCTGATTCCCCTGTGTCTACCCCAGCGCTTAGAACAGTGCTCTGCACATACTAAGCACTTAACAAATACCAACATTATTATTATTATTATTATTATTATTGCCATTGTTCTTGTCCGTCTGTCTCCCCCGATTAGCCTGTGAGCCCGTCGATGGGCAGGGACCGTCTCTATCTGCTACCGATTTGTCCATTCCAAGCGCTTAGTCCAGTGCTCTACCCATCGTAAGTGCTCAATAAATACTATTGAATGAATGAACGAATGAATGAATTTAGCTGCGTGACTTTGGGCAAGTCACTTCACTTCTCTGGGCCTCAGTGACCTTATCTGGAAAATGAGGGTTGAGATTAAGGGCCCCACGTGGGACAAATTGATCACCTTGTACCTCCCCAGTGCTTAAAACAGTGCTTGGCGCGGAGGGAGCGCTTAACAAATGCCATTATCGTTATTATAATATCTATTTTATCTATTTATGTCGATGCCTCTTTTCTTGTTTTGTTGTCTGTCTGTCTCCCTGTCTAGACTGTGAGCCTGTTGTGGGCAGGGATTGTCTCTCTTTATTGTTCTATTGTACTCTCCCAAACGTTCAGTCCAATGTTCTGCACACAGTAAACCCTCAATAAGTACGGTTGAACGGATGGATTTTGAATGAACAGGTATCTGTCATTTCATGCCTTTATATTGATGCCCGTTCACTTGTATTGCTGTCTGTCTTTCCACCTGCAGACCGTGAGCTCGTTGTGGGCAGGGATTGTCTGTCCTTCTTGTTGTATTGGACTTTCCGAGCGCTTAGTACAGTGCTCCGCGCATAGTAAGCCCTCAATAAATGCGAGCGAATGAACTAATTTATAATTCTATTCATTTATGTTGCTGTCTTCCTCCCCGCTCCCCCCTTCTAGACTATGAGCCCGTTGTTGGTTAGGGATTGTCTCTATCTGTTGCTGAATTGTACTTTCCAAGCGCTTAGTACAGTGCTCTGCACACAATAAGTGCTCAATCAATATGATTGAATGAATGAATTTATAATTTTATTAATTTATGTTGCTGTCTTCCCTCCC